>NW_025963946.1:8466579-8980177 GCF_023055435.1 Haliotis rufescens
GATGGGTCATTGTTTGTGGATGATTTTAATATTTCATGTCGTGGTCAAAATATGCATACCATTGAAAGACAGTTACAGTTGTGTCTTAATAAAATTACTAAATGGTGTCTTGAGAATGGATTTAAGTTTTCACAGACCAAAACAAATTGTATTCATTTCTGTCGGAAATATAAACTCCATAACGATCCAGAACTCTCTTTAGATGGCACTCCAATTAAGGTTGTTAAAGAAGCCAAATTTTTGGGATTAATTTTCGACCACCATTTGACGTTTTTGCCACATATCAAATATTTAAAGACTAAATGCCTGAAGGCCCTAGATCTGCTAAAAGTCGTCTCGCATTCTAAGTGGGGAGGGGATCAGACAACCCTCCTTCACCTTTATAGATCATTGATTCGTTCTAAATTAGATTATGGCTCCATTGTATATGCTGGAGCTTGCAAGAGCAATTTAAAAAAGCTAGATTCAATCCACCACCAAGGACTCAGACTGTGTCTTGGTGCTTTTAGAACTTCTCCTGTTGACAGCCTCTATGTCGAGGCTGATGAACTCCCTTTGAAACAACGCCGTGTTAAATTGTCTCTTCAATATATCACTAAATTACACTCTAATCCTTCTAATCCTGCTTATGACTCCGTTTTTCAACCCCTATATGAAGAGCTGTTTCAGAAAAAAACAAAGCTGATTCCACCACTTGGAATTCGGATGAAATCACATATTATTGCTGCAAATATAGATCTTGATATTATCTCACCATATCGTCTCTTGTCTTCTCCTCCCTGGCAGCTGGTGAGGCCAGAAGTAGATGTTTCTCTAACCCGTTTTATTAAATCTGACACCAATCAACTTATATATCAACAGGAATATGTAGAACTAAGAAATAAATATGACACCCACCGTTCAATCTTTACTGATGGATCCAAGGATGATGGCAAGGTGGCATGTGCCACTGTTGTTGGATCAAAACATATCTCATCTAGAATACCAGACACTAGCTCTATTTTCACTGCTGAGGCCAATGCTCTTCTTACAGCCTTAAAATACATTCAACGACAGTCTGCATATAAACAATTTATCATCTTTTCGGATTCTTTGTCTTGCCTTCAGGCACTGAAAAAAGTCTCCTCTAAACATCCAATTATTTTAAACATTTTAGAACTTTATAATGATCTTTCAACTGGCCAATACGACATCGTCTTTTGTTGGTTGCCCAGTCATGTGGGCATAAAAGGCAACACAATGGCTGATGCTGCAGCTAAAGCAGCACTCAACAAATCTGTGACACCACTTCTTCTTCCCTACAGTGACTATAAACCTGTTATCCGTTCTTACATCAGAAATCTAATGCAGAAGAAGTGGGACACCCAAGTGGGTATAAATAAATTACATGAAATAAAACCAAATATCGGTTATACCTACTTGGGTTGTCAGTCCAGGTTTGAAGAGGTCATTGTCCGACGATGTCGTATTGGCCATTCAAGATATACACATGAGTATCTATTGAAAGGTGAGGATCCACCGTTTTGCATCCCTTGTGATGAAAGAATCACAGTCCAGCATGTCCTGCTTGACTGTGTTGATTTTGCCATCACAAGGGATAACTATTTCAAATCTTCATCTCTAAAGGATCTTTTTAATAGTATCAGTTGTCATTTAATTGTTGGATTTTTAAAAGAAATAGAACTTATTGATAAATTTTGATTGTGTACATAGTTGATTTTTATAATATTGGTAGTGTTTAATGAGTAACATAGATGGTTAGTGGCTGTATCCTCAAAGGGGGTTGAAGTAGTGTAAAATTATTGTCCCCCTGAGAGGATATGTAAGACCACGTCCTGAAAGTACGTTTATTCATACCACTGTTTTTAAACGTAGTATATTTGTTTTGTTTTAATTATGGCTTAATTGCGTACCATCGCCAGCTGCTGAAGGGATGGTGTAAATCCTGCTGGGGAGCCATGCAGGTAGCAGAAGTATTGTAAGTCCCCACGGGCCCCAGTTAGGTGGCCTAACTTTGGTTGCTGGCGATCTCTAGCCCGTTTTTTATAATGTATTGTTCAATAATAGGTTATTCTTTTAATTGTTCTAGACTAGTTTTATTTATAAACTGTGATATGCTAGTTGTTCTACTGTCCGTCGATGACAGGTGTTTTATTCTATGTCAGTATTATAAATGTTCTCGTCACGATATGGCTGAAATATTGCCGATGTGACGTAAAGCTTTAACTCACTCACTCACTACTTAAAAAATGCTGATTTACTTGACATATGACAGTATGATACATATCATTTCTATTCACCTCCAGCCGCTAAAGCCACTGAAGGTTCTTTTGTCGTTGTGAGGCAGGGTATTATACACAGCCTTGTTCCTCTTAATACGCCACTTCAACCTGTTTTTCCTGTTCGGTTAACTTTAAACTTTGTTTTCACATTATGTTCTCTATGTATACCACCATCGGCCACTCTTCACATACCTGATCTTCAAGCATTGTATGACCAGCTACCAAAGCCCTGTATCATTATGGGAGATCTAAATGGACATAGTCCACTTTGGGGTAGTGATGCTACAAATAGTAAAGGGAAGATATTAGAAGACTTTGTTTCCAAGAACGACTTATGCATTTTTAACGATAACTCTAAAACTTATTTACATCCTGGTACAGGCACATATTCATCTCTTGATTTATCACTCACTAATTCTGAACTTCTGAATGAATTTGGATGGTCAGTCCATGATGACCTCTGTGGAAGTGACCATTTTCCGACAATTCTTCAAAACAATAACTCCATCTGATATCCCTCCATCATCAAGATGGAACTTCACTAAAGCTGACTGGTCTTTGTTTGAAATACTCTGTAAAAGCAAATTACATCCTGATCGTTTTATTGATGTGTCTGATTCAATACAAGTGTTTTCTAATGAACTACATAAAATAGCTGATCAATGTGTTCCTAAGTCCACTGCCAATGCACATATCCGTAAACCATGGTTTTATGATACTTGCAAACAAGCTTGGAAGTCACGGAAGAAAGCTGAAAAGTATTTCCGTCACCATCATATGGTACATAATTTAAATAAGTTCAAAATCGTTAATTCTTAAGCGTGGCGTACCTTTAAGCAAAATAAACGAATGTCTTGGCAAGCTTACGTTTAAAAAATTCACGTACGCCAATGTCGAAGGTATGGAACATGATTAAAAAGATAAAAGGTAAGGGTTCTAAATCTGGTATCCAACATTTTCAAAATGGGAATGAATTATTAACTGATAAAACAGATATCGCTAATAAACTGGGTGAAACTTTGGCTAAATATTCTTCCTCATCCAATTATGTACCCAAATTAAAAAAATATCAAAAACAGCAGGAAAAGAAACCTATTCATTTTAATTCAGATAATGGGGAAGATTACAATGAAATATTACATGAACTACAACCTGCCCTCGGACAAGCTAACGATACTGCTACTGGAGCTGATAACATACATTATTAACTCCTGAACCACTTACCAGAACCATGTTTACAATCACTGTTAAATATTTTTGATGACATTTGGACGTCAGGACGATTTTCACCGTTTGTGCGTGATGCCATTGTTGTTCGAATACCTAAACCAGGACGTGATCAGACAGATCCATCAAATTATCGACCGATCTCAATGACAAGCTGCGTTTACAAAAACATGGAACGCATTGTAATAATCGACTTGTTTGGTACTAAGAAACCAATAATGTCATTACAAATATACAGTGTGGTTTCCGTAAGAACAGAAGTACTATCGATCATTTAGTACGATTAGAATCCTTTGTAAAAAATGCAATAATAAACAAACAACATGCAGTCTCAATCTTTTTCGATCTAGAAAAAGCATATGACACTACATGGAAACATGGTAATTTAAAGGATTTACATAAACTTTGGATTGCGAGGCCCTTTGCCTCAGTTTATATCCAAATTTTTAACAGACGGACAATTTCAAGTCCCTGTCTGATCATAATAATCAGGACCAGGGTGTCCCAGAAGGCAGTATCTTGTCTGTCACATTATTTAGCATTAAAATTAATAGTTTATCGAAAGTTTATATGTTTATATTTGATGAATATGACAGACAGACAGACAGACAGACAGACAGTATGTCTGAAGGCCCTGGACTTACTTAAAGTTGTCTCAAACTCTAAGTGGGGAGGAGATCAGAAAACCCTCCTGCAACTATACAGAGCACTTATCTGCTCCAAACTAGATTATGGCTCCATCATTTATGGTGGAGCTTGTAAAAGCAATTTAAAAATTCTAGATCCTATTCACCATCAAGGCCTGAGGCTTTGCCTTGGAACCTTCCGAACCTTGCCGATACAACGTCTGTATGTGGCGGCTGATGAGCCGTCCCTTAAACAACGTCGCATTCAATTGTCTTTGCAATATATATCTAAATTACGTTCTTTGAAATCCAACCCAACTTATGATTGTATTTTTAATCCTCTACACGAAAATCTCTACCACACAAAGTCATCTCTTCTTACACCTCTTTGAATAAGAATAAAATCTCATATTTCTGCTGCGCAAATAAAGCTTGAAAACATTGCCCCCACTCAGCTTTTTTCTTCTCCACCATGGCAGTTTGTGAAGCCGGAGGTGAACCTAACATTAACCAAACTAAAGAAATCTGACACAAATCAACTAATTTATCAACAACAATATCATGAATAACGCAGCACATATGATGCTTACAAATCTATATTTACAGATGGATCCAAAGATGGTGACGCTGTTGCTAGCGCCACTGTCCTTGGATCCAGGACTATCTCATCCCGCTTACCAAATAACTGTTCTATTTTTACAGCAGAAGCAAATGCTATTTTCACAGCACTTAAATACATCAACAGCCATTCTAAACATAAACACTTCATAATTTTTTCTGATTTTCTTTCTTGCATCCAGGCTATTAAAAACATGTCAACCACGCATCCACTTATAATTAAAAATTATTGAATTGTTTAATGATCTTGCTTCTGGCCAATGCGACATTGTTTTCTGTTGGTTGCCCAGCCATGTTGGAATCACTGGGAACACAATGGCCGATGCTGCTGCAAAAGCAGCACTCAACAAGTCTGTGACGCCACTTCGTATCCCATAGACCGATATCAAACCACTCTTCAGCTGTTATATCCGAGATCTGATGCAAAAGAAGTGGGACACCCATGTAGGTATCAATAAATTACATGAAATTAAACCAAATATTGGTTATACCTATTTGGGCTGTCAGTCCAGATTTGAAGAGGTCATTATGCGACGATGTCGTAATGGCCACAGTCGATATACAAATGAATACTTATTGAAAGGTGATGAGCCTCCGTTTTGAGTCCCTTGTGATGAAAGAATCACGGTCAAGCATATCCTGCTTGACTGCATTGATTTTTCCATCGCAAGGGATAAATTCTATTGTGTAAAAACAGTCAAGGACCTTTTTAGTCAAGTAAATTCTCATTTTGTATTGTGCATTTTAAAGGAAATTGAATCAATACATAAATTTTGATGTCCATAATGTTTTTTTATATATTGGTAGTGCGAATACAAACTGAGATTGTTAGTGGCTGTACCCTCGAGGGTGGTTGAAGTAGCGTCATATTATTGTCCCCCTAAGAGGTTATGTAAGTTCCACGTCATTCAAAGTAATTTCTATGCATGCCAGACTTTTAAACGTAGTATTTTTGTCATTTTAATCTTAGGCTGAACTGGTCAATTACCCCTAGTGACCGTCGGGTGATATTAATCCTGCTGGGGTTCATGATCATGCAGGAAGCAAAGGTACTGAAAGTCCCCATGGTCCCAAGTCTGGTGATCACCCTTCAGCGACTGACGATCTCTAGCCCATTTTTATATTGTGTTGTTCTCTAATACCTATTGCTTTTTAATATTCTCAACAAGTTTTAAATCAAATCTGTGACATTCTAGTTATTGTACTTTCCATCGTTGACAGCTTTTTATATAGTATTATCAATGTATAACTTCTCGTCACGATATGGCTGAAACACTGCCGATGTCACGTTAAATTTTAACTCACTCACTCACACTCACTCAATTTGACCAGTGGCCTTGCGTATTTGGTAGTACACAATCTGCAGACAGTGGAGGCAAAAAGACGTCATTGAATCCGGATTCTTATGCTGAGATGGGTGGTGTGGTCATTGTCATCCCACCATCGGCCAAGATACATTCCCCTGTTATAAAGGCTGCTTTTTCCGAGGCCAAGAAGGCAACAATGTGTCCAATTTCCTCTGCTGTAGCCGCTCGACCAATTGGCGTCGCTTTAATCATGGTTTTGTCCATCTGAAACGGAGTGAGTGAGTGAGTGAAAGAGTGTAGCGAATATGTCGTGATAAGAAAATACAACAGGCGCTGGTTCTATACAGATGGGTCTGTCCAAGGGCGTACGTTTCGGCCCTCGGATGGTAGCTCAGGGTGATGACGGACGACAAACCTTAGGGGTGAAGTTTAAGACAACAGCAGCCATGTTTATTGATGATGGGTGGAACAGGTCGAAAAGGTACATGTTGATAATAACGTGACAGAACGCACACCGGGACCGAGTGGCCAATGTTCCCGGGTGGGAACACCAGCTCTGTCACTTACACAAATCGATCTCTGCCGCATCTCTTTTATAGACAGGGGTATAACATAACGTGTTGCAAGGTCATTGTCCCGCGAGTATGTATACACGTAAGATCCGGCGACGTAAGAAGGTGTTAACTGACATTTAAAGATAGAGCTGGAGTTTAAGGGTCCTGCCTGGAGGGGGCTTATGATAAGAGGGGATACGCCGAATATTGTTTGAATATATTAAACAAAGGGCATACAACTTCGGTGCACTTGGAAAAATATAGAACCAATTAGGAATTTAAGATAAATGAAGCCTTAAATAAAAGTATTGAAATGGTTTGCACTATAACAGTTCTAACACCAAGCTGCTTCACATCACATGCGGTAATTCTGGGTTAAAAATAAATCATCAGTGGGTTACACTTGTCGTAAGAGGCGTGGAATCGAGGGGTCAGGCTCGTTCTCTTTGTTGATAGGGTGTCGTACATGAACGGCATGGGACGTTGCCCTTGCTATCAATTACTGGTTTCCATGACATTGGTTGTTTTGTTGTTTTACGCCACACTCAGCAATATTCCAGCTACATGGCGGCGGTCTGTAAATAATCGAGTCTGGACCAGACAATCCAGTGATTGACATCATGAGCATCGATCCACGCAATTGGGATTGATGACATGCATCAACGAAGTCAGCGAGTCCATGACAGTCCATGACAGATGTGGTAGGGTAAAGGTAATCACCATGGCACTTTCTTCTTTATTTAACTGCCCAGACAGTATTGGAGAAGGTACGTAGCCTGGTCTGAAACAATGAAAGCAACAGAGTGAATAACACAATCATAGTGAATACAACAGTCACAATAAACACAACAAGGACAGTGAATACAACAATCACAGTGAATACAGCAATCACATTGAATATAACAGATGCAGTGATACAGCAATCACACTAAACCAAGTGAACAGTTATCAGTATATTGAATGATCGCAGGAAACCAAGTATGACATACCCAGTTTGCTCAAAAAACAACCGTAAACGAAAAAGACATACTTATAATCAGCATTCTAATTACATGTGTTTGTTTCTTTGTTTCTTTGTTGTTTAACGCCGCACTCGGCAATATTCCAAATATATGACGGCGGTCTGTAAATAATCGAGTCTGGATCAGACAATCCAGTGATTGACAACATAAGCATCGATCCGCAATCGCAATTGGGATCGATAAAATGCATCAACAAAGTCAGCGAGCCTGACCACCCGATCCCATTAGTCGCCTCTTACGACAAGCATAGTCGCCTTTTAAGGCAAGCATGGGTTGCTGAAGACCTATTCTACCCCGGATCTTCACGGGTCTTGTAATTACAAAAAGATTCAGACGTCTAGAATGGCGTCGTATCCTTTCATGACAACTGAGCCCACCAGATTTGTTTTGGTTTTCTGTTTGTTGTTTAACGGCGCTCTCAGCAACATTCCAGCTACATGACGGCGGTCTGTAAAGAATCGAATCTCGACCAGACAATACAGTAATTGATAACACGATCTACGCAATTGGTTGGTTGGTTTGTTTGATGTTAATTACCCTCGTGTAACTAAAAGACCATGCCCTGAGTTGATTAACTGGTTTTGCTCATGTGTTATATTATTATTTCCTGCCAATTCCAACTTCTTGCGTGATGCCCAACACAATATGTATATATATATATATATATATATATATATATATATATATATATATATGTGTGAAATAATTACGTTGAAATTGTAAAAATGGAAACTCTTGAAGATCCGGGGTAGAATAGATCTTGTCGTAAGAGGCGATTAAAGGGATCGGGTGGTGTAGATCGATGCTCATGATGTCAAACACTGGATTGTCTGGTCCAGACTCGATTATTTACAGACCGCCGTCCTATAGCTGGAATATTGCTGAGTGCGGCGTTGAACAACAAACAAACAAAAATGTAAAAGTGGAAGACTTGTGCGATACCTGCTTACGTTATACAGAACATGATTAATGATTGACACCTATAAATGCATATTATGAAACTGATAACCTGTAGTTAGAAATGAACATCTATCGAATACTGGACATGTTGAACAGAGTTGAGTTTTAAGTTTTTACTAACCGTGCAATCTGATTGAATCAAAATACATGAAAATACTGGTGACAGAAAACATGCTGCATATTCTTGGCGTATTTCCATCGATATTAAATATCCACCCCAATCAAACAACATCCACACACGGTTAACACAAAGGCAATATTACTTTCTTCATAAGTATTGCCTTTCTCATTGTACTCACTTGACTGCATTCACGCGTACCCCCTGGGAAGCCACTTCTGTGGAAAGAAATAACGGTGTTTGTATTTTGTTTGCTTTTTGTTAACACTGCTTAGCAATATTTTATCTGGATACGACGGTGGTGACTAGATGATCCATTCAGTCGCCTTGAGCGACAGGTATAGGTCGTTGGGGACCAATTCCAAACCTGATTCCTCACGGGTAAATTAACATGTATGGCGCTTCTTTTAAATGCCAATTCTTCTGTTTTTATTGACAAAAGCTACCGCTACCCATATGTTAATACATATCGAGTGATTAATTTGGTTTAATCCAACTTTGATATTTCAGTTATACCAGCATCTCAGTTAAATGTAAAAGGTAAGCCAAAAGTCAGCTGGTGGATTTTTTCCACAAATGAAATCGTTTGTCCTTTATACAGCTTTGGTGAAACCCCGAGTATGGTGCTGAAAAACCTTGAAACAGAATCAGGGTGAACAAGGTTTCGAACCCACTATCATAGGTTCCTGGTGTGCCTAAAGGGACGCAACTCTGCACAGCGAACTGTGGCGCCTCAGACGACTGGTTCATGCGTACCACCTTATGACCTTGTAACTATCGAACTAACCTATCTATAGAGACAAAATGTATGAGTATAAAGCAAAGCATTGTGCAATAAAGACTATTGCAGGTAGGGATTGGAATTTTAATTTTGGAATTAAATAACTAAACGGTAAATTTCAATACAACGGTATATGGAAGTTAAATCGAAGTTTTGGAGATGTGCCATTTCACAGAGTATATTTATACAGAGAGCGGGTTTTTCGATAATAAAAAGGGCATAGACCTTCATTATTTTACGTTTGAATGTCAGGTTCAAACCGACAATTATCGGATTCTCGCACGTCGAAAGTCTGCACAGGAAACTGCAGGACCTTACATGAGTGGGCTACCCAAGCGTCCGATAGGTTTCCAAAAGATTTATATACTAACCTTGGGCAAGGAATCTTGTGAATGTGTCCACGGCCGCCTTCGTCATGATGTAGATACCTCCATTCGGTACCTGTTCGGGAGGGAATATTGATAAGTTCAAAGGTCTATGCATGATATATGAAAGCAACACAAGCAGCTCTATCACTTCTGATGCCTAAAGGGACGAAGACGGTTGAGAGTACTTTTAGGTAATATAATTATTTTACCATCTGTCGTAAGCTATAGTCCGGAAATTAATTTAAGGTACCGACGTTTACTACAATATCTGAAAGACTATTGGACCTTCTCCAGTCAAAGTTGGTATGAGATTATTAAACAGTCATACATAACTGGATATTACATTTAAAGACAATCGGTGCATGAGTAAAAAATCGGTCTATTTAGCTATCACTATATGTCATCAACAACCAGACCTGTTCGTCACGGTTGGAACGAACATTCATTGTAACAGCCATCTGCATAATGCTACCCCTGCGTCACAGGGCATATGACACATACCATACCAACTTCGGTACCTTAAATTAACTTCCAGACTATACATCTCTTGAGAATATCCGCTTCGGTCTTGGACTTGCTTCTGTTCAAATATCTCTAAAATCACCATTTACGACTGTACAATTAATGTAAATGATTGTGTTCCTTTGTTTGTTGTTTAACGCCGTATGACCTCCAGCTGTATGACGGCGGTCTGTAAATAATCGAGTCTGGACCAGACAATCCAGTGGTTGAAATCATGAGCATCAATCTACGCAATTGGGATACGATGACATGCATCAACTAAGTCAGCGATCCTGACTACCCAATCCCGTTAGTCGCCTCTTTCGACAAGCATAGTCGGCTCTTACGGCAAGCATGTGTTGCTGAAGACCTATTCTACCCCGGATCTTCCCGGGTCTGATAACAAATGAGGTATACCATGGAGACTATTGTCGAACCAAGTCATCTGCCAAACGAGATACTACAAAGGAGACATGCAGCTGTACAATTTTCTCATACACAACATTTCGAAATTTTCTTTAAAATATCTCAACTGGAAAAGGAAGTAAACTAAAATTGCCACCACTAATACCCCCTTTGTGTCTCAGCACCCATTTTGGCCATACAACCTCAAATGTGCTTCACGTGTGATGCATGTAAATGCTGCACTCCAAATACCACGGGTGGTTTAAAAGGGTCGATTTCACAGGATGGAAATTATCCAGGTGTTTGCCAACAAAAAACTCACAATTGTACTCGTTCCGCAAGTCGAAATATTAACCACACACCCTGCAACAAACAGATATATTTAGCCCTGAACCTGTGGTAATATCTACTATACACATTGTAACATCTTAACGAAGACATACATGTGTTACAAGTTTGTCTCTTATTGGCAGTATTGCAACCATACAGTTACTAAGACAAGCGTTATATGACGTTTATAAGGACTGACTGTGTTTTGATCACTGCTTCAAGACATACAATGATTTCTCTGAAAGGAGAAGCTGGGCCCTTTGTAAATTTTGAGGCAACTTGCTTCCGGTTTTTCAGAATAAATCGTTTTTAAAAAATAATTACAGACATTAAACCATACACTCACAAGAGAGTACCTTTAGTTTCAATCAAATACGGTAAAACCAACTGTGTCAAAAACACAGGTGCCTCCACGTTCACAGCCATTGTTTTGTCGTACTGCTCTTTGGTCGCTGCTCTCAGCGGACTCAGCATTGCGATCCCAGCATTGTTAACCTAAACATAGACATATCATACAACTTGTTTCTGTTCTTTTAAAAACGCCACACTCTGCATGCGACAAGCCTATAATAATCGAGTCACAATCCAATGATCGCTAATATGAGAAACGACCAACGCTGTATGGGTGTAATTCCATGGTTTCCATCAATTAACCAATGACCCTTTCATCACCTCTTACGACCGTTGTGTAGCCTAGAGGTTAAAGCGTTTGCTCGTCAAACCGGCGACACTGGTAAGATTCCCCACATGGGTACAATGTGTGAAGCCCAAATGTGGTGTAGAACGTTGTGATATTGACATAATATTTACACAAGCCTGATGAAACCCAATTTACTCCAACCTCAGACAAGCATACGGCAATAGCGGGCCTGGTCTTCTAACCCAGAATCTCCATGTGATGGGTGAATGGATTCTACTCTGCAGCAGTTAAACTTTATCAGATAGTTGCATTTTATTCTTTGCAATATATCGATCTACATATTATACAAAATCATTCATGAAACCCTTTCTACAGAAGCAGCCCGTGGATGTTCTGGGTAAGAACTGGTTCCCAAGAACATATGCTTGTGTTCAGAGGTGACTTAATGGATCGACCAATGAGGTTTGGTGATTTTGGTGCTTCCGTCTCATCATATGCCCACAGCATAGATCGTTGTTCAAAATATCAATCACAGGATTTTCTGGTCCTGTCACTGTTGTTTACGAGTCACTGTCAAATGGATGGGCCATTGCTGAGTGCGACAATAAACAAGAAACAAACAACATCAAGTTTCAAACAATATGTTCAGTTGAACGTGTCTTGTCTCGGCTCGATTATTTACAGGCCGCCTTCATATAACTGAAATATTGCTGAGTGCGGCGTTAACAACACACAAGAGAACTGTATAAATTTTTGAAGCAGTTTCTCTTTGTTATGTATCATGATGGTACAGAAGGTATACATGTGTATGTCCTTTCAACCCTTCTGGACCGCATCCGTGGTCTAGTGGTAGAGCGTCCGCCAGGAGAGCGGGAGGTTTGAGGTTCGATTCCCGCCCGCGTCATACCAAAAGACTCTCCGGTGCTCGGCATTAAGAGACTAAAACAAGAAAATGGTCGGCTCGGAGTCAGTATACTGTGTCTGAGTGGGGTATTCATCTTAATCTGCGGCATGGTATCTCAGTGGGCTAGTACTATTAAATCGGCATCAGTCCGGACAAGTACAAGCAGCCACACACACAGACACACACGTGCATGCACGTCGCAATATAAGTGCAGTAATCTTGGACGCGACGTTTAACCCCATTTCACCTCACCTTCAACCCTTCTGCGGTAGTTGAAGTATACCCACCAGTATGTCGATTTTCCCGAACTTCTTCTTGGTTGTCTCCACGAGAGTCTTTCTGAAAGCAGCATCCGTGACGTCACCCACGTTTATGAGAACATCCTAAAATAGAAAGTTAATCACGTTGTTAAATAGTTGTTTTGTAATGATGTGGTTTCACCCGATTTGCCAGTGAGGAAATGTAGTTAACAATTGGCTGAGGCACTAATTTTATGGCACGATTCGAAAGGTTACCTCGTTGTGTTTGTACTCTCGAAAGGGCAGCGAATGCTGGCATGCCTATAGGACCTGACTCGCGACGCCTGAGACAACTGTTTCTATATACAGAATCGCTCAGGGTAAACAAGGGTGTGGATTTGTTCATCAGCTCTAGCTTTCTCCCTTGGTTTCTACTTACGTCAGAACATTTCGTCTTGCAGTTCTTAGCCACTTCCTCCAAATTCTTCTGGTTCCTGCCAGTCAAAGACAGTTTGGCTCCTTCTTTTGCAAACACTACTGCAATTCCTGCCCCAATTCCTGAACTGGAACCTGAAAGGAGGAATGTGCTGATTGAAATCCAACATACAAAGAATTCCATTTCTGTCACTTATGTGTTCTGGAAACTGACCAATGTACCCTGCCTTGTTAAGTGTGCGTCTGTGTGTATGTGCGTGCGTGCATGTGTGTGTGTGGATGGCATTTGTGTGTGGCGAATAGCATAACAGAATGTGTCCTCATTACTCCATGCTTGTAAGAGCCAACGAATGAAGATCTGATAGTCACAATTTTTTGTAAGCTGTTGTGATCAAGTGCTTGTGCAGTGTACCAGTAAGTGTCTAATGGGTTCTATTCGCCTGCCATTATTATAGGATTTGCGTGTTGGCTATCGAAAGAGCTATGTATTCATACGCACGTTTGTGTGCGAATAAACTTGTTAATTCTGAGGTTTCATTTCAATGTTATTTTTTTACAATCAGAATCAAACATCATTTGGTATCATGATATATAATTTTATGTACTTAACATCAAATACCAGTTCAACAACTTCACCTCTGAACAATAAATAATGCAACAATATTCACTCAGTTATTCACTCGCTAGGGAAGGTAATATATGATACTTTATTATTTGGAATGAAACATGCGACTAATTGGATTGGATGGCCAGGCTCGCTGACTTGGTTGATTGCGTGTCATCGTATCCCAATTCTAACTCATGCTCATGATGTTAATCACTGTATTTTCATGTCCGGTCACTTTAATTAACGAGTCATCGTTATATACATGGACTATTGCTGATTAACCTTCCTTAAGTCACCTATTACGACAGGAATTTGTTGCTGGTGATCTGTGTTTTTCCCCACGAGTGTCTGACATACCAGTGGTCGGGGATTCAAACCCATGAAAACGGATCACTACACGATATAAACAAGAGACCCAAAGGGCCTGTATCGCTCACCTGGATATTTACGCAATCATCACAATATATACATTTGCATTGTACATGTATATAATACTGCAAATGTTTAGGATTTTTTACTCTTGTCAGCATTTAAAAGGGGTGGGCGGCAAATCTGACAGCATGAACGTGTACTTCTCTAGATACAAATGTAGCATAAAGATCTGAACCACTTCCATGTTATGATCCAGGATTTAAGTTTCGAGAAACAATGCTGGACCCCAGGGCGAATCCCATTGTCTTAAATGTATTATACTCTTCATAACAAAGAAATGTATACAATGTTTCTCTTTATTATAGGATGGGGATAATATCGGTTTGCATGTTATGATCAAGGTTCTAACTCCTTTGGATGTGACGGACAGATGAACAGAAGGGCCAGTCCTGGTAGCATATATTTATTTGTCTTGTACTAAGCAATTACATGTATGCATGTATATGGTAAAAGGGTGGGGATCTCATCTGTTGCCAAGTTGGCACCCAAGAACTTAATCCCTAGGGGTGTGGAAAGACCCCAGACTCAATTCTAAGATCATAATTGTGTTTGTCTCTTCATGCCCAACAATTGTATACTGAACAAGAAAAGTTCCTGTGACATTGAACAAGACTTAATGCAAATGTTTTTTACCAAATCTGAAACAATTTCGGTTTGCAACAGATAAAAGACTCCAGTAAGTGTTCAAATGGTTTAATTTGCCACACTGACTTCAGAAAATGCGTGATTTCATTTAAAACATGAACATGCCAAAATGTCAATTTACAAATCAATAGTGTGTGTGTCCACCTCTGGTTGCGATGCAAGCAACACATCTTCGTCTCATGGACCAGGCGTCGCACAAAGTCCTTTGGGATATCTGTCCATCTCTGCCCATGTCTGTCGAACACGTGGTTGACGTCATCCCACATGTGCTCAATTGGTGAGAGATCAGGGGAGCGAGCCGGCCAGGGGATGACATTCATCTTGTTTTGTTGAAGAGATTCCTGAACAAGTCGAGCAATATGAGGCCGGGCGTTGTCATGTTGAAAGGAAATGCCTGGGCCATGACGATGCAAAAACGGTAGAACAACAGGGCCGATGATCTCGTCGCGGTAGCGCTGTCCATTGAGATTCCCCTCTACCACTATCAAACGGGTCCTCTGTCTTGCTGTAATGCCACCCCATACCATAACGCTGCCGCCTGCGAACCGATCTTCTACCATGACACTATGCTTGACGTCGGTACACTCGAATCCGTCAATCGCTTTTGCTGAGGTGAAAACGACACTCGTCAGGGTATAGAACTTGTCCCCACTGCTTGGCCGTCCAGCGTAGACGCTGTCTGCACCACTGTAGACGTGCTTGACGGTGGTTTCCTGTCAAAATGAGACGTCCCTGCACATCTGAGGCGGCGACGTACGGTTTGTGAAGATATTCGTCGAAGGCCAGGGATGCTTCTCGCAGTCACTGTTGCTGGCTGGAATCGATTTCGTAGGTGTGTTGTTCGAATCCAGTTGTCTTGTCGATTATTGGTTATGCCGGGCCTGCCACTGAGAGGATGGTCTCTGACTGCATTCGTCTGTTGCAAACGTTGCCATAATTATAAACACCAAATGGTATTAGCAATACTCAGCAATTGTTCATATGGTTATACGGTGGGGATCTTAATTAATTGTGTCCAAGTGTGTTATAGTGCTAGCTAACTGAGATACCATGCCGAAGTTTAACATGAATACCCCGCTCAGACACAGTATACTGACTCCGAGCCGACCAGTCCTTATTTTAGCCCCTTAATGCTGAGCGCCAGACAGGGTAACAACAAGTACCATCTTTTAACGTCTTTTGGTATGACGCGGCCGGGGATCGAACCCCGGACCTTCCGCTCTCCGGGTGGACGCTCTACCACTAGACCACGGAGGCAGTCAAGTGGTTGAGGATGTGGCAGGTATGAGTATTTATACATGCAGACTTGGGGTCGGGGGACTGGGTGTGCCTGTACTGATGTCTTTTGTTTCACTCACTTTAAGTGTTTACGTTTACTCAATAAATGTTTTACGCGTTTTAATGACTGAAAATGTAGTGTCTCTTATGCTGTACAATTCTTCTTTTTATTTTTCTTCACACACACACACACACACACACACACACACACACACACACACACACACACACACACACACATTCATTGTTTTGTCAAATGTATCCTCGAGAGTCAGAAAGAAACTAGAAATAACTGCCTTTGTTCTGTAAATCTCACCTCTTCCTTTGTGGACTGAGGTTTCACATTTGTAAAATGATCTGAGACTCTATTATCTGTCTGTACCATCATCTTAACTGCCCTCACCCCCTGCTGTTTTCCCGTCCCCTTCTGCGAAGCAGGTGACCCATAAGGAGGAATACGGCCCTCCCTCAGTCCAGTTATACTGTGCCTAGCACAATACATTTTGTAACAATTTGATATGTAACCAGCAAATATAATTCAGTCTTATTTCATCTTAATATATCAGTTGAATCTCACTTGACCTTTGAAGATCCGGGTTAGGATATGTCTTCAGCAACTCATGCCTGCCGTTAGAGGCGACTATGATTGTTGTAAGATGCGACTAAAGGGATCGGGTGGTCGGGCTCGCTAACTTGGTTGATGCATGTCATTGTAAACGGAAAAAACGGATCCTACTTATTTTGTGGATACCATAACAATAAATTAAACCAATAGATCGCTTGAGCTAGCATGAATTTAAAATATAATTGGCAAGTCTATAGTCATAATTCCCTCTGTTGGTCCCACGTGAAATGTTCTTCATGAATACTGTAAATCATGAAATTAACGCAATAATAAGTCAGCACATTAATGCGAGTATAGTGTGGAGGACTACTTCAGTTGAGGATAAGTAACGTAAATAATAATGATCTTATTATGACATTATTGTCATTATTATTCCTACAGATTATTAACAAAAGTTATTATGTTTTCATATTAAACATAGAGAAAGAGATATGGAGATGGCGGAGATTATGTTTAGCATCGGCATTGTTAACATAATTCTTTAAGATATTATGTTTTGTATGTCTGTTGTTTAATGCCGCACTCAGCAACTTAAGAATATGACAACATACATACATATATTTAGGTTCACTTGTATTACTAAATTTGTATTATCTGCAAATGTTACAGAGACCTGATAAAGTGATATAAACATGTATAGTCCCTATTCTTAAAAGTAAGCATATGTTTTAGATTTATCAACCTGAAATATTGCACACCAAAGGATAATCATATATCATGACACTATTCTATGTCGAAGTCAACGATATTTGTGCATGCTATTGCTACATGATTGGTTATGACACGGATACGCCATGATAAAGCAATGAGAAATTGACATTCGTTGATATAAGGTAGCTACGCAATACATCAAGAAGAAGGGAAATGTCTAGTGAGTTTTTTCCCATAGATGTACATGGGGAAGGTAGATAAATGCAATGCCAAAACAATCGCACCCGAAAGTGAGAGCGATATGACATTCGATATTGGTTGAAAAGGTACAACAAATCGATGAGAAAATTTTGAGAATATGCGGGAAAGACAAAATTCTAACCCTCCTGTTCATAAAATGGATTTATCTGGCATTGCCGTGTTCAGATTCTATTCAGGGAGTCATCATTATTTAAGTACGGGTAAATATTTTTAAAGTGTGTACTTCTTCCTTATTTAACACGTTTTAAGAGGCTGTACGTAATGTTGATATCTCATATAAGAAATAAACGAGTCGTGGTCGTTGTTTATTGAACAAAAAACAACTCCCACTCGCCGTTTGTTTCTTAATAACATGACCATATACACTGACATTATATCTCATGTTTATCAGTTAGCAAAAGCAACATCAGCCTTTCCATTTTCATAAGAAACCCTTGCCAAAAGTAGCGCCAACTGCACGACAACACCAAGAGCATGTGTCATGATTCACCATAAAATAATGATGACACTCGGTGCTCGCAAAAAGGCGAGCTCATCCCAATCCACTGGTGGCACCCGCCACAAACACATGCAAAGGCAAGCAAATTGTTTACCCGAAAAGGCACGGGAACACACCGTACAAGTCAAAATAGAGAATTGCATCAGACATTAATTTGGTCATTGATACGTCAACCTAGAAATGCTACACGTCGAACACAAAGCCCAAGCCAAGACCCGAATCCTTTAAACCCGCCCAAACAACCCCCTGAGCACAACGCTTGCCGAAATCCAAAATTCTGTTAATTACATACATTTTCCCCTAACCTGAAGTGATCTGTACTAGTTCTGAAGTAAATCGTATTATACCCGTATGAATCGTCTGAAGTCATTTATTGCCGATAAACATAATATGCACACTTTCTGAAAGGAATGTGTGATAAGTCACGCACCAAACCTATACTCTCGATATACATGCTGCTCTTACTTGAAAAACTATTGGGTTAACAAGATACATAAATTAAAGTTACATACTTTCCTGTTGTGCTATCATTCTAATTTGAGTGAGTGTGAGTGAGTTAAGATTTACAGTCACATCGGCAGTATTTCAGCCATATTGTGACTACAACAATTAAACAGACATACGAAATACGTGTAGTCTTTCTAAAATACCTGTCAGCAAAGGACAGTAAAATAACTAGAGTATCATAGACATATTTAAAACTAGTATTGAACGATAAAACAATATTACTATGCAGAACAAAACATGATAAAAACGAGCTAGGGATCGCCAGCAACCAAAGTATGGCCACCATACTGGGTTCTAACTTGAAAAAAAATGACATAAATAGTTACCACTCATCTTTCATTATTTTTCAAGGTTGGGTTAAACACAAACATATCTGAATAAACACAATAGCTATACTTACTTATCTTTATACTTAAAAGCATCAGGTTCGTCTGTCATACAGATCCCGAAACAAATATATCCAACAGAGACCAATATTTGAAAAATGAAGAAAATATTTTGGCTCCTTTTTATTATATTTTATAACCATTGTTTAACAACTTTTTTTTCTTCTGTAAAATATGTTCATTTCAGAGATTAGATGTTATTCTAGCATCAGGTCTGTGGTACGTTCACTGCATCACTTAGACTAACGCTTAGTCCCTGACAAAATATTATTTGATTAAAACGAGAAACTATATATAAATTGAAAAGTAGCCCCAGTGGGATGGAAATTTCAACCTGAACATGTTTAACATCTAGGCTTGTTTCATTTTGGGCTATAACATTACAGTAAGGCCTGGGCGGAAAGGAAAACAAGAAAGAAGTGAGTAAAGCTCACATACCCCCATTATCCCCGCTGGTCAACAACAAATACTAAATAGTTTGTTAATTAATGAAATATACCTGTTGCTTTAAGTCAGAGGAACTGCCCTTTCCTTTGTAACCCCATGAGGATGGATTATGTTTGAAATGAACACATGTTTTTGCAAATATATTTCAATCTAGTGTGGGATAATCAATGCTTAGCACAACATACATTCTTTATGTGTCTTAATGTGTCCATGGAAACGGCAAAAATTAATAAATTCAGAATCTTCAGATTCAGAAACTAGCAAAAGGCACACGTACTCATTGTGGTAAATGGGTGTAGCACGTTTGGTGAAGCTAGGGTGCATGGTTAAAAATATATGGGCCGTATAAAGAAAGTCACAGTTTCTCATGTTCCCATGGAAACGGCAAAATTAAAAAAATCAGAATCTTCAAACTAGCAAAAGGCACAAGAACTCATTGTGGTTAATGTGTGTAGAAAGTTGGGTGAAGCTAGGGTGCAGAGTTAAAAATATATAGGCCGTACAAAACACCTACCCTAAAAGTTTAAGTTTCTAATGTTTCCATTTGTAATCCTTCTAATTTACTATTTAGATACATGTTTTAACCTTCAAGTAATTATATGTATCTCATATTTAAAAATGTGTTATTGGTATCTATGATGTTGGTTATGAACATCAAATACATGTCTTGAAATATGGACTTGTAGAAGAGCTCATCATTGAACCATATGCAGTCTAACCAATTTAATTGGCGTGTATGGATATATAATCCGTCTACTTATACACACTTATTATGGACATATACAGAATTTCATTTTACCTTATTATTAAAAACATACGCTTGAAGATCCGGGTTAGAATAGGCCTTCAAAAACCCATGCTTGTACGAAGGCGACTAACATAATCGAGTGGTCAGGCTCGCTGACTTGGTTGATGCATGTAATCGTATCCAAATTGCGTAGATCGATGCTCTTGTTGTCAACAGCTGGATTGTCTCGCCCAGACTAGATTATTTACAAACCACCGTCATATAGCTGGTATATTGCTTGGTGCGGCGTTTAACAAGAAACAACCAAACAAAAACTATTATTAAACATCTTCCAACAATGAGAAATTAAACTTTTATTTTCTATATGTTTAGTTTTATTTATAAAATAATTGGATTTATAATTTAATCATTGCGTTGCTTTCTTGTCTGTCATTCAATGCACATATTCAAACCCCTAAACTTTGAATATTTGGTTTTTCACAAATGGTTATGTTAGTGAGTTGCCTCGATCTCTGGTTACCTATTCACATGAATAGATTAAAATAATTTGTTGGTACTATCTTTTCTTATCTCAGTTTATTTAATTCATATTAAGGTTTGGTTGGTTGGTTTGTTGTTTAACGCCACACTCAGCAATATTCCAGCTATAGGACGGCGGTCTGTAAATAATCGAGTCTGGACCAGACAATCCAATGATAAATATCATGAGCATCCATCTACGCAATTGGGATCGATGACATGCATCAACCAAGTCAGCGAGCCTGACCACCCGATCCCGTTAGTCCCCTTTTAACGACAAGCATAGTCGCCTTATAAGACAAGTATGGGTTGCTGAAGACCTACTCTACCCCGGAAATTAATAATTCATTTATCACAGTATAGATCATATTCGTTTATATCACTGTCTGATGTCAAGGTTTTATTGCAGAAATTATAATGAATTCAAAATAAGGAAAGATACACAATTTGCCATTATTTGAAATGCAATATTTCTCAACTTTTACACTATACAAAGTATAATATAATGATTAGAATGCCTGTAACGGGTAGTGTTTAAGAAAGAAATATTAGTTGATTAGTTCCATTTTTCAGATATGCGCTTCAGTAGTATTATTGTATATCTCCAGATAGATGTTTACATTGTAGTTCTCATTATTTGTGGATAATTCAAAAAGCAACATAGAAAATATATATTCCACCATGACGAAAGAATACAGAATATACAATAACTCGCAATTGTTCAAAAAGAGATTTCAAAACATAATAACATATCTGATATAAACATACTTGTGTGAGGTGGTAATGCTTTACTCTCTACATTGTGCCCTTGTTCGTGAGCCCTTGTTCTATTCAGCAAACAGTCCAAACACGAAACTCCGTAGCATATCCGATTACACTGACCCAGGCTGGCCCCAGCTGGATTCTCCACACACGTCAGTTCCCAATGCGATACTGACGCCCTTGTACGTCTCCCAGACCATAGAGAATACATTTAAAAGGAATCCAGCTCAAGTCTAGAACGATTTGGAAAGCCTAGATTGCCTCAATTCTATCCATGAAAAAATATTGTTCTTGGCTCCTTTAGATTATATTTTGTAGATACATATTTTTAACTATGAAAATTTTACTGACATGGATACTGTCCCTTTTGAAGCTATTCATAGCTCGAAAAAGAATGTCCAATTGTCGTCCATTGTTCAATGTCAATACATTGATGACAAGTGAGGATATCAAATAATAATCGGTTATGCGCCGCTACACTATGATAAAAAATATTGTCAACTTGACTAGTATGTACATTACTACAGTAAACATGTACATGATCATGCCCTTTGTAATATCAAATACTAATATATTAATGTGTGTTGAATTTAACTTGATCAATGGTAACATGTGATATTAATATGCCATCAATTTCTTTCCTGAGTGGTCTATCCGTGTCTACAAAATAAAAATAATAAAATTAAAAAGGAGCACAGAATAATTCTTAATTTCAGGCCAGAGCTGTGGAAATCTAGACCTTCCCAATCATTGTAGACTTGAGTTGGTCTCATCTTTTACTTTATTCTCTTGGGCTACGTCACAGCTCATACCACACAATAACAAGACCAGTTTGCCCCCCGCCGGAGCTATAGGATTTTGGTTGTATAATCTATGGCCAACTCTGCTCTTTAGTAAACAAGAATCTAATCAGTGAGGAGTCCTTTATCATGCCTATTTGACTGCGTATAAAAATCTGATATCTCTCCTCACAACTGGTTAATAGATATTTCTGCTGAATATTCGAAACAGAGTGAGTGAGTTGTTACTACATATGTATATGGTTCTAGTTTAAATGACTGCAGAGCTCCATTATAAAAAACCCCCGTTTTAACGCCACTCTCAGCAGTATTCCAGTGATATATGACGGCAAATTGAATCTTGAATCTGGAAAGTTGTAACGTTTCCGCAAATAAGTATCACATGCAGTATACAGTATATCAACTGCAAAATACTGTATACAACATGCAGTATACAGTGTGTCTCGAGCTCCAAGCTGGGCTGGAGCACATATTTTCCTACCCCTTTCCCTTCAGCAAACACCTCATGGGGGGAGTGTAACGAGGTCACAGGTGAGGTGCGCATTCGTCAGTTGTCTGATACGGTCAGAGTAAGATCTTCCGGACGACCCCTGCACTAAAGGTATGTGGATTGTTGACGAGGTACAACGTGTTTCGAAATTGGAGTTGACCACTGAGCTCACAATAAAATATTATGGACTCGCGGACGGGCTTGTGTTTGCAATTCAAGACGTACATGTATGGGGTTGAACTTCTACGACAGATATAACTTAAATTAAAGGGTCTAAATGATGAGAAACACCGCTTCTGTATGAATTTCGGGCTAGGGAATTCCCAGGGTTATACCCGGGAATGTTGAAGTAGTCAGTGTTAACGTCATTTCAAGAATACTGTCACGTGAAAAACGTCATGTGACTGACCTCTGTGTAACACCTTTTTTTCAAGTTAGTGGCCACAGGCCCAAAGAACATAAGATTACAGAAATACAATTACTGATAAAGTGACTTATACAATTTTCATTGCATTCAATATGTATTTAGATGACATCAGACGAACAAAGGATTCCAGTGACGGATTTACAAAGTATTTAGGATCAATGTATCCATATCTTAACTCATTAAATGCAGGGCATACAAGTGCAAAATGATATTCATTTTCCACTAGACTAATATTTAATCGAAGGCAATATCTACACAAGCGACATTCTGGATCGATGGCTGTGCATCTGCCCATTTCGATCATAAACTGATGACAGCCACATCTCAATCTTGACAGCGCTTGTTTCAATAGTGTAGAGTCGACTTGTGTAAGATATACTTCGGTTTGTAAAACTGATTTGTAGGTTGAATATGCCATTAGCTTTGGATTTGATGATATTGATGAATGCCATCGTTGGATGTTGTAATCTGATACACGTTGCTTAAACTGAGACATAAAAAGATAAACATTTCCAACATCTTGCATAATCCAGACATAGCCAGAGCCACCTGGAATAAGATATGTTTTATTTTAGTGGCCCAGGAAGTTCTGTTTACGCAGTCCAATCCGTACGACATTAGATACGTTTGCTTCGGAAGTCGGCCATTATTCATAGTGACTAGTTAAGCCCAGTATTTTACACATTTTGTTACATAGGTGAGAAATAATAGAGGTCGACCACTTTCTCCAAGAACAGCATCATTACAAGCACTCAGAGGCAGATACAGAATTCTTTTTATATACTTAGTCTGAACTCTCTTAATTTCATCCACGACTTCGTATCCCCAAAGTTCGGAGCCGTATGTAAGAATGGGCAGAACCATGCTATCAAAAATCTTTAGTACAGTCGTAATTGGTAAGTCACCACACATAGAGTGCAATCTGTATATGAGTAAGCATACTTTCTCCGCCTGCTTTGCCAACACCTGTTCCGATCTCGTCCAGATTAGTTTAGATGTAAAATATAGACCAAGATATTAATAAAAGGAGACGGTTTCGATCTGAGAGCCCCTGTAATACCATTTTTCATACTGCCGTAAATATCCACCATTTCGGAATACAATAAACTTCGATTTTTGTATATTTAGGTTCATACCCCATGTTTCACAAAAGTTGCTAACGCAATTTATTTTTTCTTGGACTTTGCCTGCGGAATCAGCAGAGTTAGCGACATCATCAGCATAGCGAAGTGAACATATATTAGGACAATCTTCAGATATGAAAACGCCTCTACAGTTTGAAGAAGTCATCTCAGTAACCAATTCGTTGATGTAAAATGAAAATAACAGCGGGCTGACCATACATCCTTGGCGAGGACCAACCCAGAACTGAAAAAAATCTGTGAGACCTAGATCTGTCCGTACAAGTCTGTAGTTTTGAATACATATTTCTTAAAACAGTTACATGTTTTCCATAGCTAATAAGTCAATGCAATAGAAAAGTGTGATTTACGCAATCAAAGGCTTTTGAGAAGTCTATGAATGGAACATATAATCTGCCACCTGTTGATTTAGAGAGGTATTTTCTAATCATCCCTTAAAGAGAAAACATGTTGTCCACCGTCAAATAACCTTTCCTGAATTCAGCTTACTTTCATAAATAACATTATTTTCGTGAGACCAATTTTGGAGTCTCTGGTTTAATATTTTGGTGAAAACCTTTCCAATCACTGGTTATAAAGAGATTTCTCTGTAGTTGTTTGGATCAGATAAAGTGCCTTTTTTTTAAGAAGGCATATGATTGCCATGCACCAATCAATCGGGTTATTCCCAGTTTACATTATTTCATTAAACAAATTCATAAGTATCGAATATATTTGAAATGAAGAATGTTTAAGTAATTCCGATGGAATTCCATCGCAACCTGCAGCCTTATGACATTTAAGATCACGGATTGTCTCTGTAACTTCCTGAAGGGTTATCTCTCTTTTAAGTTGATCAGGTAGTCCTTCACAGCAATTGTTACAATGTGAATCATGCTCGAATAAATGTTGATTAACTTTATCTCTAGTAATCGAGGTGGTTTGACCTGTATTCAGTTACTGTTTAAAGTAATTATGCCATTCAGTGCCAAGTGACTTTGCTACCTGTAGAAGACGAGTTGGTCTTAATAAATGATTTAATAGATTTCCACAGTTCATCAGGGTTGTCACGAATGCTATAAAGTTTATGTCTGATTCCTTGGCTGTCTCACACTGCATGTTCCACCACACGGGGTGTCGAGCGGGTATAGAGTCACGTGACCCATGTCGTCTGCTCAATGAAGCTGCTGCCTGCGCGAAAAGATGGGGTATCTTATTGACGGCGTTATCAATATCCTTATAAATTTCAGCATTAATATCCTTAATCAGGGATTTTGAAACATCATCAGTGATTATTTTATCAAGGACTTTTTGGCAGCTATCTCTCCAAACGTACTTTGTATAGGGTGTCAGTAACATGTCACCGGCTATGTCCATAAGCTTAGTGTCAATATTCAATTCACAAATAATAGGAAAGTGATCAGATTCGTACAGACTCGGCACCCTGAAGTCTATGACTTGCTCGAACAGAGCTGAGGTAGCAAGCATATAATCCACTGTGCTGCGTCCATTGTTTGCAGTACATGTGTAATTACCAACCTCTCGTCCTTGGGAAAAGTTGTATATCGTATAAACTTCACATAATAAAATTATTTACTGTTATTACCAAATAAAACACGACCCATTATCCAATAGAGGTAACTGTGCATAGCGGAGGGCTATGCTATCTCAATAAACTTGGTAACATGGTTTGGTTTGACTTCTTGGCGCGTGTCTGAATTCCATTAACATGTTACATATCCTAAAACTGACTCATCAGCAAATCTCGCTGCACTGCGTGCGACAGATACTAGAGCATGGCATGCCACAAATACGAAACCTCATGCTTCTGAAAGTTCAGCCATTTCCAATTTCCTCCACTAGTTGGAAATGTTCAGGAAAATATTTCCTTTCTCCCTTAATCCAATCTGTCATGCATTCAAAACATATACTTAGTGAGATCTTTGTATAATCCATACAATAAACTTATGTGCATCCAATAAGATATGGGTGTAGGGAACAGTTCCTTTGATTTAACACACACATTTATGTATAGATTGACAGATTATAATAATATGAATCAAAATTCATCACTACTTGCCAAGTTCACTAAAATGTCACCAGTGGGAAGTTGTCACAGATAAACACGGGTGTTAACCAAATCTGATCTTTTACCATGGAATGCATGATCTGGTTGAGTGACTTCTTTCCATCAGAATTACACACAGAGAAAGAAAGGGCTCAAAATCCTGAAGATATCCTGTATACATGGTATTAAGTATTCACTACCAATTTCCCCTAAAAAAAAGGGTTAACTTTGACACCACTAAGCACCAATACGCAGCAGAACCATTTGGGCAATTGTAAAAATCACAACCCCTAATGTGAAACCCCAGTGATTGCTAAGATTACAAATCCTATCTGCAGTCAGACAACATGACAGTCTATACTATATTCATTTCCAATATCCTCCAGTAAATAGTGGGTAATGTCACAATAACAACCCCTGAAAAGATACCTCCAGTCCCCCACTAAACCTCCTCTTATCAACTTTTACCAAAAACCAACAAAAAGTGGGGTGTTGGGAAATGTCCAGCATTGAATATCAAGAGAACTATTTTTGGGTAACGAGTTACGGTACTTCACTAAATACCCTTATGGACCTTCTATTATAAGAAATACATCTTTTTGTAGTCCTTTTAATTTCAACGGTTACATGCTACCAACGTTTAAATGTATCTAATATTACCGTTAAAAAGGGTGTTGAAATATGTTAATGTGTCAAACGTATTTAAATTTATCTTCACACGTTGCATTAACATTCTTATATACTCACACGCAAAAGACACGCAAGTGGTTTTAAGCAAATAGGTAACAAACACGGAACCATAACTTGATACGAGTTTTAGCATGTAGTGAAGCCTGATGGTGTTAACAATCTTTTTGTTTGCATTTTGGAAGCCCCGAGTAAAAACGCAACGTAAAAAACGAATCGCCAAAACGCACCATTTCAATGAATATGTGGGTATCATGCACCCATTTCTCGCGAAATCGAAAATGCACGAACTGTCACGAATTGTGGTGGGTATAAAACTGTAGCCGATTCTTGGACCTACCACTCCTTGGTCAACAATGCCACGCCAAACTCAAATTCAGAGAAACCAGGCCATCGGACGTTTGGAAGCTGGAGAGTCTGTCCAAGATGTTGCCCGTCATTTCAACGTCAACATAACCACAATTTACCGTCTCCTGCATCGATACAATGCTACACAGACCACAGATGACCTTCCTCGGAGCTGTCGTCCTAGGGTCACCACACCTCGACAAGATCGGCAGATTACCCGTCAACACCAGCGACATCCGTTCCTAACTGCAAGTGAAAGTGCTCGACAGACCATGGGAACACATAGTCGACACATTAGCCGGGACACTGTGATCCGACGTCTCCGTTCCAACAACCTCAGGTGTCGCCGACCAGCACATCGTCCTGTTCTTCAACCACGGCATCGACAAGCACGACTTCTGTGGGCACAGGGTCATCACAATTGGCGTCATCGTGAGTGGACGCGTATCGTCTTCTCTGATGAAAGTCGCTTTTGTGTCTCCCATGCAGACGGAAGAGTCCGAATTTGGCGGCGTCGAGGTGATCGTTTCGCTGACAGAAACGTTGTGGAAAGGGATCCATGGGGTGGACCTAGCGTCATGATATGGGCAGGGATTGGACTTAATGCGAGACTTTGACCCATGTGTTTTCTGAATGTTGGTCAAGGTCGGGGACACGGCGTCACTGCACAGCGGTATATCGACCAAGTGATCAGACCCCACGTTGTTCCATTGTTTGCACAACATCAACAACACATTTTCCAGCAGGACAACGCTCGTCCCCATGTTGCCAGAGCTACCATGACCTTTCTGCAACAATACAACATCCGTGTTCTACCGTGGCCAGCCCTCAGCCCTGATCTGAACCCCATCGAACACTTGTGGGATGAGGTTCAAAGGCGTCTGCACAATGTGCGCCCAGTCCCTACAACTGCCGATGAACTATGCACAGCTGCTCTGGATGTGTGCAGGAGGATCCCTAGGGCCTTCACAAATCATCTGATCCACTCAAGATACAGGAGATGTGTGGCAGTGATTAACGCTAATGGTGGTCACACCAGGTATTGACTGACATTTTGGGTATTGACCCGAAACTGTGTAAGCCCTTAACATTGGAAAAAAATAATTATGTCATCGGCCTTTTAATCCATTAAACTGTCTTCAGTCAAATTGTTGTCAATCTTGCCCTATTAGTATTTCTTGTCTTTACTGTTGAAAATAAATAACATGTATACTGCATACTCGACTTGCGCTTCTTTTGCGCGTGAGAATATTATAATCATCATCAATGTTTAGGTTTTACGTCAACTTCACAGTCCTGTATTTCATTGGTATGTCGGGTTGAATAATAAATTATATACTTAATAGAAATAAACCACCATACTAAATTGTTGTGGGGAAGTTTAATGTAATACATTACATTACATTACATTACATTACATTACGTTATTGAGTATAGTAAAGATTTATAGGTATATATGTTGACTATAAATTATAAATGATGTATATATGTAAATACGGATATATTAAATATAATACTAGCATATATGGATTGTGTTACGGAGGGAGAAAGTTTTAAGTAAAGATAAGATTAAGGCCTTTTATAATAGTAATGTATAGCTTTGTTCGATGTTTTTGGTTTGGTTTGTTGTTTTACGCCGCACTCGGTAGCATAGCAGGATTTGTAGTATAAACAGTTAGACTGTTTTTCAGTATGATTGGCCTGCTAAATCAAGGAAAACTGAAGTGAAGTCTAGCTTCAACATTCATATATTTTGATTTTAACATGTTTTATAACGCTCGTACAAGAAACATATTCTCCAGCAAAAGTAATTAAGCATTATTAAGAAACCGGACAGACTGTTTTGGCGTTCTTATTCGTAATCTGTAGGTTTGTTCACAGGGACAGGACGTCTATCTTTCTGAAGCATTGTTTTCACACAACAGCCGATAATCCCTAACCTTACTCGGCTCAACTCGCCTTATTTAAAAAAAAAATCTGCGAGAGAATTTTCAGCTCTCGTGACCAACTGCGAGAGTAGGGAATATCTCTGCCTTCTGGCTTCAAACGACCGAAGCATTTATTTTGTAATCTAGGCTTACATACATTTACACACACACGCACGGACACATAATTTCCATACATACATGTAATCATACATACAGCCATACATACCATTCATACTCACAGCCATGTAATTATACGTACAAACTGAATAGGAAGCATGTGTATTGATCTGCTGTCATAATCACTGACCCATCAAGAGTGTCAGTCGGCATGTATCAAATCTTTATAACCGGTGAGATTGTGATAACTGTCACAGCTGACTTTTTGGTCTGAATGGCACGTCTGAAAACAAGGGGTGAACCGTTACACGGAATTCGGGGTAACGATTTTCTGTGCTATAGAATCAAAACCGTTGTGCTGCATGTATATGGAGTACATATTTCTTACGATGATGTTAATCCCAATCAGTACATGTATGGCATAAGTATATACACTTAAGACTAGACACATGTTACCGATAATAATGACAGAGAGATGCATAAACGCAGGTCGGGTAAGTATAATTACCTTGGTTTATTATAAGTTGCTATTTTTTAAACAGTTTTTCATAAGATGAAAGAAATGATATCAATAATTCATTTATGGATATCAAAGAATGAATTTATATCACAAATTCGATTTTTTTATCATGAAATGTTTATTAATATAGAAAATCGGTATTTAAAAATCAGTAACTGAATATATCATCAAATAATGAACTAAAAATCGAATATCGTATTGTATCTCTAGCCTTCGTCTCCGTGAACTATATGCCCATGTTTTAATAATGCGTGAAGATAGGTACAGTATCATAACATTTATATATAGCCATATTCAGATGATGTCTCTACATATAAGTAAGGGCAAGCCTCTTCCCTTTGTTTAATCAGTTTTCCTCCTGGCTATGAATGTGGAAAACTGGCTTTTATCATTGTATTTTAATGCGATTTGAATATTATTATTTACTGTCGTACTTACTTAATGTTTTAAATGAGAATTCATGTTTTAATGAGAAATGTCACCACAAATTGCAATAAGTGCTTGTAAGCTCAACACAATTGACATATGCAATGCGCCGCGCTCACGTCTACAGGTCTCTTCCTGTGGTACAGTAATTAGTAGAACCCTCTCCCCAAAGTGTATCCTCCATGATATAACCTACTCTCATTAATTAAATGCTGCCCTTTCCTAGCGTCACGGCTGTCGAGCTGAGACAAAAGACCCAACCGTCATAAAGTAATTAGGGTCCAATAAAAACAATGCTCCGCCAAACCTCATAAACATGATCACCGAAAGTCATACCACAGAAATGCATGTGAATAGCAATAACATTTAACAGGATCATGTTTTCTCTTAACACCATTGCAAAACATCATGTAGAAGCCACAACAGTACTTTTTTAACAAAGTCACATCTAAAAATGAGACATCAGCAAGTACATATAATAAAATGTGTATTAACATTTTTCGTCAGGAAATTCAAAAAGATATCTCCTTGTTACCACCTCCAAGTTCATCTTAACACGGTTCCTCCTTTGGTCAAAAGTTTGTTCCCCCTGTAATGGGTGTGTCACACGTTGCACATGAGTGACGAACGGGCTGCACACCCGTGTTCAAAGCGTTGCACATGGGTATCACACGCGTGGCGGACAGGTTCCACACCAGTGACCAACGGGGTGCACACGGGTTGCGTAACGCGTTGCCCATGCGTGTAAGGGGAATGAACTTCTAGGCAGTAGTGTATCTATCTCTTAGTTCCAGAGAAGAAGTCGCTTAAAGCAATATAGCCAATTAAATTACCCCTATTTGCCCACGCCCCCTTAGCCCCTTGGGGGATCAGCCCCACCATATGTACAATTTTGAATACTCACCACCGGAGAATGATTCCAACCAAATATGGTTTATATCTATCTCTTAGTTCCAGAGAAGAAGTCGTTTGAAAAAAATGTTGATGTACGGACGACGGGACGGTCGGACGGACGCCACGGTATGGCATAAGCTCGCCTTCGGACCCGGTGAGCTAACAACGAACAATCTCACCTGTAATGATAGCAACTTTTCCCCTCAGTGCCATTGTAACAGGAAGCCCACTGATGCACCAATTCTGTGTGTATGAATTACAATTTAGTTCCCGAATGTTATACCTCCCACGGCGGCGAGTATATTAGATATGTCTCTGCAGCTTGCAATGGCGAAATTATATGCAGCAGTGTGCACACTTGCCTGCACTGGTGCACCGAATAAATAACACTCTGTTGCGTGACCTACATAACATGAGTCATCATAGTGACTTGGAAAAATCTTGCCACTTTGTTATCTTTCATAAGTGAGCACCTGCAGATATCTCTGCAAGTTACGTGCTGATTTGCCATACTCATGCATCAATTAGACCCCTTTGACCCCAAAACATGATTCAGCATTGTACGCCGATTGCTATCTTTCATAAGTGAGCACCTGCAGATATCTCTGCAAGTTACGTGCTGATTTGCCATACTCATGCATCAATTAGACCCCTTTGACCCCAAAACATGATTCAGCATTGTACGCCGATTGCTAGTCGGCAAAACATTCTCTTCCTCTTATTATAGGAGGTGAGCTGTTGAATATTTTGTAACGCCGCACTCGACAATATTTCAGCTGAATCGCGGCGTCTTGTAGATAATGGAATTTCAACCAGGTAAACTAGTCTCAGAAGCATGATCAGCGATCAACCATCAGGGTAGGATGCGACGTCACCGAGTCTGATCACCCGATCCGCTTTAGTGGACATACATGGCATGATTGTGACATAATCTTTCCGGATTGTTTGTTTTGTTTGTTTGTTGTTTAACGCCTCACTCGGCAATGTTCCAGCTATATGACGGGGTCGCCTCGGCGACTTGGTTGATAGCATGCCGATATACCTCGACGACGTGGATCCTGGAACGATAATTGAGATGTAACTTCCCCAAACCCAACAATACATGTCTTTTGTCGATCAGCACGTCCCCCGCGTGACAGACTAGAGGCTTAAGTATCACACACAAGCTTTAATTGAGAATGGAAGTTTTGTGTGTTTGTGATGTTTGTTTGTGTAGGTGTGTTTGTGCATGTGATTGTTGTCCTTGAGTATTTGTGGTTTCTTATTAATGTGGCTTTTTGTGTATTTATGTGTTTGTGTTTTTGCTTGTGTGTGATTGTATGTTTGTGTGTGTGCGTTTATTTGTGCTACTTAATATAAAATATATGCTTCAAATACGTTTTGAATACCACAGGAATTCATATAGACATAGATTTTTATATTTTACCGCAACTGCAAGGACAGTTCGCTTTATCAGGGCATTATGACCCCAGATAACGACACCATGAACGCCTGAGTGATGACGAATAAAACAAACATTCGTACCAAGTGCAGGATTTCACTCTTATCAAACCATGTGTTGTACGGGTCTGTTACGTGGAAAAAATGACCTGCCCCCGACACGATATCACCCTAGACCTCCGCCTGAGCTCCCTGGCATATTGAAGTTTGGGAGTCAATTTTACCTGATAATAAAGAGTTGTATTTAGCCATGGAGCAAATATTCAAACAATTACCAACCAAAATTCAACATTGATATCGGATGTTGTTCGACGTCGACACTTCAAAATCATTTCAACTTTCGAATCCAGACGAAAGAAAATGTCAGGAGTAATTTGAAAGGTAAAGTGTAAGCAAACCATTTTAAATGTTTCAGGTTATTTAAAATGTTTCAGCTTATCTAACATGTTGTAGATTATATTTCAGTCATATTGTGAATATCGCTTACTCTGGTTTGTTCTTTTTCGCCGCACTCAGCAATATTCCAGCTACATGACGGTGGTCTGTAAATAATCGAGTCTGGATTAGACAATCCAGTGATTGACATCATGAGCATCGATCCACGCAATTGGGATCGATGACATGCTTCAACCAAGTCAGCAAGCCTGACCACCCGATCCCGTTAGTCGCCTCTTACGACAAGCATAGTCGCCTTTTACGGCAAGCATTGGTTGCTGAAGATCTATTCAACCCAGGATCTTCACGGGTCTTATAACGATTGATTTGACTTTATGACGATAAACGAAATAATCTTCGACAGGGCATGCGTGCATTGCATGACAAACGTACATGTCAACGAGCACGTATAAACCAATGACAACAGTCTGCCCCACAGCATGTTTACCAAGTGTCAACAATGTAACTGATATCCCGCGCATAAACCGTCGTTAGATGACTTGCAATATTTGCACATGAAGAAATCATGAATTCCACTGAATTCTCGACACTCAACATTACAAATGGGTGAAGAAAAGAAAAAAAAATATTCCAGCTATATGGCGGCAGCCTGTAAATAATAGATTCTGGCCGGGACAATCCAATGACTGACATCATGAGCAATGATCTACGCAATGGCCACCTGGTCCCTTTAGTCGCCTCTTGAGACAAGCATGGATTGCTAAAGATTGAATATATGGACAATCGATGTGAAAATTACGTGTGTCACTGAAACTATTCAATCACAAGAATAATTTAGACTATGTTTGTTTGTTTGTTGTTTAACGGCGGCGGCGGTCTGTAAATAAACGAGTCTGGATCAGACAATCCAGTGATTGACATCATGATCATCGATCACGCAATCGGGATCGATGACATGCATCTACCAAGTCAGCGAGCCTGACCACCTGATCCCGTTAGTCGCCTCTTACGACAAGCATAGTCTCATTTTACGGCATCTGAACTATTAAAGGAGAACCTGTTATCTACACACTGTCGCAAATATGTTTAATCAAATGGAGTCAAAGTCGTGTTATGAATTAACGGATAAGTGGCGGTATGTTATTAGTCAAGTGTCCCTTTTCAACGTAGTCATTATTTTATATGTCAAGGTAGTAATATCGTAAATATCTGACAGTGATGCCGACATCCATACACAATCAATACCCAAATGGAATTGGTCATTTCTGCATGGATTGGAAAAGATTTGTGTGGAAAGAATGCAGTACTGCAGAAATTTAGTGAAAATCGCACAAACAAAATCACGACAGAGCCTGGCGTCGAAACACACCAACATGACATGCACGAGCACTTTTGGGGCTATAAACACGTTGGGTTTTCATTGGCATGCCATCACAATCTTACAGCAGGTGAGCAGCGAAACCACTGACGCAACCGTATACGCGATGAAGGTATTTGCGCTAGACGACCAGTTCGAGGTGTCATTTTGACGGATACGCTTCGTCAGCTGCGACGTCAATGGTGTCACAATCACAGAGTATGGACATAACTGCGATGGGGACAGGTTTGGTTTAGTGACGAGTCCCGTTTTATGCTTCGCCCTGCGGATGGTAGACATCGTGTACAGGCGTCGCGGGGAACGTTATGCACGAAACTGCATATAGGATGTGGACAGATTTGGGGATGGTGGTGTGATGATGTGGGCTGCCATCTCCTACACTGGTATAACAGACTTGGTGCAAGTTTTGTGGAATTTAACAGCACAACGATGTACGGATGATGATCTTCAGCCACACTTCCTTCCCATTAATCAGCAAGCGAACGTCATTTTCCAACAAGGCAACACAGCAGGAATGACAACAATCTTTTCAGGAATCAGGTACTGCCATGGCCCTCCAGGTCTCCGTATTTTAAACCAATCGAACATTTATGTGATGCACTGGATCAACGACTGCGAGCACGTCAGCAACAACCACAGAACCGCCGAGAGTTGGCACAATAACTGCAGGCAGAATTGGTGAACATTCCCCAGGCCACAGTTTGGGATCTGATTGCTTCCAAGATATTGATAACAGATGACCTTCGCCATGAAAATCTACTGTTCCATTCGTGCCATATAGAACCTGGGTCAGTGTCAATCTATGAGCAAGTTAAAATTTAACGTCACATCAGCATTATTCTAGTCATATACCAACGAGAACACGTTCAAATATACACGAGTGAGTCATGAAGTCATGTTAAAAACAAATTGTATCACATATAATTTTGGTCAAAACAATATAATTTAAACAGTTTAAAACATGGGCTATGGGCCACAAGTAGCCAAAGCTAGGCCATGATGATAGTTACACATGGGGACAATAAGTTGATGGTACTTTAACCTCCTGGACAGGCCCTTCAATAATGGGTCAGTTGGTCAAATCATTACACCAAATTTAAAAACAAACAATTAATTATTCACAAACATATTTGAAATGTATTATACAGACCAATTTATTTCAAGTAACTTAAGATGAGATGCCCGCTAACGCCGGAAAAGATCTGCCAGATTAACGCTTTGATAAAGTGAATCCCTTGCAATTGCAAAGTCCACACAGTCAAGCAATACATATGCTTCACGGTGAACCTTTCATCACAAGGGATAAACATAGGAGGCTCGTCCTCATCTGTTTAAAGCAGATATTCGTAGGTAAACCGACTGTGGCCAATACGAAAACGTCATGTTTTTACTGACAGTACTACATAGTGACCACAGTGACTACATTATGACCACAGTGTAACATAGTGACCACAGTGACCACATTATGACCACAGTACTACATAGTAACCACAACGACCACATTATGACCACAGTGACCACATTATGACCACAAAACTACATAGTGACCACAGTGACCACATTATGACCACAGTACTACATATGACCACAGTGACCTCGGTGACTACATTATGACCACAGTATAACATAGTGACCACAGTGACCACATTATGACCACAGTACTACATAGGGGGCACGGGTGGCCCAGTCGTCTAAGGCGCCGCGATTCGCTGTGCAGAGTTGCGTCCCTTGGGCACGCCAGAAACCTATGATTGTGGGTTCGAATCCCGGTTCGCCCCGATTATGTTTCTAGGTTTGTCAGCACCATACCCGTGCTCGTGGGTTTCACCGAAGTGGTAAACGTCTGAGACCTGCATCACTTCGGGCTTCCCTCCCACATTAAGCTGACACGCCGTGATATGACTGGAATACTGTTAAAAGCGGCGTTAAACCCAACTCACTCACTCACTCACTGATCAGTACTACATACTGACCACAGTGACCACATTATGACCACAGAACTACATATACTGACCACATTGACTACATTATGACCACAGTACTACATACTGACCACAGTGACTACATATGACCACAGTGACCACATTATGACCACAGTACTACATAGTGACCACAGTGACCACATTATGACCACAGTACTACATAGTGACCACAGTGACCACATTATGACCACAGTATTACATAGTGACCACAGTGACCACATTATGACCACAGTACTACATAGGGGGCACGGGTGGCCCAGTCGTCTAAGACGCCGCGATTCGCTGTGCAGAGTTGCGTCCCTTGGGCACGCCAGAAACCTATGATTGTGGGTTCGAATCCCGGTTCGCCCCGATTATGTTTCTAGGTTTGTCAGCACCATACCCGTGCTCGTGGGTTTCACCGAAGTGGTAAACGTCTGAGACCTGCATCACTTCGGGCTTCCCTCCCACATTAAGCTGACACGCCGTGATATGACTGGAATACTGTTAAAAGCGGCGTTAAACCCAACTCACTCACTCACTCACTGATCAGTACTACATACTGACCACAGTGACCACATTATGACCACAGAACTACATATACTGACCACATTGACTACATTATGACCACAGTACTACATACTGACCACAGTGACTACATATGACCACAGTGACCACATTATGACCACAGTACTACATACTGACCACAGTGACTACATTATGACCACAGTACTACATACTGACCACAGTGGCTACATTATGACCACAGTACTACATATGACCACAGTGACTACATTATGACCACAGTACTACATAGTGACCACAGTGACTACATTATGACCACAGAACTACATACTGACTACAGTGAGTGAGTGAGTTGGGTTTAACGTCGCTATTAACATTATTCCAGTTATATCACGGCGTGTCAGCTTAATGTGGGAGGAAAGCCCGAAGTGATGCAGGTCTCAGACGTTTACCACTTCGGTGAAACCCATGAGCACGGGTTTGGTGCTGACAAACCTAGAAACATAATCGGGGCGAACCGGGATTCGAGCCAACAATCATGGGGACGCAACTCTGCACAGCGAATCGCGACGCCTTAGACGACTGGGCCACCCGTGCCCCCACTGACCACAGTGACTACATATGACCACAATGACTACATATGACCACAATGACTACATTATGACCACAGTACTACATAGTGACCACAACGCACATTATGACCACAGTACTACATACTGACCACAGTGACTACATTATGACTACAGTACTACATACTGACCACAGTGACTACCTTATGACTACAGTACTACATACTGACCACAGTGACTACATTATGACCACAGTACTACATACTGACCACAGTGGCTACATTAAGACAACAGTACTACATATGACCACAGTGACTACATTATGACCACAGTGACTACATACTGACCACAGTGACTACATATGACCACAGTGACTACATACTGACCACAGTGACTACATATGACCACAGTGACTACATACTGACCACAGTGACCACATTATGACTACAGTACTACATATGACCACAGTGACTACATTATGACCACAGTACTACATAGTGACCACAGTGACCACATTATGACCACAGAACTACATACTGACAACAGTGACCACATTATGACTACAGTACTACATAGTGACCACATTGACCACATTATGACCACAGTACTACATAGTGACCACAGTGACCACATTATGACCACAGAAATACATAGTGACCACAGTGACTACATACTGACCACAGTGACTACATTATGACCACAGTACTACATGCTGATCACAGTGGCTACATTATGACCACAGTATTACATTATGACCACAGTGACTACATTATGACCACAGTACTACATACTGACCACAGTGACTACATTATGACCCCAGAACTACATAGTGACCGCATTGCCTACATTATGACCACAGTACTACATACTGACCACAGTGACTACATTATGACCACAGTACTACATACTGACCACAGTGACTACATTATGACCACAGTACTACATACTGACCACAGTGACCACATTATGACCACAGTACTACATAGTGACCACAACGACTACATTATGACCACAGTACTACATACTGACCACAGTGACTACATTATGACCACAGTACTACATACTGACCACAGTGACTTCATTATGACCACAGTACTACATAGTGACCACAGTGGCTACATTATGACCACAGTACTACATATGACCACAGTGACTACATAATGACCACAGTACTACATAGTGACCACAGTGACTACATTATGACCACAGAACTACATACTGACCACAGTGAGTGAGTGAGTGAGTTGGGTTTAACGTCGCTTTTAACATTATTCCAGTTATATCACGGCGTGTCAGCTTAATGTGGGAAGAAAGCCCGAAGTGATGCAGGTCTCAGACGTTTACCACTTCGGTGAAACCCACGAGCACGGGTTTGGTGCTGACAAACCTAGAAACATAATCGGGGCGAACCGGGATTCGAACCCACAATCATAGGGACGCAACTCTGCACAGCGAATCGCGGCGCCTTAGACGACTGGGCCACCCGTGCCCCCACTGACTACAGTGACTACATTATGACCACAGTGACTACATACTGACCACAGTGACTACATATGACCACAGTGACTACATATGACCACAGTGACTACATACTGACCACAGTGACCACATTATGACTACAGTACTACATATGACCACAGTGACTACATTATGACCACAGTACTAGATAGTGACCACATTGACCACATAATGACCACAGTACTACATAGTGACCACAGTGACCAAATTATGACTACAGTGACCACATTATTATGACCACAGAACTACATACTGATCACAGTGGCTACATTATGACCACAGTATTACATTATGACCACAGTGATTACATTATGACCACAGTACTACATACTGACCACAGTGACTACATTATGACCAAAGAACTACATAGTGACCGCATTGACTACATTATGACCACAGTACTACATGCTGACCACAGTGACTACATTATGACCGCAGTACTACATACTGACCACAGTGACTACATATGACCACAGTACTACATACTGACCACAGTACTACATACTGACCACAGTGACAACATATGACAACAGTACTACATACTGACCACAATGACTACATTATGACCACAGTACTACATACTGACCACAGTGACTACATATGACCACAGTACTACATAGTGACCACAGTGACAACATATGACAACAGTACTACATACTGACCACAGTGACCACATTATGACTACAGTACTACATACTGACCACAGTACAATATAGTGACCACAGTGACTACATTATGACTACAGTACTACATAGTGACCACATTATGACCACAGAACTACATAGTGACCACAGTGACTACATTATGTCCACTGTACTACACAATGACTACAGTGACTACATTATGACCACAGTACTACATACTGACCACAGTGACTACATTACGACCACAGTACTACATAGTGACCACAGTGACTACATATGACCACAGTACTACATACTGACCACAGTACTACATAGTGACCACAGTGACTACATTATGACCACAGTACTACATAGTGACCACAGTGACCACATAGTGACCACAGTACTACATATGACCACAGTGACCACATTATGACCACAGAACTACATAGTGACCACAGTGACTGCAAAGTCAACAAAATGTGACCACTGAGACCTCAAAGTGAACAGAGTGAGTGTGTGAGTGAATTGATATTTAAAGTCACTTCGACATCATTTCAGCCATATCGTGACGAGAAGTTATACATTAATAATACATACATTTAGACTAAATAAAAACCTGTCATCGATGGACAGTAAAATAACTAGAATATCACAGGTTTATATTCATAACTAGCATACAACCATAAAAAGATATCAATATATGTAACAATACAATATAAAAAGCTAGAGATCGCCAGAAACATGCTAAGGTCCATGGGACCTACAGTGGACCCAAGCAGGATTTACACCATCCCTTCAGGTGTTGGCGACTATTTGCTAATTCAGCCGAAATTTAAAAGAACACATATTCTACGATTAAAACTATGATAGAAATAACATACTGTGAATGATATGGACTTAAGATACTCTAACAGGGGGACAACCATTTTACAGTACTTTAACCGCCGTCAAAAGGACACAGCAGTAAACAATCTCAGTTCATAATTAAACACGACCGATTTACGAATCAAATATGTATTCTCTTCAAATAAAGAAACGCATAGTTAAAAAATATGGACATTTATTAAGCGGATGTAAAAGTATCTACACAGAATGTGCGTGAACACAATCAAATGAAATTAGACACAGTGATCGACAAAAGCATTGTCGTCATTGTCAGCATTATTCAGTTCAGTCATTGCACATGTGTAGCAACAAGGGGGCGTCATGGTAAGTACCTGGTCACACCACCCATTGCAGTCGTCATTGCTCGACACCTCCTTGGCACAGATTGCACAAGTCGTCGGATTTTTTCGTGGGGAATTCTTCGCCATTCCTCCTGTAAGGCGTTGGCGAGTTGTACCAGTATGTGGGGATGCTGGTGACGTTGACGGACGCGTCGATCTAGTTCGTCCCACAAATGTTCAATCGGGTTGAGATCAGGCGATTTGGACGGCCATGGAAGGACATTGATGTTCTCATTAACAAGGAAATTAATTGTTGCACGTGCTGTGTGGAACAGCTCCCTCTGGCGGTCCAAAGTTGGGAGGAGTTGACGCCGCAGAATTTGGTATATGTATCGGTTTGCTGTAAGATTGCCCTAGACAACCACTAACTGTGATCTACCCGTGTAGGACATGGCTCCCCACACCATGGCACTCCCTCCACCAAATCGATCCACCTGTCGAATGCAGTTCGGCGCAAAACGTTCATGTCGACGTCGGTATACACCTTGTCTTTCTTCCTGTCGTTGAAGAAGAAAACTTGACCCATCGCTGAACCAAACGCGTCGCCAGTTCCTGAGATCCCATACCTGTACTCTGTTGCACCACCGGACACGTCGCAAGACAGGTCCAACCTTTGGTCGTCTCGCTCGAATTCCCACTTCCCTCAGACGATTTCTGATGGTTTGTTCGAAAATTCTTCGCATACCAGGCACTTGTCCTGCAGTGTCCGTTGCTGTAGCAAATCGATTCCGAAGGTGATGCAACCGGTCCTGAGCAGGGGTGGTCACTCTTGGTCTTCCACTTCTGGGATGATCTTGAGTCGAATTAGTGCGGGTATATCGATCCCATAGTCGAGATATGGTGCTTTGGTGAACGTTGAAGTGTCTTGCAACAGCAGACTGGGACTCCCCTGCTTCCAAACGTCCAATGGCGATATTTCGGTCAGCTGCAGATAATCTTGGCATTTTTCGATCTCCGTTCACGTCAGAAAATTCGTAATGAACTGATAAATCTTGTACGGTCTTGTATAGTTATAGCCTCTACTCTTGTTTTCAACAGTTTGCACGTGCGTTGTGCAGAAAACCTTTCCGACAGCAATTTCCGCGCATCCTTTGCATTTTTGCTGATAAACGTTTACAAAAAAAAACATTATGAGGTGTGTTTGCGCGCAATGCACAACAATCATGACATGATTAACGGGAATCAAACATAAGAATTGTCTTTATGACGATTGGTGTGGGGAAAAATCTAATTGGAATTCTCAAAACACATTTGCGTTTCATTTTTTGAAGAGTGTACACGAAAATACATCAATAAGTTCAATTTCTTTTAAAAAGCCTATAATTCAATGAGAACAAATACAATTAAAAAGATCCTTAAGAGATGATGATTTGAAATATTTATCCATTGTGGTGGTATCTCTCATCACAAGGGATACAACATGGAGGATCCACACCTTGCAACACATATTTATGAGTAGAACAAGAATGGCCAATACGACATCGTCGTAAAACGACCGCATCATGTCTTGACTGACAACCGACGTAGGTTTGACCGATTGTTGGTTTAAATTCGTGAAGTTTATTGATTCCTACGTGGATTTCCCGACTCCTTTGCATGAGATCCCGAGTATAACTGTTGATAGTTCGTCTGAAATCACTGTATGGAATAAGTAGTGGAGATAACGGTTGGTCAAGAGCTGCTTCAGGAGCAGCATCTGCTATGCCTACATGACTTGGTAACCAGCAAAAGACGATGATTGGTTATATGATATATAAAATATACATCTAAAATCACTTTTGCGTTTCCTATTTTTTGCAGAATATAGTTTTATTTCATTCATAGGCCCTCACACAAGATGGATGATATGAAGTTCGCCCAGGGAAGTTATACCAAGGCATTGTGAAATGGAGACTCGTTGTATCAGGTATTTCTGTAGTATTCATATATACTCAGCAACAAAAGTTCCTGTGACACCCCTTTCTAATTGGTTGTATACAAGAAAAAACTTGTGTTCAAATCGGATACGAAAATACGAAAACATATAGCACAAACGCAACCTCAGCAGAAAAGCATGATCTGATGGCAAAAATGTCTTTTATGCCGCAATCATGCAATTGATGACTTCAACCAGGGTATAAAAGCACGCGTGTTGTAGGGATTCGGTATGCATTTTTTCTGCTTGTCTTGACAACTGCAACTTGAAACACATCAAATTTCAATCATTATTTGAAGTCGCCGTATGAGACGTTACGGGATTGTTGCGAGGAGGCCAGCGGGATGCCCAATTCTGACCAACAATCACCGCCGATTGCGTCTGCAGTGGTGTAGTCAGTGAGTACGTTGGGAGGCAATTCGGTTGAGACTGCTCTGTTCACCGACGCCTCGTTTTCACCTCTACCACGGCGATGGCCAAATACGAGTGTACCGACGTCGCGGTGAACATTACGCTCAAAACTGTGTTGTCGAGGAAGACCTTTTCAGGGGAGGCGTAGGGAGGATTCGCCGAGAGAGTCGTTTGCAAGTGGCCAATGGCAATTAGGCGAGGTCATCAAGGCTATCGTTGTACCGTTTTCGAATCAACATGGACCTGGCATGATTTTTCAACATGACAACGCCCGACCCCATGTAGCCCGGATTGTTTTCAACAAGCACTTGGACAGAACAAAGTGAATGTGATTCCCATGGCCTGCACGCCCTATAGACTAGTATATTATCTATCTATATACCCCGTTGTGGTGTCTCAGATCGCAGTATTTAAAGAAAACAAGGTGTTCAAAGTGAAGCCCTTTTCCCCTTTACATTCTCAATATAGCCTCTATCAGAAGTGTTTGGCTTGTGTTAGTTCCGACTAGGCCCGGGCTGTCAAAATCAACTTTAAACACACAGATGTATCATCAAATGCGTTTACGTATATAGACTAGTATAATATCTACCAATATACTACTTTATAATGCCACAGTACATCACATTGAAAGAAAACTGGTCCGTTAAAGTCAAGCACTTTTACCGTATTTTCTTAAGAAAATCTCTGTCAGAAGTGTTCGGTCCAACTTAGCAAGGGCTGTCAAAATCAACTTTTAAACCTTACAGATGTAACATCATAATGGATTCACAGCTATCGACTAGACTAGTATAATATACCAAAATACCACTTTATAGTGTCTCTGATCGCGGTATTTAAAGGGATTGCCTAAAAGTCGGGCCAAGAAAAGTCGGGCCGGGCCGGGCCGGGCCAGCGGGTAATACTAAAAATGGATTGCAGAATAATAAAACGAAACGCACATATCTAGGCAAATCTCAAATGTCCACAAACGTATAGTGTTGCTCATTTAATTGAGTTTGAATAAAAATGCACCTTCAACAATGTAATAAACTGATGATTATGACTACATACCGTGAGTCTCGTAGAAAAGTCAATGTCTTGACTGTGTGTATTCTTTGATTAGAATGCTTCTCACCGACCTTAGCGTGTAGGGGTGTGATGTCCTGGGCAGGAAACGACAGTGTTTTGACTACTCTTCTTTCATTAATTAACGTGTTAAGGTAATTAACCTTTACTTATTCGTGTTAAACCAACACAGGATGTTTTCTGGAAGTGGATATTCGCGAATGTCAAAGGACTGACACGACACGTGTTAATAACTGTCCAAGCACTTCTAAAGTTCCTAACATTCTTTATATCTAAAGACTAGTATTATATCTAATTATTTACCACTTTATTGTCTCATATTTCAGTAGTTAAAGAAAACACAGAGTTCAAAGTGAAGCCTTTTTCACTCTACATTCGCAACATAGTCTCTATCAGAAGTGTTTGGCTTGTGTTGGGTCCGACTTGGCCCGGGCGGTCAAAATGCACTTTAAAAACACAAATGTTTCATCAAATGTCTTTAAATCTATAGACAAGCATTATGTCTACCTATATACCACTTTATAGTGTCTCAGTTCACTGCATTTAAAGAAAACAAGGTGTTCAAAGTGAAGCCCTTTTCCCTCTACATTCTCAACATAGTCTCTATCAGAAGTGTTTGGCTTGTGTTGGGTCCGACTTGGCCCGGGCGGTCAAAATCTACTTTAAACGCACAGATCTATCTTCAAATGTGTTTACATCTATAGATTAGTATTAGTTCTACCTAAATACCACTTTATAATGGCACGGTACATCGTATTTAAAGAAAACAAGGGGCTCAAAGTGAAGCACTTTTACCGTATTTTCTTAAGAAATCTATGTCAGAAGTGTTCGGTCCGACTTGGCCCGGGCTGTCAAAATCAACTTAAACCGCACAGATGTATCATCAAATGAAATCACATCGATAGATTACTATTATATCTACCTAAATACAACTTTATGGTGTCTCAGATCGCTGTACTTAAAGAAAACAAGGGGCTCAAAGTGAAGCCCTTTTCCCTCTACATTCTCAACATAGTCTCTATCAGAAGTGTTTGGCTTGTGTTGGGTCCGACTTGGCCCGGGCGGTCAAAATCTATTTTAAACGCACAGATCTATCTTCAAATGTGTTTACATCTATAGATTAGTATTAGTTCTACCTAAATACCACTTTATAATGTCACGGTACATCGTATTTAAAGAAAACAAGGGGCTCAAAGTGAAGCACTTTTACCGTATTTTCTTAAGAAATCTATGTCAGAAGTGTTCGGTCCGACTTGGCCCGGGCTGTCAAAATCAACTTAAACCGCACAGATGTATCATCAAATGAAATCACATCTATAGATTACCATTATATCTACCTAAATACAACTTTATGGTGTCTCAGATCGCTGTACTTAAAGAAAACAAGGGGCTCAAAGTGAAGCCCTTTTCCCTCTACATTCTCAACATAGTCTCTATCAGAAGTGTTTGGCTTGTGTTGGGTCCGACTTGGCCCGGGCGGTCAAAATCTACTTTAAACGCACAGATCTATCTTCAAATGTGTTTACATCTATAGATTAGTATTAATTCTACCTAAATACCACTTTATAATGGCACGGTACATCGTATTTAAAGAAAACAAGGGGCTCAAAGTGAAGCACTTTTACCGTATTTTCTTAAGAAATCTATGTCAGAAGTGTTCGGTCCGACTTGGCCCGGGCTGTCAAAATCAACTTAAACCGCACAGATGTATCATCAAATGAAATCACATCGATAGATTACCATTATATCTACCTAAATACAACTTTATGGTGTCTCAGATCGCTGTACTTAAAGAAAGCAAGGGGCTCAAAGTGAAGCCCTTTTCCCTCTACATTCTCAACATAGTCTCTATCAGAAGTGTTTGGCTTGTGTTGGGTCCGACTTGGCCCGGGCGGTCAAAATCTATTTTAAACACACAGATCTATCTTCAAATGTGTTTACATCTATAGATTAGTATTAGTTCTACCTAAATACCACTTTATAATGGCACGGTACATCGTATTTAAAGAAAACAAGGGGCTCAAAGTGAAGCACTTTTACCGTATTTTCTTAAGAAATCTATGTCAGAAGTGTTCGGTCCGACTTGGCCCGGGCTGTCTAAATCAACTTAAACCGCACAGATGTATCATCAAATGAAATCACATCCATAGATTACCATTATATCTACCTAAATACAACTTTATGGTGTCTCAGATCGCTGTACTTAAAGAAAACAAGGGGCTCAAAGTGAAGCCCTTTTCCCTCTACATTCTCAACATAGTCTCTATCAGAAGTGTTTGGCTTGTGTTGGGTCCGACTTGGCCCGGGCGGTCAAAATCTACTTTAAACGCACAGATCTATCTTCAAATGTGTTTACATCTATAGATTAGTATTAGTTCTACCTAAATACCACTTTATAATGGCACGGTACATCGTATTTAAAGAAAACAAGGGGCTCAAAGTGAAGCACTTTTACCGTATTTTCTTAAGAAAATCTATGTCAGAAGTGTTCGGGCCGACTTGGCCCGGGCTGTCAAAATCAACTTAAACCGCACAGATGTATCATCAAATGAAATCACATCGATAGATTACTATTATATCTACCTAAATACAACTTTATGGTGTCTCAGATCGCTGTACTTAAAGAAAACAAGGGGCTCAAAGTGAAGCCCTTTTCCCTCTACATTCTCAACATAGTCTCTATCAGAAGTGTTTGGCTTGTGTTGGGTCCGACTTGGCCCGGGCGGTCAAAATCTACTTTAAACACACAGATCTATCTTCAAATGTGTTTACATCTATAGATTAGTATTAATTCTACCTAAATACCACTTTATAATGTCACGGTACATCGTATTTAAAGAAAACAAGGGGCTCAAAGTGAAGCACTTTTACCGTATTTTCTTAAGAAAATCTATGTCAGAAGATTTCGGTCCGACTTGGCCCGGGCTGTCAAAATCAACTTAAACCGCACAGATGTATCATCAAATGAAATCACATCCATACATTACTATCATATCTACCTAAATACAACTTTATTGTGTCTCAGATCGCTGTACTTAAAGAAAACAAGGGGCTCAAAGTGAAGCCCTTTTCCCTCTACATTCTCAACATAGTCTCTATCAGAAGTGTTTGGCTTGTGTTGGGTCCGACTTGGCCCGGGCGGTCAAAATCTACTTTAAACGCACAGATCTATCTTCAAATGTGTTTACATCTATAGATTAGTATTAATTCTACCTAAATACCACTTTATAATGGCACGGTACATCGTATTTAAAGAAAACAAGGGGCTCAAAGTGAAGCACTTTTACCGTATTTTCTTAAGAAATCTATGTCAGAAGTGTTCGGTCCGACTTGGCCCGGGCTGTCAAAATCAACTTAAACCGCACAGATGTATCATCAAATGAAATCACATCGATAGATTACCATTATATCTACCTAAATACAACTTTATGGTGTCTCAGATCGCTGTACTTAAAGAAAGCAAGGGGCTCAAAGTGAAGCCCTTTTCCCTCTACATTCTCAACATAGTCTCTATCAGAAGTGTTTGGCTTGTGTTGGGTCCGACTTGGCCCGGGCGGTCAAAATCTATTTTAAACACACAGATCTATCTTCAAATGTGTTTACATCTATAGATTAGTATTAGTTCTACCTAAATACCACTTTATAATGGCACGGTACATCGTATTTAAAGAAAACAAGGGGCTCAAAGTGAAGCCCTTTTACCGTATTTTCTTAAGAAATCTATGTCAGAAGTGTTCGGTCCGACTTGGCCCGGGCTGTCTAAATCAACTTAAACCGCACAGATGTATCATCAAATGAAATCACATCTATAGATTACCATTATATCTACCTAAATACAACTTTATGGTGTCTCAGATCGCTGTACTTAAAGAAAACAAGGGGCTCAAAGTGAAGCCCTTTTCCCTCTACATTCTCAACATAGTCTCTATCAGAAGTGTTTGGCTTGTGTTGGGTCCGACTTGGCCCGGGCGGTCAAAATCTACTTTAAACGCACAGATCTATCTTCAAATGTGTTTACATCTATAGATTAGTATTAGTTCTACCCAAATACCACTTTATAATGGCACGGTACATCGTATTTAAAGAAAACAAGGGGCTCAAAGTGAAGCACTTTTACCGTATTTTCTTAAGAAAATCTATGTCAGAAGTGTTCGGGCCGACTTGGCCCGGGCTGTCAAAATCAACTTAAACCGCACAGATGTATCATCAAATGAAATCACATCGATAGATTACTATTATATCTACCTAAATACAACTTTATGGTGTCTCAGATCGCTGTACTTAAAGAAAACAAGGGGCTCAAAGTGAAGCCCTTTTCCCTCTACATTCTCAACATAGTCTCTATCAGAAGTGTTTGGCTTGTGTTGGGTCCGACTTGGCCCGGGCGGTCAAAATCTACTTTAAACACACAGATCTATCTTCAAATGTGTTTACATCTATAGATTAGTATTAATTCTACCTAAATACCACTTTATAATGGCACGGTACATCGTATTTAAAGAAAACAAGGGGCTCAAAGTGAAGCACTTTTACCGTATTTTCTTAAGAAAATCTATGTCAGAAGAGTTCGGTCCGACTTGGCCCGGGCTGTCAAAATCAACTTAAACCGCACAGATGTATCATCAAATGAAATCACATCCATACATTACTATCATATCTACCTAAATACAACTTTATAGTGTCTCAGATCGCTGTACTTAAAGAAAACAAGGGGCTCAAAGTGAAGCCCTTTTCCCTCTACATTCTCAACATAGTCTCTATCAGAAGTGTTTGGCTTGTGTTGGGTCCGACTTGGCCCGGGCGGTCAAAATCTACTTTAAACGCACAGATCTATCTTCAAATGTGTTTACATCTATAGATTAGTATTAATTCTACCTAAATACCACTTTATAATGGCACGGTACATCGTATTTAAAGAAAACAATGGGGCTCAAAGTGAAGCCCTTTTACCGTATTTTCTTAAGAAAATCTATGTCAGAAGAGTTCGGTCCGACTTGGCCCGGGCTGTCAAAATCAACTTAAACCGCACAGATGTATCATCAAATGAAATCACATCTATAGATTACTATTATATCTACCTAAATACAACTTTATAGTGTCTCAGATCGCTGTACTTAAAGAAAACAAGGGGCTCAAAGTGAAGCCCTTTTCCCTCTACATTCTCAACATAGTCTCTATCAGAAGTGTTTGGCTTGTGTTGGGTCCGACTTGGCCCGGGCGGTCAAAATGCACTTTAAAAACACAAATGTTTCATCAAATGTCTTTAAATCTATAGACAAGCATTATGTCTACCTATATACCACTTTATAGTGTCTCAGTTCACTGCATTTAAAGAAAACAAGGTGTTCAAAGTGAAGCCCTTTTCCCTCTACATTCTCAACATAGTCTCTATCAGAAGTGTTTGGCTTGTGTTGGGTCCGACTTGGCCCGGGCGGTCAAAATCTACTTTAAACGCACAGATCTATCTTCAAATGTGTTTACATCTATAGATTAGTATTAGTTCTACCTAAATACCACTTTATAATGGCACGGTACATCGTATTTAAAGAAAACAAGGGGCTCAAAGTGAAGCACTTTTACCGTATTTTCTTAAGAAATCTATGTCAGAAGTGTTCGGTCCGACTTGGCCCGGGCTGTCAAAATCAACTTAAACCGCACAGATGTATCATCAAATGAAATCACATCGATAGATTACCATTATATCTACCTAAATACAACTTTATGGTGTCTCAGATCGCTGTACTTAAAGAAAGCAAGGGGCTCAAAGTGAAGCCCTTTTCCCTCTACATTCTCAACATAGTCTCTATCAGAAGTGTTTGGCTTGTGTTGGGTCCGACTTGGCCCGGGCGGTCAAAATCTATTTTAAACACACAGATCTATCTTCAAATGTGTTTACATCTATAGATTAGTATTAGTTCTACCTAAATACCACTTTATAATGGCACGGTACATCGTATTTAAAGAAAACAAGGGGCTCAAAGTGAAGCCCTTTTACCGTATTTTCTTAAGAAATCTATGTCAGAAGTGTTCGGTCCGACTTGGCCCGGGCTGTCAAAATCAACTTAAACCGCACAGATGTATCATCAAATGAAATCACATCTATAGATTACCATTATATCTACCTAAATACAACTTTATGGTGTCTCAGATCGCTGTACTTAAAGAAAACAAGGGGCTCAAAGTGAAGCCCTTTTCCCTCTACATTCTCAACATAGTCTCTATCAGAAGTGTTTGGCTTGTGTTGGGTCCGACTTGGCCCGGGCGGTCAAAATCTACTTTAAACGCACAGATCTATCTTCAAATGTGTTTACATCTATAGATTAGTATTAGTTCTACCCAAATACCACTTTATAATGGCACGGTACATCGTATTTAAAGAAAACAAGGGGCTCAAAGTGAAGCACTTTTACCGTATTTTCTTAAGAAAATCTATGTCAGAAGTGTTCGGGCCGACTTGGCCCGGGCTGTCAAAATCAACTTAAACCGCACAGATGTATCATCAAATGAAATCACATCGATAGATTACTATTATATCTACCTAAATACAACTTTATGGTGTCTCAGATCGCTGTACTTAAAGAAAACAAGGGGCTCAAAGTGAAGCCCTTTTCCCTCTACATTCTCAACATAGTCTCTATCAGAAGTGTTTGGCTTGTGTTGGGTCCGACTTGGCCCGGGCGGTCAAAATCTACTTTAAACACACAGATCTATCTTCAAATGTGTTTACATCTATAGATTAGTATTAATTCTACCTAAATACCACTTTATAATGGCACGGTACATCGTATTTAAAGAAAACAAGGGGCTCAAAGTGAAGCACTTTTACCGTATTTTCTTAAGAAAATCTATGTCAGAAGAGTTCGGTCCGACTTGGCCCGGGCTGTCAAAATCAACTTAAACCGCACAGATGTATCATCAAATGAAATCACATCCATACATTACTATCATATCTACCTAAATACAACTTTATAGTGTCTCAGATCGCTGTACTTAAAGAAAACAAGGGGCTCAAAGTGAAGCCCTTTTCCCTCTACATTCTCAACATAGTCTCTATCAGAAGTGTTTGGCTTGTGTTGGGTCCGACTTGGCCCGGGCGGTCAAAATCTACTTTAAACGCACAGATCTATCTTCAAATGTGTTTACATCTATAGATTAGTATTAATTCTACCTAAATACCACTTTATAATGGCACGGTACATCGTATTTAAAGAAAACAATGGGGCTCAAAGTGAAGCCCTTTTACCGTATTTTCTTAAGAAAATCTATGTCAGAAGAGTTCGGTCCGACTTGGCCCGGGCTGTCAAAATCAACTTAAACCGCACAGATGTATCATCAAATGAAATCACATCTATAGATTACTATTATATCTACCTAAATACAACTTTATAGTGTCTCAGATCGCTGTACTTAAAGAAAACAAGGGGCTCAAAGTGAAGCCCTTTTCCCTCTACATTCTCAACATAGTCTCTATCAGAAGTGTTTGGCTTGTGTTGGGTCCGACTTGGCCCGGGCGGTCAAAATGCACTTTAAAAACACAAATGTTTCATCAAATGTCTTTAAATCTATAGACAAGCATTATGTCTACCTATATACCACTTTATAGTGTCTCAGTTCACTGCATTTAAAGAAAACAAGGTGTTCAAAGTGAAGCCCTTTTCCCTCTACATTCTCAACATAGTCTCTATCAGAAGTGTTTGGCTTGTGTTGGGTCCGACTTGGCCCGGGCGGTCAAAATCTACTTTAAACGCACAGATCTATCTTCAAATGTGTTTACATCTATAGATTAGTATTAGTTCTACCTAAATACCACTTTATAATGGCACGGTACATCGTATTTAAAGAAAACAAGGGGCTCAAAGTGAAGCACTTTTACCGTATTTTCTTAAGAAATCTATGTCAGAAGTGTTCGGTCCGACTTGGCCCGGGCTGTCAAAATCAACTTAAACCGCACAGATGTATCATCAAATGAAATCACATCTATAGATTACCATTATATCTACCTAAATACAACTTTATGGTGTCTCAGATCGCTGTACTTAAAGAAAACAAGGGGCTCAAAGTGAAGCCCTTTTCCCTCTACATTCTCAACATAGTCTCTATCAGAAGTGTTTGGCTTGTGTTGGGTCCGACTTGGCCCGGGCGGTCAAAATCTACTTTAAACGCACAGATCTATCTTCAAATGTGTTTACATCTATAGATTAGTATTAGTTCTACCCAAATACCACTTTATAATGGCACGGTACATCGTATTTAAAGAAAACAAGGGGCTCAAAGTGAAGCACTTTTACCGTATTTTCTTAAGAAAATCTATGTCAGAAGTGTTCGGGCCGACTTGGCCCGGGCTGTCAAAATCAACTTAAACCGCACAGATGTATCATCAAATGAAATCACATCGATAGATTACTATTATATCTACCTAAATACAACTTTATGGTGTCTCAGATCGCTGTACTTAAAGAAAACAAGGGGCTCAAAGTGAAGCCCTTTTCCCTCTACATTCTCAACATAGTCTCTATCAGAAGTGTTTGGCTTGTGTTGGGTCCGACTTGGCCCGGGCGGTCAAAATCTACTTTAAACACACAGATCTATCTTCAAATGTGTTTACATCTATAGATTAGTATTAATTCTACCTAAATACCACTTTATAATGGCACGGTACATCGTATTTAAAGAAAACAAGGGGCTCAAAGTGAAGCACTTTTACCGTATTTTCTTAAGAAAATCTATGTCAGAAGAGTTCGGTCCGACTTGGCCCGGGCTGTCAAAATCAACTTAAACCGCACAGATGTATCATCAAATGAAATCACATCCATACATTACTATCATATCTACCTAAATACAACTTTATAGTGTCTCAGATCGCTGTACTTAAAGAAAACAAGGGGCTCAAAGTGAAGCCCTTTTCCCTCTACATTCTCAACATAGTCTCTATCAGAAGTGTTTGGCTTGTGTTGGGTCCGACTTGGCCCGGGCGGTCAAAATCTACTTTAAACGCACAGATCTATCTTCAAATGTGTTTACATCTATAGATTAGTATTAATTCTACCTAAATACCACTTTATAATGGCACGGTACATCGTATTTAAAGAAAACAATGGGGCTCAAAGTGAAGCCCTTTTACCGTATTTTCTTAAGAAAATCTATGTCAGAAGAGTTCGGTCCGACTTGGCCCGGGCTGTCAAAATCAACTTAAACCGCACAGATGTATCATCAAATGAAATCACATCTATAGATTACTATTATATCTACCTAAATACAACTTTATAGTGTCTCAGATCGCTGTACTTAAAGAAAACAAGGGGCTCAAAGTGAAGCCCTTTTCCCTCTACATTCTCAACATAGTCTCTATCAGAAGTGTTTGGCTTGTGTTGGGTCCGACTTGGCCCGGGCGGTCAAAATGCACTTTAAAAACACAAATGTTTCATCAAATGTCTTTAAATCTATAGACAAGCATTATGTCTACCTATATACCACTTTATAGTGTCTCAGTTCACTGCATTTAAAGAAAACAAGGTGTTCAAAGTGAAGCCCTTTTCCCTCTACATTCTCAACATAGTCTCTATCAGAAGTGTTTGGCTTGTGTTGGGTCCGACTTGGCCCGGGCGGTCAAAATCTACTTTAAACGCACAGATCTATCTTCAAATGTGTTTACATCTATAGATTAGTATTAGTTCTACCTAAATACCACTTTATAATGGCACGGTACATCGTATTTAAAGAAAACAAGGGGCTCAAAGTGAAGCACTTTTACCGTATTTTCTTAAGAAATCTATGTCAGAAGTGTTCGGTCCGACTTGGCCCGGGCTGTCAAAATCAACTTAAACCGCACAGATGTATCATCAAATGAAATCACATCGATAGATTACTATTATATCTACCTAAATACAACTTTATGGTGTCTCAGATCGCTGTACTTAAAGAAAACAAGGGGCTCAAAGTGAAGCCCTTTTCCCTCTACATTCTCAACATAGTCTCTATCAGAAGTGTTTGGCTTGTGTTGGGTCCGACTTGGCCCGGGCGGTCAAAATCTATTTTAAACGCACAGATCTATCTTCAAATGTGTTTACATCTATAGATTAGTATTAGTTCTACCTAAATACCACTTTATAATGTCACGGTACATCGTATTTAAAGAAAACAAGGGGCTCAAAGTGAAGCACTTTTACCGTATTTTCTTAAGAAATCTATGTCAGAAGTGTTCGGTCCGACTTGGCCCGGGCTGTCAAAATCAACTTAAACCGCACAGATGTATCATCAAATGAAATCACATCTATAGATTACCATTATATCTACCTAAATACAACTTTATGGTGTCTCAGATCGCTGTACTTAAAGAAAACAAGGGGCTCAAAGTGAAGCCCTTTTCCCTCTACATTCTCAACATAGTCTCTATCAGAAGTGTTTGGCTTGTGTTGGGTCCGACTTGGCCCGGGCGGTCAAAATCTACTTTAAACGCACAGATCTATCTTCAAATGTGTTTACATCTATAGATTAGTATTAATTCTACCTAAATACCACTTTATAATGGCACGGTACATCGTATTTAAAGAAAACAAGGGGCTCAAAGTGAAGCACTTTTACCGTATTTTCTTAAGAAATCTATGTCAGAAGTGTTCGGTCCGACTTGGCCCGGGCTGTCAAAATCAACTTAAACCGCACAGATGTATCATCAAATGAAATCACATCTATAGATTACCATTATATCTACCTAAATACAACTTTATGGTGTCTCAGATCGCTGTACTTAAAGAAAACAAGGGGCTCAAAGTGAAGCCCTTTTCCCTCTACATTCTCAACATAGTCTCTATCAGAAGTGTTTGGCTTGTGTTGGGTCCGACTTGGCCCGGGCGGTCAAAATCTACTTTAAACGCACAGATCTATCTTCAAATGTGTTTACATCTATAGATTAGTATTAATTCTACCTAAATACCACTTTATAATGGCACGGTACATCGTATTTAAAGAAAACAAGGGGCTCAAAGTGAAGCACTTTTACCGTATTTTCTTAAGAAATCTATGTCAGAAGTGTTCGGTCCGACTTGGCCCGGGCTGTCAAAATCAACTTAAACCGCACAGATGTATCATCAAATGAAATCACATCGATAGATTACCATTATATCTACCTAAATACAACTTTATGGTGTCTCAGATCGCTGTACTTAAAGAAAACAAGGGGCTCAAAGTGAAGCCCTTTTCCCTCTACATTCTCAACATAGTCTCTATCAGAAGTGTTTGGCTTGTGTTGGGTCCGACTTGGCCCGGGCGGTCAAAATCTACTTTAAACGCACAGATCTATCTTCAAATGTGTTTACATCTATAGATTAGTATTAATTCTACCTAAATACCACTTTATAATGGCACGGTACATCGTATTTAAAGAAAACAAGGGGCTCAAAGTGAAGCACTTTTACCGTATTTTCTTAAGAAATCTATGTCAGAAGTGTTCGGTCCGACTTGGCCCGGGCTGTCAAAATCAACTTAAACCGCACAGATGTATCATCAAATGAAATCACATCGATAGATTACCATTATATCTACCTAAATACAACTTTATGGTGTCTCAGATCGCTGTACTTAAAGAAAGCAAGGGGCTCAAAGTGAAGCCCTTTTCCCTCTACATTCTCAACATAGTCTCTATCAGAAGTGTTTGGCTTGTGTTGGGTCCGACTTGGCCCGGGCGGTCAAAATCTATTTTAAACACACAGATCTATCTTCAAATGTGTTTACATCTATAGATTAGTATTAGTTCTACCTAAATACCACTTTATAATGTCACGGTACATCGTATTTAAAGAAAACAAGGGGCTCAAAGTGAAGCACTTTTACCGTATTTTCTTAAGAAATCTATGTCAGAAGTGTTCGGTCCGACTTGGCCCGGGCTGTCAAAATCAACTTAAACCGCACAGATGTATCATCAAATGAAATCACATCCATAGATTACCATTATATCTACCTAAATACAACTTTATGGTGTCTCAGATCGCTGTACTTAAAGAAAACAAGGGGCTCAAAGTGAAGCCCTTTTCCCTCTACATTCTCAACATAGTCTCTATCAGAAGTGTTTGGCTTGTGTTGGGTCCGACTTGGCCCGGGCGGTCAAAATCTACTTTAAACGCACAGATCTATCTTCAAATGTGTTTACATCTATAGATTAGTATTAGTTCTACCTAAATACCACTTTATAATGGCACGGTACATCGTATTTAAAGAAAACAAGGGGCTCAAAGTGAAGCACTTTTACCGTATTTTCTTAAGAAAATCTATGTCAGAAGTGTTCGGGCCGACTTGGCCCGGGCTGTCAAAATCAACTTAAACCGCACAGATGTATCATCAAATGAAATCACATCCATAGATTACCATTATATCTACCTAAATACAACTTTATGGTGTCTCAGATCGCTGTACTTAAAGAAAACAAGGGGCTCAAAGTGAAGCCCTTTTCCCTCTACATTCTCAACATAGTCTCTATCAGAAGTGTTTGGCTTGTGTTGGGTCCGACTTGGCCCGGGCGGTCAAAATCTACTTTAAACGCACAGATCTATCTTCAAATGTGTTTACATCTATAGATTAGTATTAGTTCTACCTAAATACCACTTTATAATGGCACGGTACATCGTATTTAAAGAAAACAAGGGGCTCAAAGTGAAGCACTTTTACCGTATTTTCTTAAGAAAATCTATGTCAGAAGTGTTCGGGCCGACTTGGCCCGGGCTGTCAAAATCAACTTAAACCGCACAGATGTATCATCAAATGAAATCACATCGATAGATTACCATTATATCTACCTAAATACAACTTTATGGTGTCTCAGATCGCTGTACTTAAAGAAAACAAGGGGCTCAAAGTGAAGCCCTTTTCCCTCTACATTCTCAACATAGTCTCTATCAGAAGTGTTTGGCTTGTGTTGGGTCCGACTTGGCCCGGGCGGTCAAAATCTATTTTAAACACACAGATCTATCTTCAAATGTGTTTACATCTATAGATTAGTATTAGTTCTACCTAAATACCACTTTATAATGGCACGGTACATCGTATTTAAAGAAAACAAGGGGCTCAAAGTGAAGCACTTTTACCGTATTTTCTTAAGAAAATCTATGTCAGAAGTGTTCGGGCCGACTTGGCCCGGGCTGTCAAAATCAACTTAAACCGCACAGATGTATCATCAAATGAAATCACATCGATAGATTACTATTATATCTACCTAAATACAACTTTATGGTGTCTCAGATCGCTGTACTTAAAGAAAACAAGGGGCTCAAAGTGAAGCCCTTTTCCCTCTACATTCTCAACATAGTCTCTATCAGAAGTGTTTGGCTTGTGTTGGGTCCGACTTGGCCCGGGCGGTCAAAATCTATTTTAAACACACAGATCTATCTTCAAATGTGTTTACATCTATAGATTAGTATTAATTCTACCTAAATACCACTTTATAATGTCACGGTACATCGTATTTAAAGAAAACAAGGGGCTCAAAGTGAAGCACTTTTACCGTATTTTCTTAAGAAAATCTATGTCAGAAGATTTCGGTCCGACTTGGCCCGGGCTGTCAAAATCAACTTAAACCGCACAGATGTATCATCAAATGAAATCACATCCATACATTACTATCATATCTACCTAAATACAACTTTATTGTGTCTCAGATCGCTGTACTTAAAGAAAACAAGGGGCTCAAAGTGAAGCCCTTTTCCCTCTACATTCTCAACATAGTCTCTATCAGAAGTGTTTGGCTTGTGTTGGGTCCGACTTGGCCCGGGCGGTCAAAATCTACTTTAAACGCACAGATCTATCTTCAAATGTGTTTACATCTATAGATTAGTATTAATTCTACCTAAATACCACTTTATAATGGCACGGTACATCGTATTTAAAGAAAACAATGGGGCTCAAAGTGAAGCACTTTTAGCGTATTTTCTTAAGAAAATCTATGTCAGAAGAGTTCGGTCCGACTTGGCCCGGGCTGTCAAAATCAACTTAAACCGCACAGATGTATCATCAAATGAAATCACATCTATAGATTACTATTATATCTACCTAAATACAACTTTATAGTGTCTCAGATCGCTGTACTTAAAGAAAACAAGGGGCTCAAAGTGAAGCCCTTTTCCCTCTACATTCTCAACATAGTCTCTATCAGAAGTGTTTGGCTTGTGTTGGGTCCGACTTGGCCCGGGCGGTCAAAATGCACTTTAAAAACACAAATGTTTCATCAAATGTCTTTAAATCTATAGACAAGCATTATGTCTACCTATATACCACTTTATAGTGTCTCAGTTCACTGCATTTAAAGAAAACAAGGTGTTCAAAGTGAAGCCCTTTTCCCTCTACATTCTCAACATAGTCTCTATCAGAAGTGTTTGGCTTGTGTTGGGTCCGACTTGGCCCGGGCGGTCAAAATCTATTTTAAACGCACAGATCTATCTTCAAATGTGTTTACATCTATAGATTAGTATTAGTTCTACCTAAATACCACTTTATAATGTCACGGTACATCGTATTTAAAGAAAACAAGGGGCTCAAAGTGAAGCACTTTTACCGTATTTTCTTAAGAAATCTATGTCAGAAGTGTTCGGTCCGACTTGGCCCGGGCTGTCAAAATCAACTTAAACCGCACAGATGTATCATCAAATGAAATCACATCTATAGATTACCATTATATCTACCTAAATACAACTTTATGGTGTCTCAGATCGCTGTACTTAAAGAAAACAAGGGGCTCAAAGTGAAGCCCTTTTCCCTCTACATTCTCAACATAGTCTCTATCAGAAGTGTTTGGCTTGTGTTTGGTCCGACTTGGCCCGGGCGGTCAAAATCTACTTTAAACGCACAGATCTATCTTCAAATGTGTTTACATCTATAGATTAGTATTAATTCTACCTAAATACCACTTTATAATGGCACGGTACATCGTATTTAAAGAAAACAAGGGGCTCAAAGTGAAGCACTTTTACCGTATTTTCTTAAGAAATCTATGTCAGAAGTGTTCGGTCCGACTTGGCCCGGGCTGTCAAAATCAACTTAAACCGCACAGATGTATCATCAAATGAAATCACATCGATAGATTACCATTATATCTACCTAAATACAACTTTATGGTGTCTCAGATCGCTGTACTTAAAGAAAACAAGGGGCTCAAAGTGAAGCCCTTTTCCCTCTACATTCTCAACATAGTCTCTATCAGAAGTGTTTGGCTTGTGTTGGGTCCGACTTGGCCCGGGCGGTCAAAATCTATTTTAAACACACAGATCTATCTTCAAATGTGTTTACATCTATAGATTAGTATTAGTTCTACCTAAATACCACTTTATAATGGCACGGTACATCGTATTTAAAGAAAACAAGGGGCTCAAAGTGAAGCACTTTTACCGTATTTTCTTAAGAAATCTATGTCAGAAGTGTTCGGGCCGACTTGGCCCGGGCTGTCAAAATCAACTTAAACCGCACAGATGTATCATCAAATGAAATCACATCTATAGATTACCATTATATCTACCTAAATACAACTTTATGGTGTCTCAGATCGCTGTACTTAAAGAAAACAAGGGGCTCAAAGTGAAGCCCTTTTCCCTCTACATTCTCAACATAGTCTCTATCAGAAGTGTTTGGCTTGTGTTGGGTCCGACTTGGCCCGGGCGGTCAAAATCTACTTTAAACACACAGATCTATCTTCAAATGTGTTTACATCTATAGATTAGTATTAATTCTACCTAAATACCACTTTATAATGGCACGGTACATCGTATTTAAAGAAAACAAGGGGCTCAAAGTGAAGCACTTTTACCGTATTTTCTTAAGAAAATCTATGTCAGAAGAGTTCGGTCCGACTTGGCCCGGGCTGTCAAAATCAACTTAAACCGCACAGATGTATCATCAAATGAAATCACATCCATACATTACTATCATATCTACCTAAATACAACTTTATAGTGTCTCAGATCGCTGTACTTAAAGAAAACAAGGGGCTCAAAGTGAAGCCCTTTTCTCTCTACATTCTCAACATAGTCTCTATCAGAAGTGTTTGGCTTGTGTTGGGTCCGACTTGGCCCGGGCGGTCAAAATCTACTTTAAACGCACAGATCTATCTTCAAATGTGTTTACATCTATAGATTAGTATTAATTCTACCTAAATACCACTTTATAATGGCACGGTACATCGTATTTAAAGAAAACAATGGGGCTCAAAGTGAAGCCCTTTTACCGTATTTTCTTAAGAAAATCTATGTCAGAAGAGTTCGGTCCGACTTGGCCCGGGCTGTCAAAATCAACTTAAACCGCACAGATGTATCATCAAATGAAATCACATCTATAGATTACTATTATATCTACCTAAATACAACTTTATAGTGTCTCAGATCGCTGTACTTAAAGAAAACAAGGGGCTCAAAGTGAAGCCCTTTTCCCTCTACATTCTCAACATAGTCTCTATCAGAAGTGTTTGGCTTGTGTTGGGTCCGACTTGGCCCGGGCGGTCAAAATGCACTTTAAAAACACAAATGTTTCATCAAATGTCTTTAAATCTATAGACAAGCATTATGTCTACCTATATACCACTTTATAGTGTCTCAGTTCACTGCATTTAAAGAAAACAAGGTGTTCAAAGTGAAGCCCTTTTCCCTCTACATTCTCAACATAGTCTCTATCAGAAGTGTTTGGCTTGTGTTGGGTCCGACTTGGCCCGGGCGGTCAAAATCTACTTTAAACGCACAGATCTATCTTCAAATGTGTTTACATCTATAGATTAGTATTAGTTCTACCTAAATACCACTTTATAATGGCACGGTACATCGTATTTAAAGAAAACAAGGGGCTCAAAGTGAAGCACTTTTACCGTATTTTCTTAAGAAATCTATGTCAGAAGTGTTCGGTCCGACTTGGCCCGGGCTGTCAAAATCAACTTAAACCGCACAGATGTATCATCAAATGAAATCACATCGATAGATTACCATTATATCTACCTAAATACAACTTTATGGTGTCTCAGATCGCTGTACTTAAAGAAAGCAAGGGGCTCAAAGTGAAGCCCTTTTCCCTCTACATTCTCAACATAGTCTCTATCAGAAGTGTTTGGCTTGTGTTGGGTCCGACTTGGCCCGGGCGGTCAAAATCTATTTTAAACGCACAGATCTATCTTCAAATGTGTTTACATCTATAGATTAGTATTAGTTCTACCTAAATACCACTTTATAATGGCACGGTACATCGTATTTAAAGAAAACAAGGGGCTCAAAGTGAAGCCCTTTTACCGTATTTTCTTAAGAAATCTATGTCAGAAGTGTTCGGTCCGACTTGGCCCGGGCTGTCAAAATCAACTTAAACCGCACAGATGTATCATCAAATGAAATCACATCTATAGATTACCATTATATCTACCTAAATACAACTTTATGGTGTCTCAGATCGCTGTACTTAAAGAAAACAAGGGGCTCAAAGTGAAGCCCTTTTCCCTCTACATTCTCAACATAGTCTCTATCAGAAGTGTTTGGCTTGTGTTGGGTCCGACTTGGCCCGGGCGGTCAAAATCTACTTTAAACGCACAGATCTATCTTCAAATGTGTTTACATCTATAGATTAGTATTAGTTCTACCCAAATACCACTTTATAATGGCACGGTACATCGTATTTAAAGAAAACAAGGGGCTCAAAGTGAAGCACTTTTACCGTATTTTCTTAAGAAAATCTATGTCAGAAGTGTTCGGGCCGACTTGGCCCGGGCTGTCAAAATCAACTTAAACCGCACAGATGTATCATCAAATGAAATCACATCGATAGATTACTATTATATCTACCTAAATACAACTTTATGGTGTCTCAGATCGCTGTACTTAAAGAAAACAAGGGGCTCAAAGTGAAGCCCTTTTCCCTCTACATTCTCAACATAGTCTCTATCAGAAGTGTTTGGCTTGTGTTGGGTCCGACTTGGCCCGGGCGGTCAAAATCTACTTTAAACACACAGATCTATCTTCAAATGTGTTTACATCTATAGATTAGTATTAATTCTACCTAAATACCACTTTATAATGGCACGGTACATCGTATTTAAAGAAAACAAGGGGCTCAAAGTGAAGCACTTTTACCGTATTTTCTTAAGAAAATCTATGTCAGAAGAGTTCGGTCCGACTTGGCCCGGGCTGTCAAAATCAACTTAAACCGCACAGATGTATCATCAAATGAAATCACATCCATACATTACTATCATATCTACCTAAATACAACTTTATAGTGTCTCAGATCGCTGTACTTAAAGAAAACAAGGGGCTCAAAGTGAAGCCCTTTTCCCTCTACATTCTCAACATAGTCTCTATCAGAAGTGTTTGGCTTGTGTTGGGTCCGACTTGGCCCGGGCGGTCAAAATCTACTTTAAACGCACAGATCTATCTTCAAATGTGTTTACATCTATAGATTAGTATTAATTCTACCTAAATACCACTTTATAATGGCACGGTACATCGTATTTAAAGAAAACAATGGGGCTCAAAGTGAAGCCCTTTTACCGTATTTTCTTAAGAAAATCTATGTCAGAAGAGTTCGGTCCGACTTGGCCCGGGCTGTCAAAATCAACTTAAACCGCACAGATGTATCATCAAATGAAATCACATCTATAGATTACTATTATATCTACCTAAATACAACTTTATAGTGTCTCAGATCGCTGTACTTAAAGAAAACAAGGGGCTCAAAGTGAAGCCCTTTTCCCTCTACATTCTCAACATAGTCTCTATCAGAAGTGTTTGGCTTGTGTTGGGTCCGACTTGGCCCGGGCGGTCAAAATGCACTTTAAAAACACAAATGTTTCATCAAATGTCTTTAAATCTATAGACAAGCATTATGTCTACCTATATACCACTTTATAGTGTCTCAGTTCACTGCATTTAAAGAAAACAAGGTGTTCAAAGTGAAGCCCTTTTCCCTCTACATTCTCAACATAGTCTCTATCAGAAGTGTTTGGCTTGTGTTGGGTCCGACTTGGCCCGGGCGGTCAAAATCTACTTTAAACGCACAGATCTATCTTCAAATGTGTTTACATCTATAGATTAGTATTAGTTCTACCTAAATACCACTTTATAATGGCACGGTACATCGTATTTAAAGAAAACAAGGGGCTCAAAGTGAAGCACTTTTACCGTATTTTCTTAAGAAATCTATGTCAGAAGTGTTCGGTCCGACTTGGCCCGGGCTGTCAAAATCAACTTAAACCGCACAGATGTATCATCAAATGAAATCACATCGATAGATTACTATTATATCTACCTAAATACAACTTTATGGTGTCTCAGATCGCTGTACTTAAAGAAAACAAGGGGCTCAAAGTGAAGCCCTTTTCCCTCTACATTCTCAACATAGTCTCTATCAGAAGTGTTTGGCTTGTGTTGGGTCCGACTTGGCCCGGGCGGTCAAAATCTATTTTAAACGCACAGATCTATCTTCAAATGTGTTTACATCTATAGATTAGTATTAGTTCTACCTAAATACCACTTTATAATGTCACGGTACATCGTATTTAAAGAAAACAAGGGGCTCAAAGTGAAGCACTTTTACCGTATTTTCTTAAGAAATCTATGTCAGAAGTGTTCGGTCCGACTTGGCCCGGGCTGTCAAAATCAACTTAAACCGCACAGATGTATCATCAAATGAAATCACATCTATAGATTACCATTATATCTACCTAAATACAACTTTATGGTGTCTCAGATCGCTGTACTTAAAGAAAACAAGGGGCTCAAAGTGAAGCCCTTTTCCCTCTACATTCTCAACATAGTCTCTATCAGAAGTGTTTGGCTTGTGTTGGGTCCGACTTGGCCCGGGCGGTCAAAATCTACTTTAAACGCACAGATCTATCTTCAAATGTGTTTACATCTATAGATTAGTATTAATTCTACCTAAATACCACTTTATAATGGCACGGTACATCGTATTTAAAGAAAACAAGGGGCTCAAAGTGAAGCACTTTTACCGTATTTTCTTAAGAAATCTATGTCAGAAGTGTTCGGTCCGACTTGGCCCGGGCTGTCAAAATCAACTTAAACCGCACAGATGTATCATCAAATGAAATCACATCTATAGATTACCATTATATCTACCTAAATACAACTTTATGGTGTCTCAGATCGCTGTACTTAAAGAAAACAAGGGGCTCAAAGTGAAGCCCTTTTCCCTCTACATTCTCAACATAGTCTCTATCAGAAGTGTTTGGCTTGTGTTGGGTCCGACTTGGCCCGGGCGGTCAAAATCTACTTTAAACGCACAGATCTATCTTCAAATGTGTTTACATCTATAGATTAGTATTAATTCTACCTAAATACCACTTTATAATGGCACGGTACATCGTATTTAAAGAAAACAAGGGGCTCAAAGTGAAGCACTTTTACCGTATTTTCTTAAGAAATCTATGTCAGAAGTGTTCGGTCCGACTTGGCCCGGGCTGTCAAAATCAACTTAAACCGCACAGATGTATCATCAAATGAAATCACATCGATAGATTACCATTATATCTACCTAAATACAACTTTATGGTGTCTCAGATCGCTGTACTTAAAGAAAGCAAGGGGCTCAAAGTGAAGCCCTTTTCCCTCTACATTCTCAACATAGTCTCTATCAGAAGTGTTTGGCTTGTGTTGGGTCCGACTTGGCCCGGGCGGTCAAAATCTATTTTAAACGCACAGATCTATCTTCAAATGTGTTTACATCTATAGATTAGTATTAGTTCTACCTAAATACCACTTTATAATGTCACGGTACATCGTATTTAAAGAAAACAAGGGGCTCAAAGTGAAGCACTTTTACCGTATTTTCTTAAGAAATCTATGTCAGAAGTGTTCGGTCCGACTTGGCCCGGGCTGTCAAAATCAACTTAAACCGCACAGATGTATCATCAAATGAAATCACATCTATAGATTACCATTATATCTACCTAAATACAACTTTATGGTGTCTCAGATCGCTGTACTTAAAGAAAACAAGGGGCTCAAAGTGAAGCCCTTTTCCCTCTACATTCTCAACATAGTCTCTATCAGAAGTGTTTGGCTTGTGTTGGGTCCGACTTGGCCCGGGCGGTCAAAATCTACTTTAAACGCACAGATCTATCTTCAAATGTGTTTACATCTATAGATTAGTATTAATTCTACCTAAATACCACTTTATAATGGCACGGTACATCGTATTTAAAGAAAACAAGGGGCTCAAAGTGAAGCACTTTTACCGTATTTTCTTAAGAAATCTATGTCAGAAGTGTTCGGTCCGACTTGGCCCGGGCTGTCAAAATCAACTTAAACCGCACAGATGTATCATCAAATGAAATCACATCTATAGATTACCATTATATCTACCTAAATACAACTTTATGGTGTCTCAGATCGCTGTACTTAAAGAAAACAAGGGGCTCAAAGTGAAGCCCTTTTCCCTCTACATTCTCAACATAGTCTCTATCAGAAGTGTTTGGCTTGTGTTGGGTCCGACTTGGCCCGGGCGGTCAAAATCTACTTTAAACGCACAGATCTATCTTCAAATGTGTTTACATCTATAGATTAGTATTAATTCTACCTAAATACCACTTTATAATGGCACGGTACATCGTATTTAAAGAAAACAAGGGGCTCAAAGTGAAGCACTTTTACCGTATTTTCTTAAGAAATCTATGTCAGAAGTGTTCGGTCCGACTTGGCCCGGGCTGTCAAAATCAACTTAAACCGCACAGATGTATCATCAAATGAAATCACATCGATAGATTACCATTATATCTACCTAAATACAACTTTATGGTGTCTCAGATCGCTGTACTTAAAGAAAGCAAGGGGCTCAAAGTGAAGCCCTTTTCCCTCTACATTCTCAACATAGTCTCTATCAGAAGTGTTTGGCTTGTGTTGGGTCCGACTTGGCCCGGGCGGTCAAAATCTATTTTAAACACACAGATCTATCTTCAAATGTGTTTACATCTATAGATTAGTATTAGTTCTACCTAAATACCACTTTATAATGTCACGGTACATCGTATTTAAAGAAAACAAGGGGCTCAAAGTGAAGCACTTTTACCGTATTTTCTTAAGAAATCTATGTCAGAAGTGTTCGGTCCGACTTGGCCCGGGCTGTCAAAATCAACTTAAACCGCACAGATGTATCATCAAATGAAATCACATCCATAGATTACCATTATATCTACCTAAATACAACTTTATGGTGTCTCAGATCGCTGTACTTAAAGAAAACAAGGGGCTCAAAGTGAAGCCCTTTTCCCTCTACATTCTCAACATAGTCTCTATCAGAAGTGTTTGGCTTGTGTTGGGTCCGACTTGGCCCGGGCGGTCAAAATCTACTTTAAACGCACAGATCTATCTTCAAATGTGTTTACATCTATAGATTAGTATTAGTTCTACCTAAATACCACTTTATAATGGCACGGTACATCGTATTTAAAGAAAACAAGGGGCTCAAAGTGAAGCACTTTTACCGTATTTTCTTAAGAAAATCTATGTCAGAAGTGTTCGGGCCGACTTGGCCCGGGCTGTCAAAATCAACTTAAACCGCACAGATGTATCATCAAATGAAATCACATCCATAGATTACCATTATATCTACCTAAATACAACTTTATGGTGTCTCAGATCGCTGTACTTAAAGAAAACAAGGGGCTCAAAGTGAAGCCCTTTTCCCTCTACATTCTCAACATAGTCTCTATCAGAAGTGTTTGGCTCGTGTTGGGTCCGACTTGGCCCGGGCGGTCAAAATCTACTTTAAACGCACAGATCTATCTTCAAATGTGTTTACATCTATAGATTAGTATTAGTTCTACCTAAATACCACTTTATAATGGCACGGTACATCGTATTTAAAGAAAACAAGGGGCTCAAAGTGAAGCACTTTTACCGTATTTTCTTAAGAAAATCTATGTCAGAAGTGTTCGGGCCGACTTGGCCCGGGCTGTCAAAATCAACTTAAACCGCACAGATGTATCATCAAATGAAATCACATCGATAGATTACCATTATATCTACCTAAATACAACTTTATGGTGTCTCAGATCGCTGTACTTAAAGAAAACAAGGGGCTCAAAGTGAAGCCCTTTTCCCTCTACATTCTCAACATAGTCTCTATCAGAAGTGTTTGGCTTGTGTTGGGTCCGACTTGGCCCGGGCGGTCAAAATGCACTTTAAAAACACAAATGTTTCATCAAATGTCTTTAAATCTATAGACAAGCATTATGTCTACCTATATACCACTTTATAGTGTCTCAGTTCACTGCATTTAAAGAAAACAAGGTGTTCAAAGTGAAGCCCTTTTCCCTCTACATTCTCAACATAGTCTCTATCAGAAGTGTTTGGCTTGTGTTGGGTCCGACTTGGCCCGGGCGGTCAAAATCTATTTTAAACGCACAGATCTATCTTCAAATGTGTTTACATCTATAGATTAGTATTAGTTCTACCTAAATACCACTTTATAATGTCACGGTACATCGTATTTAAAGAAAACAAGGGGCTCAAAGTGAAGCACTTTTACCGTATTTTCTTAAGAAATCTATGTCAGAAGTGTTCGGTCCGACTTGGCCCGGGCTGTCAAAATCAACTTAAACCGCACAGATGTATCATCAAATGAAATCACATCTATAGATTACCATTATATCTACCTAAATACAACTTTATGGTGTCTCAGATCGCTGTACTTAAAGAAAACAAGGGGCTCAAAGTGAAGCCCTTTTCCCTCTACATTCTCAACATAGTCTCTATCAGAAGTGTTTGGCTTGTGTTGGGTCCGACTTGGCCCGGGCGGTCAAAATCTACTTTAAACGCACAGATCTATCTTCAAATGTGTTTACATCTATAGATTAGTATTAATTCTACCTAAATACCACTTTATAATGGCACGGTACATCGTATTTAAAGAAAACAAGGGGCTCAAAGTGAAGCACTTTTACCGTATTTTCTTAAGAAATCTATGTCAGAAGTGTTCGGTCCGACTTGGCCCGGGCTGTCAAAATCAACTTAAACCGCACAGATGTATCATCAAATGAAATCACATCGATAGATTACCATTATATCTACCTAAATACAACTTTATGGTGTCTCAGATCGCTGTACTTAAAGAAAACAAGGGGCTCAAAGTGAAGCCCTTTTCCCTCTACATTCTCAACATAGTCTCTATCAGAAGTGTTTGGCTTGTGTTGGGTCCGACTTGGCCCGGGCGGTCAAAATCTATTTTAAACACACAGATCTATCTTCAAATGTGTTTACATCTATAGATTAGTATTAGTTCTACCTAAATACCACTTTATAATGGCACGGTACATCGTATTTAAAGAAAACAAGGGGCTCAAAGTGAAGCACTTTTACCGTATTTTCTTAAGAAATCTATGTCAGAAGTGTTCGGGCCGACTTGGCCCGGGCTGTCAAAATCAACTTAAACCGCACAGATGTATCATCAAATGAAATCACATCTATAGATTACCATTATATCTACCTAAATACAACTTTATGGTGTCTCAGATCGCTGTACTTAAAGAAAACAAGGGGCTCAAAGTGAAGCCCTTTTCCCTCTACATTCTCAACATAGTCTCTATCAGAAGTGTTTGGCTTGTGTTGGGTCCGACTTGGCCCGGGCGGTCAAAATCTACTTTAAACGCACAGATCTATCTTCAAATGTGTTTACATCTATAGATTAGTATTAATTCTACCTAAATACCACTTTATAATGGCACGGTACATCGTATTTAAAGAAAACAAGGGGCTCAAAGTGAAGCACTTTTACCGTATTTTCTTAAGAAATCTATGTCAGAAGTGTTCGGTCCGACTTGGCCCGGGCTGTCAAAATCAACTTAAACCGCACAGATGTATCATCAAATGAAATCACATCGATAGATTACCATTATATCTACCTAAATACAACTTTATGGTGTCTCAGATCGCTGTACTTAAAGAAAGCAAGGGGCTCAAAGTGAAGCCCTTTTCCCTCTACATTCTCAACATAGTCTCTATCAGAAGTGTTTGGCTTGTGTTGGGTCCGACTTGGCCCGGGCGGTCAAAATCTATTTTAAACACACAGATCTATCTTCAAATGTGTTTACATCTATAGATTAGTATTAGTTCTACCTAAATACCACTTTATAATGGCACGGTACATCGTATTTAAAGAAAACAAGGGGCTCAAAGTGAAGCCCTTTTACCGTATTTTCTTAAGAAATCTATGTCAGAAGTGTTCGGTCCGACTTGGCCCGGGCTGTCAAAATCAACTTAAACCGCACAGATGTATCATCAAATGAAATCACATCTATAGATTACCATTATATCTACCTAAATACAACTTTATTGTGTCTCAGATCGCTGTACTTAAAGAAAACAAGGGGCTCAAAGTGAAGCCCTTTTCCCTCTACATTCTCAACATAGTCTCTATCAGAAGTGTTTGGCTTGTGTTGGGTCCGACTTGGCCCGGGCGGTCAAAATCTACTTTAAACGCACAGATCTATCTTCAAATGTGTTTACATCTATAGATTAGTATTAGTTCTACCCAAATACCACTTTATAATGGCACGGTACATCGTATTTAAAGAAAACAAGGGGCTCAAAGTGAAGCACTTTTACCGTATTTTCTTAAGAAATCTATGTCAGAAGTGTTCGGGCCGACTTGGCCCGGGCTGTCAAAATCAACTTAAACCGCACAGATGTATCATCAAATGAAATCACATCGATAGATTACTATTATATCTACCTAAATACAACTTTATGGTGTCTCAGATCGCTGTACTTAAAGAAAACAAGGGGCTCAAAGTGAAGCCCTTTTCCCTCTACATTCTCAACATAGTCTCTATCAGAAGTGTTTGGCTTGTGTTGGGTCCGACTTGGCCCGGGCGGTCAAAATCTACTTTAAACACACAGATCTATCTTCAAATGTGTTTACATCTATAGATTAGTATTAATTCTACCTAAATACCACTTTATAATGGCACGGTACATCGTATTTAAAGAAAACAAGGGGCTCAAAGTGAAGCACTTTTACCGTATTTTCTTAAGAAAATCTATGTCAGAAGAGTTCGGTCCGACTTGGCCCGGGCTGTCAAAATCAACTTAAACCGCACAGATGTATCATCAAATGAAATCACATCCATACATTACTATCATATCTACCTAAATACAACTTTATAGTGTCTCAGATCGCTGTACTTAAAGAAAACAAGGGGCTCAAAGTGAAGCCCTTTTCCCTCTACATTCTCAACATAGTCTCTATCAGAAGTGTTTGGCTTGTGTTGGGTCCGACTTGGCCCGGGCGGTCAAAATCTACTTTAAACGCACAGATCTATCTTCAAATGTGTTTACATCTATAGATTAGTATTAATTCTACCTAAATACCACTTTATAATGGCACGGTACATCGTATTTAAAGAAAACAATGGGGCTCAAAGTGAAGCCCTTTTACCGTATTTTCTTAAGAAAATCTATGTCAGAAGAGTTCGGTCCGACTTGGCCCGGGCTGTCAAAATCAACTTAAACCGCACAGATGTATCATCAAATGAAATCACATCTATAGATTACTATTATATCTACCTAAATACAACTTTATGGTGTCTCAGATCGCTGTACTTAAAGAAAACAAGGGGCTCAAAGTGAAGCCCTTTTTTCTCTACATTCTCAACATAGTCTCTATCAGAAGTGTTTGGCTTGTGTTGGGTCCGACTTGGCCCGGGCGGTCAAAATCTACTTTAAACGCACAGATCTATCTTCAAATGTGTTTACATCTATAGATTAGTATTAATTCTACCTAAATACCACTTTATAATGGCACGGTACATCGTATTTAAAGAAAACAAGGGGCTCAAAGTGAAGCACTTTTACCGTATTTTCTTAAGAAAATCTATGTCAGAAGAGTTCGGTCCGACTTGGCCCGGTGCTGTCAAAATCAACTTAAACCGCACAGATGTATCATCAAATGGATTCATTATATAGATTACTATTATATCTACCTAAAAAAAACTTTATAGTGTCTCAGATGGGGGTATATAAAGAAAACAAGGGGCTCAAAGTTAAGCCCTTTTCCATCTAAATTCTTAACATAACCTCTGTCAGAAGTGTTTAGATTGTTTTGGGTCCGACTTGGCCCGGGCTGTCAAAATCAACTTAAACCGCACAGATGTATCTTCAAATGAAATCACATCTATAGATTACCATTATATCTGCCTAAATACAACTTTATGGTGTCTCAGATCGCTGTACTTAAAGAAAACAAGGGGCTCAAAGTGAAGCCCTTTTCCCTCTACATTCTCAACATAGTCTCTATCAGAAGTGTTTGGCTTGTGTTGGGTCCGACTTGGCCCGGGCGGTCAAAATCTACTTTAAACGCACAGATCTATCTTCAAATGTGTTTACATCTATAGATTAGTATTAATTCTACCTAAATACCACTTTATAATGGCACGGTACATCGTATTTAAAGAAAACAAGGGGCTCAAAGTGAAGCACTTTTACCGTATTTTCTTAAGAAAATCTATGTCAGAAGAGTTCGGTCCGACTTGGCCCGGTGCTGTCAAAATCAACTTAAACCGCACAGATGTATCATCAAATGAAATCACATCTATAGATTACTATTATATCTACCTAAATACAACTTTATAGTGTCTCAGATCGCTGTACTTAAAGAAAACAAGGGGCTCAAAGTGAAGCCCTTTTCCCTCTACATTCTCAACATAGTCTCTATCAGAAGTGTTTGGCTTGTGTTGGGTCCGACTTGGCCCGGGCGGTCAAAATCTACTTTAAACGCACAGATCTATCTTCAAATGTGTTTACATCTATAGATTTGTATTAATTCTACCTAAATACCACTTTATAATGGCACGGTACATCGTATTTAAAGAAAACAAGGGGCTCAAAGTGAAGCACTTTTACCGTATTTTCTTAAGAAAATCTATGTCAGAAGAGTTCGGTCCGACTTGGCCCGGGCTGTCAAAATCAACTTAAACCGCACAGATGTATCATCAAATGAAATCACATCTATAGATTACCATTATATCTACCTAAATACAACTTTATAGTGTCTCAGATCGCTGTACTTAAAGAAAACAAGGGGCTCAAAGTGAAGCCCTTTTCCCTCTACATTCTCAACATAGTCTCTATCAGAAGTGTTTGGCTTGTGTTGGGTCCGACTTGGCCCGGGCGGTCAAAATCTACTTTAATCGCACAGATCTATCTTCAAATGTGTTTACATCTATAGAATAGTATTAATTCTACCTAAATACCACTTTATAATGGCACGGTACATCGTATTTAAAGAAAACAAGGGGCTCAAAGTGAAGCACTTTTACCGTATTTTCTTAAGAAAATCTATGTCAGAAGTGTTCGGTCCGACTTGGCCCGGGCTGTCAAAATCAACTTAAAACGCACAGATGTATCATCAAATGGATTCATATCTATAGATTAGTATTATATCTACCTAAAAACAACTTTATAGTGTCTCAGATGGGGGTATATAAAGAAATCAAGGGGCTCAAAGTGAAGCCCTTTTCCATCTAAATTCTTAACATAGCCTCTGTCAGAAGTGTTTAGATTGTTTTGGGTCCGACTTGGCCCGGGCTGTCAAAATCAACTTTAAACACACACATATGTATCATCAAATGTGTTTACATCTGTTTCTGTACAACTGACAGATCATTCTCAAAGTTGAGACTTCAGTGCTCGTCATATTTCCATTATTCTTTGTCATATGCAGACCTGCAAAAGTTGAGTTCATGTTTATCTCAAGCCTCTCCAGTTGTTTTGATGTACTTTGAGTCAGCGCCTTTGTCGATAGGAGTTCCAGGTTTTGTACAACGCGTACGTGCTCACGAGCGATAAGATGGACCACACATGATGTATTCTGAATATTATAAACAGTAGAGTTTACCAGAGTTAGTCGTTTGTCTAACATTTTGACATCTGACTGTACCGTTTTCATCTGCACGTGTTCAGCTTGACATCTGACTGTACCGTATTCATCTGTGCCGTGTTCAGCTTGACATCTGACTGTACCGTAATAATCTGTGCCGTGTTCAGCTTGACATCTGACTGTACCGTATTCATCTGTGCGTGTTCAGCTTGACATCTGACTGTACCGTATTCATCTGTGCCGTGTTCAGCTTGACATCTGACTGTACCGTATTAATCTGTGCCGTATTAAGCTTGACGTTTGACTGTACCATGCCGTGTTCAGCTTGACATCTGACTGTACCGTATTAATCTGTGCCGTATTCAGCTTGACATCTGACTGTACCGTATTCATCTGTGCCGTGTTCAACTTGACATCTGACTGTACCGTATTCATCTGTGCCGTGTTCAGCTTGACATCTGACTGTACCGTATTCATCTGTGCCGTGTTCAGCTTCACATCTGACTGTACCGTATTCATCTGTGCCGTGTTCAGCTTGACGTTTGACTGTACCGTATTCATCAATCCGATGTTCAGCTTGATGTTTGACTGTACCGTATTCATCTGCGCCGTGTTCAGCTTGACATCTGACTGTACCGTGACGAGTTCAGCTTGACATCTGACTGTACCGTATTCATCTGTGCCGTGTTCAGCATGACATATGACTGTATCTAATTCATCTGTGCCGTGTTCAGCATGACATATAACTGTACCGTATTCATCTGTGCCGTGTTCAGCATGACATATGACTGTACTGTATTCATCTGTGGCGTGTTCAGCTTGCCATCTAACTGTACCATATTCATCTGTGGCGTGTTCAGCTTTACATCTGACTGTACCGTATTCATCCGTGCCGTGTTCAGCTTGACATCTGACTACCCTATCATCTGTGCCGTGTTCAGCTTGACATCTGACTGTACCGTATTTATCTGTGCCGTGTTCAGCTTGACGTTTGACTGTACTGTATTCATCTGTGCCGTGTTCAGCTTGACGTTTGACTGTACCGTATTCATCTGTGCCGTGTTCACCTTGACATCTGCCTGTACCGTGCCGTGTTCAGCTTGACATCTGACTACCGTATTCATCTGTGCCGTGTTCAGCATGACATATGACTGTACCGTATTCATCTGTGCCGTGTTCAGCTTGACATATGACTGTACCGTATTCATCTGTGCCGTGTTCAGCATGACATCTGAATGTACCGTATTCATCTGTGCCGTGTTCAGCTTCAGATCTGACTGTACCGGGGTCATCTGTGCCGTGTTCAGCTTGACGTTTGACTGTACCGTACCGTGTTCAGCTTGACATCTGACTGTACCGTATTAATCTGTGCCGTATTCAGCTTGACATTTGACTGTACCGTATTCATCTGTGCCGTGTTCAGCTTGACATCTGACTGTACAGTATTCATCTGTGCCGTGTTCAGCTTGACATTTGACTGTACCGTATTCATCTGTGCCGTGTTCAGCTTGACATCTGACTGTGCCGTATTCATCTATGCGTGTTCAGCTTGACGTCTGACTGTACCGTATTCATCTGTCCCAAGTTCAGCTTGAAGTTTGACTGTACCGTATTCATCTGTGCCGTGTTCAGCTTGACATCTGACTGTACCGTATTCATCTGTCCCATGTTCAGCTTGATGTTTGACTGTACCATATTCATCTGTGCCGTGTTCAGCTTGACATATGACTGTACCGTATTAATCTGTGCCGTGTTCAGCATGACATATGACTGTACCATATTCATCTGTGCCGTGTTCAGCATGACATATGACTGTACCGTATTCATATGTGCCGTGTTCAGCTTGACATCTGACTGTACCGTATTCATCTGTCCCATGTTCAGCTTCATGTTTGACTGTACCGTATTCATCTGTCCCATGTTCAGCTTCATGTTTGACTGTACTGTATTCATCTTTGCCGTGTTCAGCTTGACATCTGACTGTACTGTATTCATCTGTGCCGTGTTCAGCATGACATATGACTGTACCGTATTCATCTGTGGCGTGTTCAGCTAGACATCTGACTGTACCGTATTCATCTGTGCCGTGTTCAGCTTGACACCTGACTGTACCGTATTCATCTGTGCCGTGTTCAGCTTGACATCTGACTGTACCGTATTCATCTGTGCCGTGTTCAGCATGACATATGACTGTACCGTATTCATCTGTGGCGTGTTCAGCTTGACATCTGACTGTACCGTATTCATCTGTGGCGTGTCCAGCTTTACATCTGACTGTACCGTATTCATCTGTGCCGTGTTCAGCTTGACATCTGACTGTACCGTATCCATCTGTGCCGTGTTCAGCTTGACGTTTGACTGTACTGTATTCATCTGTGCCGTGTTCAGCTTGACGTTTGACTGTACCGTATTTATCTGTGCCGTGTTCAGCTTGACATCTGACTGTACCGTATTCATATGTGCCGTGTTCAGCTTGACATCTGAATGTACCGTATTTATCTGTGCCTCGTTCAGCATGCCATATGACTGTACCGTATTCATCTGTCCCATGTTCAGCTTGATGTTTGACTGTACCGTATTCATCTGTGCCTTGTTCAGCTTGACATCTGACTGTACCGTATTCATCTGTGCCGTGTTCAGCTTGACATATGACTGTACCGTATTCATCTGTGCCTTGTTCAGCATGACATATGACTGTACCGTATTCATCTGTGCCGTGTTCAGCATGACATCTGACTGTACCATATTCATCTGTGCCGTGTTCAGCTTGACATGTGACTGTACCGTATTCATCTGTGCCGTGTTCAGCTCGACATCTGAATGTACCGTATTCATCTGTGCCTCGTTCAGCATGCCATATGACTCTACCGTATTCATCTGTGCCTCGTTCAGCATGCCATATGACTGTACCGTGCCGTGTTCAGCTTGACATCTGACTGTAGCGTATTCATCTGTGCCGTGTTCAGCATGACATATGACTGTACCATATTCATATGTGCCGTGTTCAGCATGACATATGACTGTACCGTATTCATCTGTGCCGTGTTCAGCTTGACATCTGACTGTACCGTATTCATCTGTGCCGTGTTCAGCTTGACATATGACTGTACCGTGCCGTGTTCAGCTTGACATCTGACTGTACCGTATTCATCTGTGCCGTGTTCAGCATGATATATGACTGTACCGTATTCATCTGTGCCGTGTTCAGCTTGACATCTGACTGTACCGTATTCATCTGTGCCGTGTTCAGCTTGACATCTGACTGTAGCGTATTCATCTGTGCCGTGTTCAGCTTCACATCTGACTGTACCGTATTCATCTGTGCCGTTTTCAGCTTGACATCTGACTGTACCGTATACATCTGTGCCGTGTTCAGACTTGACGTTTGACTGTACCGTAATCACTTGTGCCGTGTTCAGCACGACATATAACTGTACCGTATTCATCTGTGCCATGTTCAGCTTGACATCCGACTGTACTGTATTCATCTGTGCCGTGTTCAGGTTGACGTTTGACTGTACCGTATTCATCTGTGCCGTGTTCAGCTAGACATCTGACTGTACCGTGCCGTGTTCAGCTTGACATCTGACTGTACCGTATTCATCTGTGCCGTGTTCAGCTTGACATATGACTGTACCGTATTCATCTGTGCCGTGTTCAGCATGACATGTGACTGTACCGTATTCATCTGTGCCGTGTTCAGCTTGACATCTGACTGTACCGTATTCATCTGTGCCGTGTTCAACATGACATCTGACTGTACCGTATTCATCTGTGCCATGTTCAGCTTGACATCTGACTATACTGTATTCATCTGTGCCGTGTTCAGCTTGACATCTGACTGTACCGTATTCATCTGTGCCGTGTTCAGCTTGACATATGACTGTACCGTATTCATCTGTGCCGTGTTCAGCATGACATCTGACTGTACCGTATTCATCTGTGCCGTGTTCAGCATGACATCTGAATGTACCGTATTCATCTGTGCCGTGTTCAGCTTCAGATCTGACTGTACCGGTGTCATCTGTGCCGTGTTCAGCTTGACGTTTGACTGTACCGTACCGTGTTCAGCTTGACATCTGACTGTACCGTATTAATCTGTGCCGTATTCAGCTTGACATTTGACTGTACCGTATTCATCTGTGCCGTGTTCAGCTTGACATCTGACTGTGCCGTATTCATCTATGCGTGTTCAGCTTGACGTCTGACTGTACCGTATTCATCTGTCCCAAGTTCAGCTTGAAGTTTGACTGTACCGTATTCATCTGTGCCGTGTTCAGCTTGACATCTGACTGTACCGTATTCATCTGTCCCATGTTCAGCTTGATGTTTGACTGTACCATATTCATCTGTGCCGTGTTCAGCTTGACATATGACTGTACCGTATTAATCTGTGCCGTGTTCAGCATGACATATGACTGTACCATATTCATCTGTGCCGTGTTCAGCATGACATATGACTGTACCGTATTCATATGTGCCGTGTTCAGCTTGACATCTGACTGTACCGTATTCATCTGTCCCATGTTCAGCTTCATGTTTGACTGTACCGTATTCATCTGTCCCATGTTCAGCTTGATGTTTGACTGTACTGTATTCATCTTTGCCGTGTTCAGCTTGACATCTGACTGTACTGTATTCATCTGTGCCGTGTTCAGCATGACATATGACTGTACCGTATTCATCTGTGGCGTGTTCAGCTAGACATCTGACTGTACCGTATTCATCTGTGCCGTGTTCAGCTTGACACCTGACTGTACCGTATTCATCTGTGCCGTGTTCAGCTTGACATCTGACTGTACCGTATTCATCTGTGCCGTGTTCAGCATGACATATGACTGTACCGTATTCATCTGTGGCGTGTTCAGCTTGACATCTGACTGTACCGTATTCATCTGTGGCGTGTCCAGCTTTACATCTGACTGTACCGTATTCATCTGTGCCGTGTTCAGCTTGACATCTGACTGTACCGTATCCATCTGTGCCGTGTTCAGCTTGACGTTTGACTGTACTGTATTCATCTGTGCCGTGTTCAGCTTGACGTTTGACTGTACCGTATTTATCTGTGCCGTGTTCAGCTTGACATCTGACTGTACCGTATTCATATGTGCCGTGTTCAGCTTGACATCTGAATGTACCGTATTTATCTGTGCCTCGTTCAGCATGCCATATGACTGTACCGTATTCATCTGTCCCATGTTCAGCTTGATGTTTGACTGTACCGTATTCATCTGTGCCTTGTTCAGCTTGACATCTGACTGTACCGTATTCATCTGTGCCGTGTTCAGCTTGACATATGACTGTACCGTATTCATCTGTGCCTTGTTCAGCATGACATATGACTGTACCGTATTCATCTGTGCCGTGTTCAGCATGACATCTGACTGTACCATATTCATCTGTGCCGTGTTCAGCTTGACATGTGACTGTACCGTATTCATCTGTGCCGTGTTCAGCTCGACATCTGAATGTACCGTATTCATCTGTGCCTCGTTCAGCATGCCATATGACTCTACCGTATTCATCTGTGCCTCGTTCAGCATGCCATATGACTGTACCGTGCCGTGTTCAGCTTGACATCTGACTGTAGCGTATTCATCTGTGCCGTGTTCAGCATGACATATGACTGTACCATATTCATATGTGCCGTGTTCAGCATGACATATGACTGTACCGTATTCATATGTGCCGTGTTCAGCTTGACATCTGACTGTACCGTATTCATCTGTGCCGTGTTCAGCTTGACATATGACTGTACCGTGCCGTGTTCAGCTTGACATCTGACTGTACCGTATTCATCTGTGCCGTGTTCAGCATGATATATGACTGTACCGTATTCATCTGTGCCGTGTTCAGCTTGACATCTGACTGTACCGTATTCATCTGTGCCGTGTTCAGCTTGACATCTGACTGTAGCGTATTCATCTGTGCCGTGTTCAGCTTCACATCTGACTGTACCGTATTCATCTGTGCCGTTTTCAGCTTGACATCTGACTGTACCGTATACATCTGTGCCGTGTTCAGACTTGACGTTTGACTGTACCGTAATCACTTGTGCCGTGTTCAGCACGACATATAACTGTACCGTATTCATCTGTGCCATGTTCAGCTTGACATCCGACTGTACTGTATTCATCTGTGCCGTGTTCAGGTTGACGTTTGACTGTACCGTATTCATCTGTGCCGTGTTCAGCTTGACATCTGACTGTACCGTGCCGTGTTCAGCTTGACATCTGACTGTACCGTATTCATCTGTGCCGTGTTCAGCTTGACATATGACTGTACCGTATTCATCTGTGCCGTGTTCAGCATGACATGTGACTGTACCGTATTCATCTGTGCCGTGTTCAGCTTGACATCTGACTGTACCGTATTCATCTGTGCCGTGTTCAACATGACATCTGACTGTACCGTATTCATCTGTGCCATGTTCAGCTTGACATCTGACTATACTGTATTCATCTGTGCCGTGTTCAGCTTGACATCTGACTGTACCGTATTCATCTGTGCCGTGTTCAGCTTGACATATGACTGTACCGTATTCATCTGTGCCGTGTTCAGCATGACATCTGACTGTACCGTATTCATCTGTGCCGTGTTCAGCATGACATCTGAATGTACCGTATTCATCTGTGCCGTGTTCAGCTTGACATCTGACTGTACCGTATTCATCTGTGCCGTGTTCAGCTTGACATATGACTGTACGGTATTCATCTGTGCCGTGTTCAGCATGACATCTGACTGTACCGTATTCATCTGTGCCGTGTTCAGCATGACATCTGACTGTACCGTATCCATCTGTGCCGTGTTCAGCTTGACATCTGACTGTACCGTGCCGTGTTCAGCATGACATCTGACTGTACCGTATTCATCTGTGCCGTGTTCAGCTTGACATCGTGACTTATTGAATCCAGCAGCGCAAGGTTCAATTGTTAATAAGTATTACAGTTCCCTAGGTTTATTTCTGCTTGCAACACAGCCAGGTCATTTGATGTAATTCGTAGTTCTGTCTTCAAGGAAACCACTTCGCCCTTCAGAGAAAATATTTCAGCAGCTGTCTGTCCCTAGTTGGCCAAAACTCCGAGCTATGTAGCAAAACTCAGTCTGTGCATTGGGCAATTGTAAAATTAAAAACCCTAATGAGATTCTGTGTCCCAGATCACAAATTATATCTACAGCCAGACAACATGATTGTTTATATTCATTTCAAATATGCTCTTATTATTGATGGTAACATTGGCTTTTTGTTGGTTGAGTTTCAAAATGTTCTCTAGTGTTATCAGTAACCCGTTTGTTTCTTGGGCCAGAGACTCATCACTCTTTACTGACCCTTCCTCCTGTATATAAGAAATAATTGACTTACCACTTGTCGCCACACTTTGCTACCATAAGGGAATGAGGCAGTTAGTATTCCCCATTAAATAAACAAGTCAAAAAGATAATGACTGAAATTTAATAAGACATTAAGAAACAGAAACACCAAACCATCTTTACACCAATGAATAATTTTCCCCAATTACCCTTTTTTCTATAGTCATCTAAAGTGTGAATAATTAACTACTTTGTATCATAAAATTGTACTTCGCGATAATTGTAGTTCTCCCTTATGTTATCAAAGCAATCTCCTGATTGAAGTCCTATTGACGTCTTCGTCCCCACAACAACAATATGTCAAGTCATAATATTATGCTGTTCAACGTAGTCTGTCACATGCAGAGCATAAAATCATTATATTTACAACAACTAAAATGTGCAAGTAGCATTGCATAGCAACGGGTGTGTTTTGGCGAGCACCCCCAAGACAAACCACGAACGATTATTTCTTTCTGTTCAGGTGTCCACAATAGGTCCTCTTAATAATTCTTACAAAAAAAACAAAAAAAGTGGGTGGTGGAGAAATGTTTCTACATACATGTAGTAGGGGTGACTGCTCTATCATAATTGTCCAATCTAAAGCATAAATTTTGCGAACGAACATTGTTATATTTGCAATCAACCGGAATGACTAATAAAATCAACAAATATATTCACTTTATTTATTGCGAATATTTACCCAGTCAGCTCGGGGTTAACGTAGCATTCAACTAAATTCTAGATTCTCTACTGTTCTACTGTCTGTTGGTCACAATGGCTTGACTGGACCCCAGTGGAAAGGTTCATGTATATATATGAGTAGTGCAACCGAACACAAATCAAGAGTGGCCGAAATCGTGTTAATGGTCTGGTGAAAACAGGTCAGTGGTCGCTCATTAACTCATGATTCACATCTCATTGATTTGTTTTATCTAACTATTCATTTGATCTATTTGTCAAATTCAACAGAAACCCGGTCCCGTGTAACACGCATTGCACACGCATGGGTCACTCGTTGCACACGCGTGCTCAAACCGTTGAGCTTCCGTGCGACATGTGTGTTATAGGCAGGTCCTGAAAATTATCCTTACAAGGGTATGGATGCAATGTATTGTTCATTCCTTTTGAGAAATTCTCATTGTCAAAGGTAGATACGTCCCACAAAAAAACTGTCTCTCTTTGTCTGCCCGCAGTACAGTTGATAGCTTAACTGGATGGAGGAATATACCATTCTTGTTGAAATATTTTGCGACATGTTTTCTTTTCCCATCATACCACAAATACATTCCTGTCATTTTGTGGACATTTTCCCACTTTTCAATACCAGCAAAAACAGTAGGAATTGTTATCTCAACAAACAGGTTGAATTTGGAAAAATGCTCCATGAAATATATCACATCATTTTTAAATTTTCTTGGAACATATGCAATGTCCGAAGCTGTCTTCAATAATCCATCAACCTTTTTAGTATTCCTTGCTAACATCTGAAGAAAACTGTCAAACCGACGTTTGTTTAAGACTTGTGATGCGTTTAGGGCAGCTTGATACATTTTCAGGCCAACTCTTGGACTGTTGAACCAAGGCCACTCCGTTTTCTTGGACTGTTGCAATACTGTTGCTTTAACAAGCCAAAGTTTATCAAATGGAAGATTATGCAGATTCCAAACATTGACCAACGTATCATCGCCAATGTAGAGATACCCATCTACATTATAATTAATTTTCATTGCTTGTGTCAGACAGTTCTGGGCAAACCAACCATCACCAACATCAACTTCAATAAAAGAGACATGTTTTGTAAGGTGCTTTGCGTATGCATCAAAACGGTCTTTCCTTGGACCACAATATAAGATATTTGGAAAATGCATGCTATAAATAGTCTCCAGGAGATCTAGGTTCTGGTAGTGGGGGAAGTTAAAGACAACAATCAGTAGAATGTTGGAGAAGGTGTGGATGGTCATTGAACTTTCAAATATTGAACCATTATATGGGTAATTCTTGCAATAAGATGCCGATTTGGTTAATCGAGACAAAACGGCTGCCTTTTGTATTTCTGGGGAATATGTCAAAGGAGGTGTTTGTTCTGCTGCCCAGAAAACAACGTTGGACATTTCGCCTGTGTTCCTGGTTTGGTGTTGAATTCTTTTATTTACAATCGGAAGGGTTTTGTCAGGCATAGACCCAAGTGGAACTCTTTTAGGTTCCTCATAGCCAATGGTATTGAGGTCTCGTATCCACATTGAAGTCAGGATCACGTCACCTTCATTCCAAAACTTGTTCTCACACATATCTTTTGAGAGTTGTTTCACACAGTCAAAAAATGACTTGTCTGCTCCACATCTCCACTTGGACAAGAAGGTTACAAGGCGTTCTGTTTGGAAATAGAGATCCTTTTCGTCATTTGCATCACTAAGGTAGGAGTGGGAATTCCTCTTCTGGAAAGCGTTTGGTGGGAAGAATCCTAAGTGTCCTCCCATCTCCCACAGAAGTCTCTGAGCCCAGTAGCCTCTCCAGATGTCACACACTCGGAACGTTGTTGTAGTTGGAATCAGTAGTGCCCATAGTGCATCATACAGGAAAAGGGTATTCTGAGAATTAAAGGGTGAGAACACCCTGGCTGGGACAAGTGCTGGTGGAGCCCGGTCATCAAAGGTCACATTGAGTTGAGAATGGGTCTGTTTCCGGGTCAGTCTAAAAAGGGCATCCACATCAGGATCACCATTCACAACACCCTGCTGAATGGACGGGGTTTTCCAGTGATTCAGCTCATACTCCAGTGTGATATTTTCTCCTACTGAACCAAGTGGATAACCTCTTGGCCACAATGTTGGCTGTCCAAAATGGCGGTAAGGGTTGAAGAGCTTTTCTCCTTTATACAAGAGACCCCACATTGTTGGATCCAGAAGGAACTGTCTCAGTAAATCGAGTGGGCGGTTGTCATCATCAGTTTCATAAATGATGTGTGCGCCATGGGCTATTGCAAACAGATATCCAACTGTTTTTCTTGCATAGCTCCGCTCTGGAAGATGAGAGGTCGTCTCAAAACCAAGCCCGTACTGATCGTCTAAGCTCAGAAATATACAATTTGGGTACCTGAAAGGAGGAATGTTTTACATAAATACCAATATGTGACAGATTCCTTGCTTTTAAAAACATGTATCGATCTACAAAACTTGAGTAGCTTAGTCTATATATTACATATTTACAGAAAATGAAGAACAAATGTCAACCCTACAAAGACACTTCACTAAAGGCCTGTTTTTCAGATGACGTAATGTCGTCATGTCAGTTCGTATTTTTCTCAAGGATGAAACTGCCTTAAATTGTCCAATTAGCGTGTCGAAATGGTAGGATGCAAATGCGCGAATATGGGAAAGCCATAACACACGATCAGTCCACCCTCATTGGTAATATTCATAAATAGCTGATAGTAACAGTGAAATTATATATGTGTATAAACCTCAGGTCTATAACCTAAATCCTATATTCCCTCTAAGACTGTAGTAATGGTTACCTCCAGTCCCTTGGAGTCTTAGTGTCCCCGACAACAACAACCTTCCAGCCAGGTATCCCTGCCAGGAACTTGATGTCTGATGTTGGGTAGGAGATCGTTGTCACAACTATCCACCGATTTGACCGAACTGTGCTGAACTTGTTTGTCACTCTGGAAAACAGAATGAACTTGTGTCTTGTATTCTATATGTACCATGTGGATGAAATTATATATCAGAATATGTATACTCTCCACAGATAGTACAGGACTTTGAAATATAATATATGTTATGATCTGTGGTCAAGACCAGCTTTGAAAAATGACTGCCAGAGAATGGAAACAAAATCTAAAGCCCCCAAGCACCCGAAACATTGCATTTGGGCCAAGCAATTCCTTCTTGCACGGGGGCAAGAGGTCATTTTTTTATATTTTGACACTTATGTGAAAGGTCGTCAAATCGCACTGAGCCATTAGTATTGTTCAATTTCATTACCTACAGTAACAGGCAAGAGCCGCACTTTTGCTTTAATGCAGTATTGTTTTTATCAGATTTGGAATGCGTCGTCTACAACTCGATAAAGGCAACTGGCATGCTTCAAACGAGTAACACGCAGTGAGAGCAAATATGTTCAATGTGTCTCAGTCCTTTAAACAGGTTTCTGCAGACACAATATGCCCCGGACAGGGCGCCCTATTAAGACAACAACACAAGTCCAAGATCCTTTAATCAGAAACCTGAATGTAGGAAATTGAGCCAAAACAGCCAATGAATTCGCTCTTCACTTGCGCCAGGCCACGGAGTTCAAGTCACTGACCAGACGATTAGAAATCGTCTCTATGCGTCTTATCACACTTGTTGTACCACCGACACATTCTAGCCAGTAAATCGCCGATGGTCTCTTGTTATTTTTTTAGGTGTGTCCAGATTCACTCTCGACTTTCTAGTTAGGCGTGGACGTGTCTGGAGGCGAACTCAGATTGTTATTGGGAGATTGATTCGGACCTTGCCATGCCGCATAAACGATTGTGTTAGCAATTAGGTGTATGCCCCATTATTGATCAAGTCATCTCAAACGTTGATATTTTTACTATCACTTTTTTATCCCGTGAAAACATAGTCCTTCCTTTTTCTTGTCCACTCGATACCCCTTTGTATTCCTCTTATCAGATGATATTTTCGACTGTCCCCACAGTGTTTGGAGAATATATAAAATCAGGACAATATGCGAGACAACCCATATCATATACTTTGCGTCGCAACGGACGGTGAGTCGTCATAATAGACCTTGCCCAGGTAAACACTACCAAGCTGACAGGCTTTCATTTACCGATGAGACCGCCTCCGTCTTGTAGTAGGGCGTCCGCCGGGAGAGCGGAAGGTCCGGGGTTCGATCCCCGGCCGCGTCATAATGGTACGTTAAATGGTACATAAAGACGTTAAAAAATGGTACTTGTTGTTACCCTGTCTGACGCTCGGCACTAAGGGGGCTAAAACAAGTACTGGTCGGCTTGGAGTCAGTATACAGTGTCTGAGTGGGGTATTCACTAGCACTATCATAGCTAGCACTATCAATCGGCATCAGTCTGGACAAGTACAAGCAGCCACACACACAGACGTGCATGCGCCGCTATATGAGTGCAATTTAAATCCAATTTCACAAGTCACCTCACCTCATTTCCCAATTAACTGAATTCCTCAATGTCTAAAAATAACGTCAAATAGGGACGGAATCATCATATGACAATTTCTTTCAGATTGTGCACATTTCATCAAAACTAATGCAATAATCCTATTCTTCAAATAAGCAACCCCACTGGGCCATGACATCAGTGATACCAGAAGCCTGGCAAAAACTGGTCAGGACGATTATTTTGATGTCCATTCTAAGCTAAAACAGAGAATGCTCGACTTACTAAAAGATATCACTGAGCTCCACACTGTCATGTATTGCTTCGGGAAATCCAACCGCGCCGCCTCAAGCGTTAGGCCCCCGTCATCAGCCGCTGTAGTATGATTCAAACACACACCCAAAGTTCACAGAACCTTAATATACATTCATTTTCAGCAACGCCCGGGCCTGGATTTCTTTCCATATCTAACTTTACTGGGTGCAACTTTTATTTCAAGCGAATGACATCATTCAATCATTAAGACAAAATAACTAAACCTTGCTTGAGACTTGTTACGTCAGGGGTGCCAACTTCATGCTGCCCTACGATGTTAAATAACAGTCGAGCATATAAAGCGTGAGCCACCCAAGAATCCCAAACCTTCTGTCTGAAGCCACGGGGCATGTCTAGTTTAATAACGATCAAGGATATTTTAATTTTGCATTGGAATTGGTCTTCAGCAACACTAGTATAACTACATAAATACATAACATGTCATCTTCTCAGCGGATGAGATGTTCGAGTTTCATCGATTTCTCTCAACCATATAATACAGGATGTAGAGTTAACTGTCATTCAGAAATGTTTTTACATTTGTGCAGTTGTGCATATACATTTGTATGAACCTTATTAGCCTCGAATGTTTCCATTACACACGTAGAATAGTTTCTGGCAATACAAAATCAGCAACATGTCACATGGAGGTGTAATATGAAGAGAGACGAGAGAAGTGAATCGAATAAAGTTTCAAATCTATACGTAACGCAATATGGGTTTGTATCGAAAATATACTCTTAAAACCAACAAACGCAATACGGATATTTTGGGCCATAAAAGCAAATTAAGCGGACTAAGACATGCAAAATTAGGTTTAATGTGTTATAGTGTCAGTGACAAATTTCCGAGATCAAAGTGATCACAACAAAGGCATGATGATGATGATGATGATGATGATTAGTAAAATGTTTTATAGGTGTTCGGGCTACTAGGCCCATTTACACCTTGCCGATAATAAAGGTTTGCTAAGTACCTGGATATTTTATAAAATATCAAAACTGCCACATGCTTTAATATAAGCGAGAATGACATTCTGAACATCATGGAGAACAATATCCCTAGAACAGAAAATACCAGACAATGAGAAGTCAATATTGAAAACTGTTAGAGACTCCACCATTGCCTTACGCTGATAAACATACTTTTGGCAATGCAAAAAAATTAGCTACATTATCAAGCTGATACACACTGTACAATGTGCAGAAATGTCTTTATTAATAACATTTAGATAGGCACCAAGGCCGCAATGCCCAAGACGAAGTCTGGTTAAGAGAACCTCCTCTCTCCGATTATTTCTAGATATGTGTAATTTAGTGATATGACGTCCTTTTAAGGATGATGCCCATCTCTGCTGCCATTTTGTTTTAGCATAGGTCATACTGACGGTGCCTAACTCTGCAGGAGGAGGTAAAATTGTTTCATCCTGTTCGGATTCATCAAATTCTAGTGCAGCTATTGCCAATTTGTCAGCTTTCTCATTTCCAATTAATCTAACATGAGCGGGGATCCATGAAAATTCAACATCTAACAGATCTTTACTTAAGTCATTATAAAGGACGAGAATAATGTTGATCAAGTCCTGCCTCCCTGAGGAAGAACCTACCCGAATTGCTTGTAATGCACTGACAGAGTCACTGAAAATTACCACTGAAACATGCCTTAAAACATTAATCCAACGCAATGCTTCAATGATTGCTCCTAGTTCAGCAGAAAACACTGATAAGGGATCAGCCAATCGGATAGAAAGTTCTCTATTTTCATTAACGATGAATATACCAGCACCAACACGACCAGACACTGGGCACTTAGAGCCATCAGTTTAAATCTGCATAGCATTCAAACACTGTAGACTTCGGATATGTTCCTCAGCTACAGCTTTAACTTGAGGCGCTGGCTCACATTTATTTACCTGTTCCAGGACATCAAGATAAGCTGACGGTAGTTCAAGCAGCCATGGTGGCTTTTCAGGCAGAACAGTAGTGTCATCTATTGCAACATCACGCACAGTATGATTGAAAGCCGTTCTCTGAGATCGCATCCCTTAAGGCCCCATACCATTTTTCCAAGTGTCATTAAAATATTCTACACAATCATTCAACACAGTTGACGTTGAGTGTTTTCTCCCAAAAGATTTCAATTTTAACATATATCTAACGTCTAACATTTCACGCCTGAGATCTAAAGGCATTTCACCTGATTCAACTTGTAAAGCCTCAACAGAGGTGGTCCTGAATGCTCCAAGACATAATCTTAGGGCTTTCGACTGAACAACATCAAGTCTTGCTTTTTGTGTAGCACATGCAGATGCATAGGCTTGACAACCGAATTCAAGTCGAAATCTAATGAGGGCTCTGTATAACATTAACAAACACTTCCTGTCTGCACCCCGTTTGGTACTGGAAATACTTCTCAGAAGGTTCAGGACTTTATTGCATTTCTGAATCAGATAGTCCCTATGTGGTTTCCAGGTGAGCCTCTTATCAAACCAGAGGCCTAAAAACTTGACTTTATCGACAAACTCCAATTCAGAACCACACAAGACTAATTTTGAAGTATGAGGAATCTTTTTCCGAGTAAAAATGATAGCAGAAGATTTAGAAGCTGAAATCTTAAAACCCCAATGAACACACCAATTCTGTACAAGATAGAGAGATTGTTGAACGACTTGGAAGACAGTGTCAAATTTACCGGACCTTTTCATCAACGCTCCATCATCTGCAAACTGTGATGTTTCAACCAGGATATAATATTCTCAAACAAATCATTTATCATGACATTAAATAATGTTGGGCTGATCACACTTCCTTGAGGTGTTCCATTCTCTAATATATAAATATCTGACAGTGACGTTCCAATGCGAACTTGTATAGTTCTACACGTTAAGAAATCTTTTATCCAATCAAGCATACGTCCACAAACTCCAAGGTTATACAGTTTAATTACCAAACCTTCCCTCCACATGTCAAATGCTTTTTCAATGTCCATGAAAACAGCCATTAAATATTCAGTGCTACCTAATGCCTTTTTAATTTCAGTTTCAAGTCGCACTAAATGATCAGCGCAAGATCTATTTTTTCTAAATCCTGATTGAACTTCTGAAAACAGATTGTTCTTTTCCATGAAGTACACCAGCCCGTTATTTACCATTCTCTCCATTATTTTACACATGTTAGAGGTAAGAGCAATAGGTCTGTAGGATGTGGCTTCAGTAGGATCTTTACCAGGCTTCGGAATTGGAACTACTATTGCTTTTTTCCAAGAAGTCGAAAGTTTGCCTTCAAACCAAATATTATTAAACAGTAAAAGCATGGTTTCAAGGCTGATAAGGGGAAGATGTTTAAACATATCTTAGCATAATGAATCATCTCCTGGAGAAGTATTTTTCCGTCCAGAAATAGCAGTCTTTAATTCCTGTAAACTAAATAATGAGTTGTAATCAGCAATATGATATGTTGGACAATGTAAGACGTCCGAGAATTCTGATTCAAGTGTTTCTTTATTGCGGAGAAAATCTGAGTTAAAGTTATCTGTACTCGATACTTTTAGAAATGACTGAGCCAGTGCATTACTCTTGTCTATATTTGTTGTTGCAGGCGTGACTTTACCAATAGACGGAATAGCACGATAGGAACTTGAACTACCAGAAATATTTTTCACTGTTTATAGCAGGCGTGATTGTGTCAGAGCACATAGCAGTAAATGCAGACCAGTCAGCTTTAGAGAAAATCCACCGCTGAGGTGTACCACTCAGTTCAGCGATTGGGTCAAGTTGAAGGCTAGTAAACACAGGATAAAGATCACTACCAAATGAATCCTGCAAATTTAATACACTTCCCAATCACAATGTGGAGCCAGATGTGGACTGACAATGGTCAAATCCAGGGCCGAAAATGAAGCAGAAGCCAAGTCATACCGGGTCATAGAACCATCATTAAGAAGGAAAAGATTCTTTTCATCAAGTAGGGTCTCAATGGCTTTACCTCCAGCATCCAACTAACTAGCTCCCCACAATGGACTATGACTATTAAAATCACCACACACAACTGTAAGATTGTCTGTCTCAAAAGAGAAATATAGTCATCATAGGTAGCGAGAGCATTATTACAGACATTAAAAATGAAGACTGATCTTTTATCATTCAAATGAATATTGACTGTATTCGCTTCTCAATGGGATGGTGGCAACGTCAGTTCACTAAATGACAAAGTGTCCTTTGTGACTATAGCACAATCACCTCTAAAACCAACCTGATGATCTTTACGTAGGCAGACATAACCTTCCCAACAGAATTGCTGTTTAGGATTCAGGAACGTCTCCTGAAGACATATAACATCAGGCATTGGATCAAGACTGTTAATAAAAACCTTGAATCCCGGACCATTAGCATTTACTGATCTAGCATTTCACTGAAGGATCAAGAGAGCCATAAGAAGGATTAGGACTTCCATTGTTGACCCTTAACCATGCTTGTCAGATCATCCGGGGACAATTTTAACCCTAAGAGGGACTGGGCAGCTGACGCTATCATCTGGAGACCATCAAACTTGAAAGATTAGCAACTACACAAATATTAAAGATGAGAAAATCAACAGGAGAGACATTGTTAAATAGAGGTTTGCAAGATGATTCAGGCATGATGTCAACAACAGGAACGATCTGACATTCAACTTCCAGAGTTTCAGTCTGAGTACTAGCAGTCACCAAGCCTGGAGAAGACACAACATCAGAAATTGTAACAACCTGAGACAGTGGTTTAGCTGCAGGAGGTGGTTTAGGGACTGCTGGAACCTGAGCGACATCTAAATCTCCACGCACCTGTCGAACAGCCTGAGAATAAGAAAACTTACCCTCAACTCGGAATCTGGACAGCTTCCTGGTATTTAATGCAGCCTTTGTATGCCGCAGAGTGTGCACCACCACAGTTCTTACATTTAAGGGAACTTTCATTGCACTCCTCATATTTGTGCTTCCCTCTATATTTAGCGCACACATGATGAGTGCTCCTACACTTAGCAGAGACATGCCCAAAGGACTGACACTTGAAGCATCACAGAGCAGGAGGAACATACATCCGGATTGGAAATCTCTGGAAGAAAATGACAACATGATCTGGTAAAGACTGGCCAGTAAATGTAAGAAGAACAGATTTGGTGGGAACCTTATCAGGCCCACGAGTCAGACGCACAGCAGAGCACATTAATGGTAACACAGGTTTTAACTCGTCCTCAAGTTCAATATCCAGATCAATACCATAGATGACTCCACGTGTTCGCATTAAGGATTCAGGCTCATGAGTGGTGACAAAATGTTCATCAAGTTCTTGGACCTGCAAAAGTGTTTTGGCAGCCTCAACGGTTTTTTGCTTTGACACTAACATCTCCCCTGGCCATCCGCTGAACACTGACTATTTCTGTAGTGATCTTAGCCAAGGCTTTAGCCAAAGCACGCTGTGTCATAAGTTGACAGAGGGTCGTTGAACCATCATCATATTCAACTACATCGCCTTTGAAGATAACGGTGGTTGATTTGACCTGCGCTGGCTCATCAAAAACAAAAGTAAGATCAGACCATGCAGTTGGAGGGACAGTATTTGGTTGCTTGGAATACGGCCGATTCCCTTCCCCCCTGATGCCACCACTTTAAATCCTTCCTCACATTCCATTCTGTTGTCAGCCATTGCCGAAGACTATCCACAACAACTGACTGTAACAATCAGCAAACACCAAATAGAAATTAAAAGTTTGAATGCACTCCAACACAAGAGAAATCGAAAGCCAAAAGAACCAAAGAGGAAGTATCATAAACAATCAAGTGTGTTGAAAAACACTAGACAAGTTGCTGAGAAGCAAAAGACGTCCGAACTCGATGGCAGTCAAGACCGAACTCCAACAAAGGCATGCACAACATTAGTCAGGAAACACGTACGTTTCGGAAAACGCACCCAGTGCATAAACAAAAGAGCCATGAAGCTGCACGTACTGCACGTGCAGCACCACTATGAGCGGTTAGGTCAATCGAACAGTGACAGTTCAACAACATGCCAAGATTAACAGAAGTGCAAAGAAACAACGTCATAGGCCGCTTGCAGGCAGGGGAATCCCGACCCGATCAGCTGTAGCCAGGGTAGCGCCCAGTACCAACCAGGGTAGCGCCCAGCACCATCACAAGGCTATGGGATCGGTTTCAAAAGCATGGGTCAACACATGATCGGCCAAGGTCAGGACGATCAAGAGTGACCGTCCCTGCCCAAGATCGCTTCATCCGACTGCGCCACCTACGTGGAAGGACGAACTCAACCGCATCCCAAATACCCAGACTGCGTAGAATCTCCGACCAGACCCTACGAAACCGTCTAAGAGCAGCAGGTCTCCGAGCAATACATTCTGTTCAACGCGTCATATTTAGTCGACATCGTCAAGAACGACTGCTATGGTGTCGTCAACACAGGATATGTCTGGTACCAGAATCTTCTTATTCCACAAAACACGTGTTGAATGGAGTTTATACAAACGGAGCATGGACACAGAAAGGTTAGTCATTCTGGGAATATCTGGATTGGCATGCCATCGCCTACAGTCTGTGCATAGTCTCTGTTGATTCCGGATAGCTTCACGTCCTCTTAAACTCCAAAACTTCCGCTTATTGCTGGCGAATAGATTCTCAGTTCCAAAGTGATGCAGACGTGTGTCATAATCCTTCATGATCAGCTTTGTGATGTGGTGTTTGTGACCAAGTACTATTGGGTGCTTTACATGGTCAGGTATGTCCTCAGCTTGACACATTTTTCCACTCAGATGAGACCATCAGCTTCGTCTAACTCTGGAAGCAACCTGAAAGCACTGTGATCTCTTCTGGGAACGAATCAGTCTGAGCTGTATAAGTTCAGCCTTCTCTGTCAGGCTCTGTCTCTGTGTATCAAGTGAGGGGTGAGTGTCAATTCACTTTCCCACGTCACCCTGTCATCACTTAGTGACCAGGTTCAATAGGTTCATCCCACTGACATTTGGAGCGCCAGAGGTTTTGCACTAGATTTTGGGTCGGGAGAGGTAGGGGATCAGATAACCAATAGGATTGATTGGCTGGCCAATAAACGGTACATCATGGTGAGATGACTGTACTGGATAGGTCGATCTTGTATGTGATAACATCCTTATCACATTTCCCATTGTAACCCCAGAGTACCTTCCCTTGGATAATCCTTTCTATGTACCAACCACATGTCAAAACTCTCTCACCTTGCACCTCAGGGTAAGTCTTTGATAACTGAAGGTACATTGCGAGCCCACTGTCTCGACCTTACATAAGGAGTTCTCTCATGTTGATCAGACCTTTTGCCTCCGTCTCTGTTGGAACACTCTCTGAGAAGTTTTCAACCTAAAACGACTTGAGGATTGACATGGAATGTCGATGGCGTGATTCTGTAAGGAGAAAGTGGCGCATCAGGGACTGCAGGTTGTGCAAAATAGCAAGATGTGACATTCACAGGTGTCAGCTTGCCTATCACGGTCCTGGTTACACCACGGGAAACGTTTATAGGAGATATTCATCTTCAGGTAACAGTCTGATTTGATGGAACATTGCCTTGATATCACCTGAGGTCAATGTTGAATTGTCGAAACCTCAGGAACACTCCACACAGTGATTATACCAATGTTGTTCTTGGAAAAAGTTGATTGAGATCGTCTTCTGCATTCATTGGAACAGTCAAACAAAGGCCTGTGTTTTCCGTGTTGTTCTACAACATGATTTGGGATATACCATGACTCCAGAATAGAGGAATAGTCATGATCAGCTATCATTTTTGTGAAACCTTCAGTTACCAATTCTTCTATCTTCTGCTTGTGAATAGAGGCTAAAGTTGGATTTGAGTGGAAGCACCTCTCTGTGCTCTTGAGCTTTGACAGATTCTTGTCTGGCTTGAAGTGGAACATGATGAGGTTTCAGGAGCAAAGAAGTGGCATAATGAGTCTCACCATCAAATACCACAGTCACAGTCTTTGACTCAAGAGTGCCATTTGCAAATTTGTCAAGCTTCGAATGGGTCGCCTCCCTCTCAGTACAAGGAGAATGTCAACTTTCAATAATCTTTCAACAGACTCCATCATTAAGGGGCGCGGGTTTGGCTTGACAGTCAACAAACAGGTTGAATTCATTTTATTTTCTCTGACAGTGATGTAAGGACCCTGTAGTGACCTCCTTAGGGTTGTACTGACTGCAACAGGAGCAGAGGTTGTACCGAATCTGACTGGTTCTCTTGGAAGCATTAGTTCTGAATGATCACATCCAATTAGGATGAGAGGTGCAGCATTGTTTCTATTCGGTTGATGAAGGCCTTGGTGATATTCATAGGGAACCACTTTCAGAAATACTAAACAGATGATCCGGAAAAGTTGATCCCGGTACAAGGGTGTTTCTCTCACAGCGTACACAATGCTTTCATCCATCATATTAACATCATGTAGTATTGTGAGATGAGGTTTCTGGCAGCTATGCCATGTCCTCTTCAGATTACACATTTCCAACACCTTCCCGTGTCCTTTGATCGAATTGAAAACTTCTTCAGTTCAGTTTCCTGAAACCTTCACATACACTCAGGTGATGTTCTTCTTCATTACAGTAGGCACAAAACGTGTGTGAGTTTGGCTTGGGTGGGAACTTGGGGTCGTGATTTGGTAGAAAGTGATTGTGTGCTGAGGACCGTAGTTGGATTTATAGTTGTGATTAATAGGGTAGAACGACTGACTCTACCTGACCTCTGTGGATGATCAACTCTGTCATGTCTCTTTGATTGTACAGCTTTAGAAACTACCCTGGATGCTCTGGACTGCATCCGTAACCAAGCACTGAAATGTTACACGGTATGTCTGTTCACCACCCACCAGTATACCTCTGTCCAGCCAGTACTACACAAAGCTAACGTTTATTCTTTTGGAAAGCGTATTCAAGAGGGAATCTGCTTATGAACGACACTTCAGTTCATTTCCAGTGATAAGAGCATACTGGTCATGGTGTAACCTGACAAATCAAAGGTCTCAAAGGCTGCACTGTTTTCATATTTGACATATGACATGAATAAGATTAAGGTCAATTCTACCTGCCTCAGTTGTCTTGGTTGATCATACAGGTGTCTTGTAGTAACTTCATTGTTCTTGTCTGAGGCATGGGGTCACACATGAAAGCATATGCTAACCTTCCTGGTCCAACACTCAGCATATGATAGTTATATTGTTCAGTCAAATGAGGGTGGATATTGATCAGTTTGTCAAATTTCATTTTCATCAGTGCAAAGTCCTTTTCACTACCACTAGAGAAACTAGGGATTTCAGATCTGGTACACCAAAGGAGGGTCATATGAGGAGTTCAGACAGAATAGGTGTCACTGGATACGAATCGGGGCCTCTGGGGTAGCCTAGTGGTTAATACAGAATGTGGATCTGGAGGCATGGGGCATAAGTTCACCTTCCCTGGCTTCGGATCAGTTCTCATTCGACTCTCTACGTACTTAAGTTCACTCAGTTCAAGCTAAGCTCTTCTGATCTTTCTCTGTCTTTTCAATTGTGTGTGAATCCTCTTTCTCACATTCAAAACAAGGTGGGCAATACGTCGAGCTTCTTAGGCTTCTCTGACTTCTCTCCTGCTGTTGTCTGTAGGAGAGTTCCTTTAACTTTAATTCACATTTATTGTCAATTGTTCATCTGATAGTTGAGAGAGACGGAATGTTCACTGTTCTGGGAATGATTACTTGCCTGGGAACAACGTGAAGATATGTTGCTCTGACTGCCAGATATATATGATTTTATGGAGTCTTCAATCGATGTCGCAGGCCAAGGAATATCTCAATTATGGGTTGATATCGAGAATTTCTGCGTTGTCATCTAGTGTCTACTCTGCTTAGATTTAAGTATTGGTGCTGTAACAGAACTTGCTGTATTCTTTTGGTTACCTTCACTAGGCGTTGTCTGACTACCACAGGCCTAGCTAGTGCCGGCTTCGCCTCGTGGGGTCATCTCGGAAAACATACTTGTCACATTTTGTGCCCATGTCAAAGTCACCTGCACATCACGATTCCATGTGGAACTGATTCACCATACTGATTGCTACAGTACAATGTGCAAGACTGTTTACATTCGTTTCATCATACTTAACAAGATAACTTTGATCCAGAGGATCAACATGGCGCAAAGAAATTGTGTAGCAAACTCACCTATTGAGTCAAGTACCTATACTGTAATAAAGTGCACATGTGTGACCAAGAAGATAAAATCAGAATCAGGAATGAGAATATGACACATTTCATTTAAAATATTTATGTAAAGTAGAAAACAAAGATATTATGAAAACAAAACTTCTTTTTTTTCGAAACAGTGACTTCTTCGTGAAACATTTGTTATTGGTTTCAAGGAAAATGGAGTATTAAGTTGACACGATGATAGTGGTATATACGATCGGACTGACATTGATATATCTACTGTGGTAAAGTTAATTATATTTTTTCGTAATTATTAATATTTATTTCGTTATTAATATTTATGAGAGTTACCTCACAAATGTGTTTACTCCTGTAGCCTGGCATGTCAATTATTCACAATGTCCCAAAAATGCTAATATCTCGCTACACAGTCAACGTTTCCCGCATAGCGATATGTTGTATGCCTGTTTCGACCCTTTTGACCCTTTCGACCCTTTCGACAGACAGACCTGCTTCACGGAAATGGGTCAACGCTTCACCGCAGCGAAGTGCTCATAGCGCCAGACTGGTACCCTGCCCTTTGCCTCCCAGAGGACCATCAGCGCTCTAAAGCAGGTAAACATGCCGTGGACATGATGTTTCTCCCACTTATGATTGTTGTTGAATAACATAAACATGTTTATCGTAGTAATTTACTGTTAGCAATATCTAAAAATATATTTCTCATAATTGCTATGTATTTCTTTGGTACGCATAGCATTATACATATATGAAGATAACGTATCTTTTTAGTATTTTGTTAACATATTTCCAACGATTACTAGTAGAGATTGCTGCAGGGCATCTATTGTTCCCCGCCATATAATGTCATATGCAGAGGAAGGAAGTGTAAGCTATGGGAGGAGAGGATGTAAAGTTCAAATTGGTTGTTGTTAATGTAGTGTTGGAAAGCATAATAAAAGAAACAGTTTCTTTAAATGGTCAGGACAAGGAAAACCAATACCACCACAGCTGACAGATACACATATTTATGTACACAACTTCATACAAATGGAAAGTTCAAAGTTGTATACATTCACTCACTAGCACTGCAAAAAAAAATCCATCTTTACAAGCTTGTATATGCTTTGGAATGATGATATATCCAAAGCATATACAAGTTTGGAATGATGAGATATACAAATATATACAAGTTTGTATATATGACATATCCAAAAATATACAATTTTGTATATATTATGTATCCAAATTTGTTTCCTTTGTATATATTGGTAAAGGGAGATAATTGTTATGTATTTGTGTATAATTATTATATATGTGCAAAATGAAGTGTTTTAAGTTGAGCACTGTGTTTCTTTGTATATGTTGGTAACGGGGGTAATTGCTATGTATTGTTCCATAATTGTTTTGTATGTGCAAAATAGTATTAGCTGGCGTGTAACATTACTGGAATGTTTAATCAGTACTCCACACAGTTAGCGGGAGTACATACTCTCCTTGCAATGATACTGACGGGTAAGCGATTGAGGCGTCTGGTACTTTTCCTGGCACGGTGCTTGGTATGTGAGTAGACTTTATGGTCAAATGCAAACAGAGGATTAGCTGTTGGGGGTGATTGCATTGGCGGTGACTTCTGTATTGAAAGTGTTGAAATCGAATTGTGCAGAGCTTGGATTCGTTTGTACGGGGAGGCCGCGGTGTGATTTGTAACATGCTCTCGTGCACATAGCAGATTAGCCAACAGAGTGGATTGTAAAAATTGTGCCGTCTTCGTCATAGTTACTTCCCTCGGAGGACATCAACTGAGCTATATTTTATGCGTCCTCGTACCTCCGTTTCTTCTGGACGGGAAGGTCGCGATGGCGTATCCCGAGGACTCGGTTACGACTCTTCTGAAGAAAAACAACAGCTTTATTTACAATTGCGTTTCAAATTTATAATGCATATGCATGTATATCCATGTATCCATGCTCATGAGCAAAGGAGGAAAATATGTGAAAATCAAATTCAAATTTATTCCGATAACCCTGAAGTAACGTGTCAGTATTATAGCATGATTAGTGTATGAGAACAACACTATTTGTGAATGGCAGGTGCTACCAGTAGTGTTGGGTATGCTTACCCTTTTTGAAGATTCCCTCTTTGTAATTCGACATCAAACGGATTACACCACACTCAAAGTAAACTATCTCATTAGTCTAGTTAACCTGCAGTATACTGTATCACTTAGCACTGCCTTAACGGGGATTAATCTTGTCAGTTGTAGGTGAGTGATCAATTAATGTCTGGAGAAAGGAATTAGCCATAGTCACAATAAATTAACATTCCACACTGCAACACAAGAGATTATCGATCATTATGCCTTTATAAGAAAGTGAGAAAGATTGAATGCCGTGCCTGCATTATATAGCCTGCAAGAATTGTCACTGTAAACTAATAGAGAATTAATTTCAATTATACAGACTATTCAACTGCTTAGTATATGATAAAATGTTTAAGTAGCATTAGATATGTTTCAGATTACAGTTTTCAATTAACTGTATAATGTACCTTGCTGTCTTTGAGAGAAACAGTGTCTGTAGAGCTGGCTTGATCGAATTGGTATTCACTCCCTGGGACACAAATATTGGTTACTAGCATTGTATTGTGAGCAGCCGGAAGCGTAAGTAATATGTAATATATTGCCGTATTATATTTTATAGTACTTGTTGTTTTAATATTGTTAACAACAGAGAGAACGAAGATTTATTTTCAAAACACAACAGCATGCATATGTTCTAGCAAAAGGAAACTTGACAAATATTCATTTTGCTTAATTTCTACTTTGGAAAACTAAGTTGGTACTCTGAAAGCTTGAAGCTGTATAATTTGGCCCGCACATGGTTGGGTGCAAACGAAATGTTTAATTATCGCAAATTAGGACACCAGCGGCGGTATAGGAGCATATATCTAATGTCATTCAATACAGAATAATACATCAAGATGGCAGTTTCATTGTAAAGATTAAGTATTTCTAAATATATGGAATATACATCTTGATAACTGTTTTTAATCTTTGATCTTTTGGGAAAATAATAGTGGAACTGGTTGAGTGACTGACGTATTCTACATTAAAAGTGACAGGAACCTTTTTTACATCATTAAAATAACAAATAATCTACAGTGATACAATTATAAGTGAGGGTTGTGATTTATTTAGGAACGGAGTCAGTATTTGGGGATTTAACTTGCGCTTTCCGACATTATGCGTATTTCGCACACAGTTAAGAAAAAAATGTAATTCATTTATTTATATGAAGTTCGAATGCATCAATCCTACATCACAGGACTAAGTACATAGTTTGTTGAATGTTATTTCGTGAATACACAAATTGCATGACACAATCCCTGAGGACAAACCCAAATAGACCGTCCCTTTGTGACAGGCAATTCAAACATTAACTGAAAAAATATAACATGAATATAATTGCCCTTTTGGGGATAATATAATATTGGGAAAATATACTTAAAAGTACATGATTAAAGAATTTCAGAATCAACTGTTTCTTGTATTTATGGCCGACTTCACACAAACTGAAAAATTAAAGATATGTTTATATAGCGTCCGTGATGAATTTTAGTGTACAGTTTCTGGGATTAATTCTTGTTCTTGGTACAATTATCCAAAATATGGGCAATATATGCTTGTACATAACTTCTAACAATTTATGTGAAAGGAGTTATTTAACTGAGTGAGTATGGTTCACAGCGGTGGACGCCAGAAAGGTATTTAAGACTTCTAATTCAATTAATCAGAGGGCTTACCTTTTTAACTCAATTGTCAATATCAGAATCTGACTGAAATATTATTCCCAAAGTCATAAATATTAATTCCTTTCATTTTAAGATTAGGTTTTGCACTTGGGAAGACTTTAACGTGAAATTGAAAAGTTTCTGTTTTCTCTGGATTCAATTATATTTACTTTCATCCATTTGGTAATTTTCTCAAAATCGGCATTAATATTTTACGCAATAGTATTTGGAATTGTCCGTTTAGGGAATTGTCTGGCCCCCACAGCAAACACAGTAAACTGAAATTCCAATGTGAATATTATGTACAATAGTTTGTTGGCTCGACATGCAAGACTCCATAATTTTAGTTATAAGGTAAAAGTCATAGTAATATTAAATTTTTTTTAAAGAAAAGACAAAGCGACACACATTGTATTTTATAATAATTCACAGTTTTGAATGCTTTAAACCTGTTGCATTAAACAAATACTGGATTTGATGTTGTCATATCATGAATCAACATTCGTCTAGTCTTCCAAATGTTCTATTGCGAACACATATAGTGTCAGCGCTCATGATTGCCATATCTATGAATGAATGAAAATATCATCATTAATAAACTTACCTGAGCTCACTGTGTGTTCTGAAGACAAATCGCTGTAAGGCATCCTGCACGGGTTCGTTCACGTTCACCCTCAAATGTACGATAGAAATATCTGCGATTGTGCGTGTTCAATGTTCGAATGTATTTTTGCGACAGGCGTTCGTTTATTTATTAAAGGTCCACTAATTTATAAATCACATTGAGTTGCTCGCCTCTTCTCCAGTTGCTCACACTCTCCACTGATGCTAGCTGCCTTGGTTAACTGGAGTCCGGATGTAACTAATTACAAACTCTGTTCTTATTATGCTAATCGAGGAAGTGCATTATTATACTGGATGACAAACTTAGTAATCCTTTCACACTAATCCTTGTTAACAATGAACGCATGTCAATTGACTAAACAAACATCCTTAAGTAGAAATATCACAATGGACGGTGTATACAACTGTTTGTCAAACAATATCAACCAATATTTTATAGAAGAAGAAAATATTTTATTAAGGTGTCGCATGATATACATACATAAGGACAAACAGTTAAAAACAATTGTTGTATATCATCCGGCCGATATGGCCTATGGGACACCAAATATCTCATAAGTACAAGTAAAAGCACATAGTGTGCTAAAAATATTTTATACCAATATTTGATATTTAGAATCAACATTACATGAATTAACAGAAACATAGATATTAAATTTTACTTTGAAAACTCCAGAACTAATGTCGGAATTTATTATTATTTATTCCAACAAAGTGTTTCCCATATACGTCGTATATGTTTCCTTGTACAATTTTAAATTAATGGATTTTTTATCTATTTTTATTTTGCAGTGATCGTGACAATCGCGAAAAGGCTACTCTCTTGTTATTCCGCTTATTGGTTATTCTAGTTTAGACAGCGACAGCCTCTCGTTATACAAACAGTGCTTTTCTAACCCCGATTTAGTTAAGAAAGCGTCAGTCTTTCACTATACAAACAGTGCTTTTCTAACCCGGACCTAGTTAAAACAGCGGTATCCTTTCGCTATACAAACAGTGCTTTTCTAAACCCCGACCTAGTTAAAACAGCGGCAGCCTTTCGCTATAAAAAACAGTGCTTTTTCTAATCCCGATTTAGATAAAACAGCGGCAGCCTTTCGTTATACAAACAGTGCTTTTCTAACCCCAATTTAATTAAAACAGCGGCAGCTTTTCGTCATACAAACAGTGCTTTTCTAAACCCCGACCTAGTTAAAACAGCGGCAGCCTTTCATTATACAAACAGTGCTTTTTCTACCCGCGATCTATGTAACACTATTCAGTATGGCAGAGGCTGTGTAGACAGGTGGGCTTATTGTGACCATCGAAGGAAAACAGTTACTGATCCATGTTAATATTCAAGAAGACACCCTCTGTGCGTTCTGGTATTTAATGACCCCCCTAAAGATTTGAGGGTCACTAATGGCTCATTTGCGACTAGCAGTTATAACGGTTGATTGAGCTGGAGGCTTGTTGTGACACTCTGAGAACTTGATGGCCAATTATGCTGTGACAGAGTCTCAGCTAATCAGCTGAGAAAACCCCTATATATACAGCATCGTCAGTACAGACGGCAGAGAGGCAGAGAAGGGTGCTGTACACTGACCAGGACCAGACCGACAGAGCAGTCCAGAAGAACGGCATAACAACACGAGCTAACGGCCAGCATCTAACAACCAAGTCAACGCTCAGAAGGCCAGCATACTGGGACAAGCTCTAGTCAAACTTGGTCACGCCCGAAACAGCCCATAGCCTCTCTCACAGTCTCTGCCACGCCCTTGTGAAGTGTTCGTATTACTAGCGTATGCAATTAGTCCATGTTATTATTAAAAACCTGTTGAAACTGAAGACCGAGTTTGTCTGTTGTGCTACATCTAGTTAAGACAGCGGTATTTTTTATATTATTGATCTTTAACTAAAATCTGCACAAATGTTCTATTTCTTATGTAAAATGCTGTCAACATAAAGAAATACAAATTATTTCATAACACTCCATTATAGTTGTCATAATAAAAATAGTATTAAAGTATCATTTCATGTGCAATTATACTGTTCGCTATCATTAGTAATATTTTCAATATCAACTACAAGAATACCTATCTACGAGTGAAGAAATTCAATGAAGCAGTGGTAAAATCTATCCATATATACAAAATTGTATATTTTTGGATATACCAACTATTCAAAATTGTATATTTTGGAAATACCAAATATACAAAATTGTATAGTTTGTCTATATTGGAATTTTCCCTTGTGTAGGAGATCGACAGGTGCTTACCAGAGATTAAAACATACGTTTTTCAAGATGATATCTCTGTAAAGTTAACAATAACATTGTTAAAACCCTAATAGAACCAATAATGTAGAACAATTGAGAATTTTGGGGTGTAGATTTTGCAATGTTAAAAAATATTGATACACTTCTTCCAGAAAGGCTACATCTTCGGTTTTGTAAATCATTTCTAGGAGTAGGCAAAAAAATACATAATTGGGTGTATCAGGCAGAACTTGGTATATTCCCACTAATAATACCAATAAATACAAACATTATTACAAGATAGCACAACAAATGTCATTCCTAAACATGCTTTGTTGGTGAATATCAATCTTTCTGGTCAAAATAGTGGCTCGGTTAAATAAAATAAACTTTTGAAATAGTAAACACAAATAAATGTAATGAACCAACTGTAAATAAACTTCAGTCCAAGTGTCAAACTATGTTCACACATTCATTCAGGGATTCCCATATATCCAACAGAACATACAAGGTTGGTCAAGTCATCTATAAATCTCGAGAATTATCTTACATATTGTAAAAACAAAGCTCATAGGTCACATTTCTCAAAACTTCGTTTAAGAAACTAAAACTTAAAAATGGTAGATATACAAAATCACCAACCCCACTTGAACAACGTCTCTGTGAAACATGTGATGTCATAGAAGATGAGCAACACTATACACTGTCATGTATAAAATACAACCAAGAAATCATTTCAACAAATAATCATCAATCATCATAATTTGGCACCCTCTGGTTAAAAGAAGCAATTTTTAATATTTCTTTCCAACAGTTGTCCTGAAACAGTTTCCAAGATCTGTTATCATATCTACAAGTATAAACAAATTACTTTATAGAAGCCTGGTATATAATCGTGTTGAACAATAAGTTGCAATAGCAGTGTGAAGTGAGAAAGATTTAGTGCTTTGTGAAGTGCCAATCGCTTGCAAGAGATGTACAGCGATTCGCCTTACAACAGTGCGCTAACTTTCAGCTGCTTTCAAGCGAAACAATTGCTGGCTGAGGTCGCTTCGTACAATGTACTTGAACAATCATCAAATTCTCATCAACAATGAATTACTTTCACCCGTGTTGAATGCAAAGCGTAACGTGTATTTATAGCGTATTCCAGAGGTCGGCTTGGGGCATATCATATTGTGTAGAAATTGTACTTAAGTTGGCGAATACAACCAGGTGTTTCTCACGGCCTTGTAATGTTAATGTCACCGTTTGTTTGATACCAAGTTCTTTTCAAACATGATCTGTCGTTGTTAGTAATAGTCGCAGTGTTAAATGTGGCATTGAAATGAAGTTCACAATGCATAAAGGCCCCGGTGTAAACAACTATAAAAATAAATGTAGCTGCACATGAACTTGCGCATGCACATCACTTGATATTTGAATACTGTACAGAACATTTTTATTGTCTTACCAACAGCACCTGTCACCCACACGCACAACAGTTAAAGATTGAGGTGACGGGACTAAAGAAGAGACAGTTTCCCCTTGTCTCGGCTTGCGGCTAACTTCCGTTCATGGGATTTAATGTTACAGGGGGACAGTGAGAGTGAATGGATATTAAACGGGTTATGCGAAGGTTTTGATATTGTCAACGGGGAAAAAATCCCTTCAGTTGTACCCAGCGAAGTAAACAATCATAATTCATGTTTCACAGCAGATAACCGCCCGAAGGTGGAGAAGAGGATTCGCGAAGAATTGGAATTGGGGCATTATGAGAAAGTATTATACAAGCCCCTCATTGTGAGTGCTCTTAGTGCCAAAGAATTTAACGGACATCCGTTGGATTCATGATTTCAGCTTACCCAAAGGAGGGTCGGTGAATGATTTTGCGACTAAGGAGTCCGTCTCTTACCAGACAATTCATGATGCGCTGACCGAACTTCTGCCAGGCGCTTATATGGCTAAAGTTGACCTTAAAGCAGCTGATAGGAGTGTGGCGACACTCCCTTCGAACTATGCGTGTACAGGTCCTAAGTAGGACTTTTACAGGGGATACCGCACCCACATGTATGATTGATAAGCGCTTACTGTTTGGTGCCAGACGGTTTAGGTGATGAGTTCTACAATCTATTTATCTGTCCACTATTTCAAAATGAGAGAAAACAGCTAATTCGAAAACATTTATACATTACACCAAATATGTATAACATGAAAATGTTTTTTAATAGCAAGTGAAAATGAACACTTGGAAAACTACCCAGATTTTGTAAAATTATAATGCTGCTATTTAACCCTATGTCTCGTAACTGAGCCCTGTCCTGTATTCATATTTACTGAAGCAACTTATATTGTATATTTGTATATAGTGATGTATATATTGATGTATCAATGCTGTACCTTTAATGCCCCAGATAGCGGCCTGGGTGTAATAAATTCAGTTCAGTTCAATTCAAACGCCGCCATACGCCATACACGCAGGCCTTGACATTAGCTCACTTTACATTCGTAAGAGGCGACAAACGGAATCGGGTGGTCAGGCTCGCTGATATGGTTGATGCATGTCAACGTAGCCAAACAGGCGTTGATCGATGCTCATGATATCACGCACCTGATTGTCAAGACTCGATTATATAGAGACCGCCGTCATATAACTGGACTATGGCTGAATGCGGCGTTAAACAACAAACTAACAAACTTGACTTTCAGTCAGGTGAGCCAAGAATAACACCTGTGGTAAACGCGAATCGGCATATCATATCAGACTAACTAATTGGAGTCTGAAAGGATAACAAATCTTACAATCAAAACAGACTTACTTAATATCTGCATTGTACTTTTTTGTGCCTCGCATTCCCACGGCCATCAGGAATATAAAACATCCGGCGCTGATTAGTACCAGGCATTTGAAATAACGCTTCCCAGACATTTCGCTGAGCCAGTTTATCTGTCAACCTCCACGAAAGGTAACTTCCCATCTGTCTCACCTCTAGCATGCTACATATTTTAATTGCCATTCAAACCGGTAAATCAATGTATCAGTCAGTCTCGTTTTAACACCTGCACTAAACAGCCTACAGTCTTTGTTATGGTGTGACTGCATCGTAACCACAGTGACTACATAATGACCACAGCACTACATTGTGACTGCATCGTGACGACAGTGACTACAGTGTGAGTGAGTTTAACGCTGCTTTTAGAAATGTTCAAGCAATATCACGGCGGGGACACCAGAAAGGGGCTGCACACATTGTACCCATGTCAGGAGTCGAATACGGGTCCTCGGCGTGACGAGCGAACGCTTTAACATCTAGGCTACCCGATCACCCCGACTACATACCCCACAAACAAGCTGATCGGCCTCGCAAACAAGCTGATTAGCCTAACAAAAAAGCTGATCGGCCTCGCAAACAAGCTGATCGGCCTAACAAACAAGCTGATCAGGCCTCACAAACAAGCTGATCAGCCTAACAAACAAACTGATCGGCCTCGCAAACAAGCTGATCGGCCTAACAAACAAGCTGATCAGCCTAACAAACAAGCCGATCAGCCCCACAAACAAGCTGATCAGCCTCACTAACAAGCTGATCAGCCTAACAAACAAGCTGATCAGCCCCACAAACAAGCTGACCAGCCTAACAAACAGGCTGATCAGCCTCACAAACAAGCTGACCAGCCTCACAAACAAACTGATCAGCCTAACAAACAAACTGATCGGCCTCGCAAACAAGCTGATCGGCCTAACAAACAAGCTGGTCAGCCTAACAAACAAGCCGATCAGCCCCACAAACAAGCTGATCAGCCTCACTAACAAGCTGATCAGCCTAACAAACAAGCTGATCAGCCCCACAAACAAGCTGACCAGCCTAACAAACAGGCTGATCAGCCTCACAAACAAGCTGACCAGCCTCACAAACAAACTGATCAGCCCAAAACAAACAAGCTGATCAGCCCCACAAACAAGCTGATCAGCCACACAAACAACTGATCAGGAACACAAACAAACTGATCAGCCCCACAAACAAGCTGAACAGCCCCACAAACAAGCTGACCAGCCCCACAAACAGGCTGATGAGCCCCACAAACAAGCTGATCAGCTAAACAAACAACCTCGAAAGTATCACAAACAAGGTGAGGTGAGGTGAAATTGGGTTTAACGTCGCGTCCAAGATTATTGCACTTATATAGCGACGTGCATGCACGTGTATGTGTGTGTGTGGCTGCTTGTACTAGTCCGGACTGATGCCGATTTATAGTGCTAGCTCACTGAGATACCATGCCACAGTTTAACATGAATACCCCACTCAGACACAGTATACTGACTCCGAACCGACCAGTCCTTGTTTTAGCCCCTTAATGCCGAGCGCCAGACAGGGTAACAACAAGTACAATCTTTTAACGTCTTTTTGTATGACGCGGCCCGGGATCGAACCCTGGACCTTCCGCTCTCCGGGCGGACGCTCTACCACTAGACCACGGAGGCGGTCCATCATAAACAACCTGATCAGCCCCCACAGACAACCAAAATAGCCCCACAAACAACCTCAACAGACCCACAAACAAGCTGATCAGCCTCACAAACAAGTTGATCAGCCTCACAAACAATCTGATCAGCCCCACAAACAAGCAGGTCAGGCTCACAAACAAGCTAATCAGCCCCACAAACAAGCTGATCAGCCTCACAAACAAGCTGATCAAGCCCCAAACAAGCAGGTCAGCCTCACAAACAAGCTAATCAGCTCCACAAACAAGTAATATATGGGATAGATAATATTTTAAATGAGAGAGTGCGTGAATTGGGTTTAACGCCGCTTTTAACAGTTTTCCAGTTATATCACGGCGTGTCAGCTTAATGTGGGAGGAAAGCCCGAAATGATGCAGGTCTCAGACAAACCTAGAAACATAATTGGGGCGAACCGGGATTCGAACCCACATTCATAACTTCCTGGCGTGCCCAAGGGACGCAACTCTGCACATCGAATCGCGGCGCCTCAGACGACTAGGCCACGCGTGCCCCCTATTTGGAATGAACATCAGATATTAAGAAGGGAACAGCTGGAGGAAAATAACAACAGCAACAACACAACAGCAACGGCAGGCCCACAAGCAACTACAACTGACACCAAAACAACAACGCAAAGATCAGCAAAACAACATCAAATGTTTCAAAAACAACATCAGCAACAGCCCACAAACAACATCATCAAACATCAGCATCCCCACGAACTACATTGTCAGCACAACTGACAACATCATATTTTAACAAACAACTGTCCGTGAAGATCCGGAGTAGAATAGGTCTTCGACAGCCCATGCTTGCCGTAATAGGCGACTGCTTGTCGAAAGATTAACGGGAACGGGTGGTCTGGCTCGCTGACTTGGTTAATGGATGTCATCGTATCCCAAATGCGTGGATCGATGCTCGTGATATCAATAACTGGATTGCCTGGTCCAGACTCGATTATTTAGAGACTGTCGTCATATAGCTGGACTATTGCTGAGGGCGGTGTTAAGCAACAAACAAACAAAACAAAGAAATGGGATGACTTCAAATTTCCCTTTATGTCAATCGGTATTCCAATGTATTTACTGTTTAACAAAGCATTCACCAATAGTCCAGCTATATCACGATGGCCTATACGTAATCCAGTATATGCCCACACCAGCAACACGCTCAGCTGTCGGGGCACAATGACACACAAATCGGCCGATCTCTGGATTGTCTGGACAAGACTCGATTGTTCACAAACTGTCGTCATGTGGCAGGCGTACTGCTGTGGGGCGTCAGGCAACACACGCTTACTCTCACAAAGATCTGTGTTTAATTCCATACGTGTGTACAATGAGTGAACCCAACTTCCGGTGTTTAGTTCTGTAATGTTGCTGGAACCGTGAAGATGCTGGGTAGAATAGGTCTTCAGCAACCCATGCTTGCCGTAAAAGGCGACAATGCTTGTCGTGAGGGGCAAGTAACGGGATGGGGTGGTCAGGCTCGCCGACTTGGTTAATACATGTCATTGTATCCCAATTGCGTGGATTGATACTCATGATATCAATCAGAGGATTGTCTGGTCCAGACTTGATTATTTACAGACCGTCGTCACATAGCTGGAATATTGCTGTGTGCAGAGTGCTGAGGTCATCTGTGTGACTTTTAATCCCAAAAGAACAGCTTTAAAGATTCAGCTCAAAGTGTCGAGGTGGAAAAAATATTTTCAAAATATATCTCTTTAATTCTGTATATCTCAGAATAAATCATGCCTCGATATTTTCTCAGAACTAGAAGGCAAAGAAGCTGTGCTTCTCAGAGTAATAATTTAGTGATGTAAACTTTAGAATTGGGAAGATTTTCTACGATATGTATGGTTTGTATAAACCTCTTCAGATTTAAACTCTGTTCTACTTTGCTAGCCGGTGACTTCTTTTCCCCACGTCATTACACACTAGTAAGCGGTATATAAAACTCATTTTTGTCAATTTGACCAGTGGCCTAGCGTATTTGGTAGTACACAATCTGCAGACAGTGGAGGCAAATATAAGTCCTTTGAATCTGAATTCTTATGTCGAGATGGGTGGTGTGGTCATTATCATCCCGCCATCAGCCAAGATACATTCCCCTGTTATGAAGGCTGCTTTTTCCGAGGCCAAGAAGGCAACAATGTGTCCCATTTCCTCTGACGTAGCCGCTCGACCAATTGGCGCTTTAATCATGGATTTGTCCACCTGAAACAGAGTGAGTGAGTGAGTGAGTGAGTAAGTGACAGAGTGAGTGAAAGAGTGTAGCGAATATGTCGTAATCAGAGAATACAATAGGCGCTGGTTTCTATAGAGATTGTTCTGTCCAAGGGCGTACATTTCGGCCCTCAGATGGTAGCTCAGGGTGATGACGGAAGACAAAACTCAGGGGTGAAGTTTAATACAACAGCAGTCATGTGTATTGATGGTGGCTGGAACAGGTCGAAAAGGTACATGTTGATAATAACGTGACAGAACGCACACCGGGACCGAGTGGCCAATGTTCCCGGGTGGGGAGACCCGCTCTGTCACTCAGGGGTATAACATAACGTGTTGCAAGGTCATTGTCCCACGAGTATGTATATACGTAAGATCCGGCGACGTAAGAAGGTGTTAACTGACATTTATAGATAGAGCTGGAGTTTAAGGGTCCTGCCTGGAGGGGGCTTATGATAAGAGAGGATACGCCGAATGTTGTCTAAATATATTAAACAAAGGGCATAGAACTTCGGCGCACTTGGAAAAATATAGAACCAATTAGGTATTTAAGATAAGTGAGCCTTAAATAAAAGTATTGAAATGTTTTGCACTATAACAGTTCTAACACCAAGCTGCTTCACATCACATGTGGTAATTCTGGGTTAAAAATAAATCATCAGTGGGTTACAATTGTCGTAAGAGGCGTGGAATCGAGGGGTCAGACTCGTTCTCTTTGTTGATAGGGTGTCGTACATGAACGGCATGGGAAGTTGCCCGTGCTATCAATTACTGGTCTCCATGACATTGGTTGGTTTGTTGTTTTACGCCGCACTCAGCAATATTCCAGCTATATGACGGCGGTCTGTAAATAATCGAGTCTGGACAAGACAATCCAGTGATTGACATCATGAGCATCGATCCACGCAATTGGGATGATAGATGTGTTAAGACACATCCATATCTTCGCGGGATCCAAACTAATGTAAAGCTGGATTTGATCTTTTGAACCCTTAGCGAGCCTATTGCTTTGATTGATCCTGTTTAACTTTTGATTTTCTTTTACAGGTTGCTTGACATGAGTTTCAGGTACACTTTGTAACTGTTGCTTTGGCAAAGAATCTGTTTTGAAATGATATTGAGCAGTTGTATTTTTATGTTTTCCGAGACCAGATTGTATGTGAGATGACGATTCATTCTGTGAAAAAGAGGTAGTGGGATATTGAGATGGCAGTAAACTAGCTGGTAGCAATTCAGCAGTTTGTGTAGCAAACTCTCCAGTTCAGGGTTGGTAGATTTTGTCCATGTAAGGTCTGTTTGACATTCAATAGAAGCCGTTGTCACAGATGGTCTTTTGGTAACAAAGGCATATGATTCATTTTGGTGGAAAGTTGGAACGAGTTTCTTGGCATAAGTGTTACTGATGTTCTGAGTACATTTCATTTTATTGATTTCCATTTCCCTTTTCCATACTGGACACTCTTTCGATGAACAGGATTGCTGACCCGCGCAGTTGACTCACTTTTTTTAAGTTGCCGTTGTAATCTTAAGTCACATGTGATTATTTTCCACAATGAGCACAAGTGATAGGATTTGTGCATGAATTTACCCCATTACCAAATTTTTGACATGTATAACATCTTAACGGATTTGGGATATACATTTCAACTTGAAGATTGCAATAACCAGCTTTGATGGATTTTGGTGCAGTTGGAGAGACAAACGAAAAAAGGTATGTGTTGGTTTGAATCACTTGAGAGTTGTGACGCTTGGTGAACCATTTCACCTCTGTGACGCCTTGGTCTTTAAGCTCACAGAGTATGTCAAACTCTGTCATATCCTCTAATAGATGATCCCGATCTCTAACAATCTCTTTACTTAAATTGAGAGACCTATGGGCAGAGATTGAAACAGGAATTCCAGCCAAGGTATCAGTAGATAGCAGGTTAGTTGATTGCTGTCTTCGAGCACATTCTATGAGAAGTGATCCAGATCTCATGCGTTTGATATTCTTTACATCACCTGCTATTCCATACACTCCTTTTGAAATGGGTTGAGTTTAATTGGTTCTATATCCGGAGACTCAACAACCAAAAACCTTGGCCAGTATTCAACTTGTTTTGGAGGTCGATGACTATCAGTGGTACTTGGATCATTGTCAAGCTGACGGGATTTTTTTTCAAAGGGGTTTCAAGATCCATGTTGGTATGTATAATGTTTCATCATCTCAGCTCCCACCCTCCACGGAGTGTCATATAGACAGTGCTATAAACAAGTGGATCTCCGACTTGCAGCACCAAGGATACTGGGATGATATACTCAAGCAGAAAAATTAAATAAGTTTAATCATTCTCAAACATCAGCATGACAACCTCCAATTGACACTTTACCAGGTCTTGCTCTGCCCCTGACAGGTTTCTTCTTGGGAAGCATTTTGATGATGTTGACAGAACGAAGACAACTGCGTGAATGAAGTAATTTGATAAATGGGTGTACGTTGCTAGTTATACTACCACGGGGCCCGTTTTTGGCACCTTTCCCCTGCGCTGAGCGCGCTGGTGATACGTTACTCATACGCTGGTCATACGTTGAACACGCCAGACACACGCTGGCAATACGCTTTTATACGCTGGCATAAGTTATGTATATGCTCAGTGATACGCTCCTAATACGTTAGACATTCGTTACATATACGATGAACTCGTTATGTATATACGCTATGGATACGTCAAAAACGTTTTCTCGATGAAAGCTCGACATATGACAGCGTACGCTAGGTGCAAGTTACTCTAAAACGTTGTTGTGTGACAGGGCCATAAGACAAAAAGTCAATTAATATTTCCGCTAAAGCAGACGGCACTGTCAAATGGTGCTATTGCTGGTGTGTGTGCTCGAGAAGATTGATAACATTGACCTGCCGGGTCCGAGTCAGAATACTTCGATCATACAGTCATCTACACTGACATTAATCGCTGCCTTAAAACACACCAGCCCAGTTAAGTTACTTGCCAAATCTGGCATTGCCGTGGCAATCAGGGAGGTTTGGGCAGTTCAATCCTCGACCAGTGACACTGTTTCAAAAAAAATATCCTCTTTTATATTCGTGTGTTCCGGGGAAATCGCAAGGTGTCTAGAGTGAATGGTCTATTTCTGGTCGCGATATCGATCCCGCCTTATATATATGCCTCGTCGCTATATGGCTGAAATAATGCCGATGCGACGTTAAATTTTAACTCACTCACTATATATATGCACGACTTGTGTTCCTATTTTCGTTTGCATATTGCTATATTCACAAGCGCTACCATGCTGCAGTGCCTCCAGTTCTCTGACGGCATTTGTGACGCGGTCGGCAAGCTGGGTTTGAGATTACATGTGCAAGGTGTCACATCATGCCATTCAATTATCATAAACATAACGATATAATTCACATATTGATCTCAGCAGACGGAAACTGCTTTAATATCTATTCACGTAGTCTATCGTCCAGTCGCGGTTGATGTGACCTCGTGTATTGCTGGACATAAATACCGAGGTGTGGGAGATGTTGCCTATGTTCGAAGCAGATCAATCGGGCCCTTTCCACAATAGATATATTGATTGATCAACAACAGGATGACAGATGACGTCGATATACTGTTTGATACAGCATCACGCCAGGCTGGGTCCTGTGACGTTTATCACTGTTGTAGTGATTCAAGCATACATTGGTGAGCAGGTACTAATGTCCAGCCCACCAGGCTCACTGGTCTCCACCAGCCGGTGTCATTGTTACCTATATATCAACAACAATGTCAGACCCAGTTAGCTATCATGCAGGTATTAAAATCATCATTCATTCTTTGAAGGCATACCGAGTGAACACTGTTATCATCTACCACTGAATTTTCTTAAGATTATGAAGATCAATATTCACAGCTTTTAATGCTGAATAGAGTGAGTATGGTTTTATGCCGCTTTTAGCAATATTCCAGAAATATCACGGCGGGGTACACCAGAAATTGGCTTCACACATTGTACCCATGTCAGGAGTCGAACCCGGGTCTTCGGCGTGACGAGCGAACGCTTTAACCACTAGGCTACCCGACCGCCCCATTGTGATAGTAATGTTGCCTTTCGACACAATTGATTGGATGGTAGTAAGATCGTCTCTGATTGGCTCTAGATACAGGAAGCAAATATGATTGGCTGAGGGGTTAAGCACATCTCTGTGTACACGTTTTCGAGCGAGTAAAGTGTGTTTAGCGCATGGTAGGTTAACCGACCGCCCCTAATGCTGAATAGATATGCTCGTGTCGCTCGGTACATTCGGATTTCCACCAAACTGTTCCTTGAATGGCGTATACCACAACTTCACGGGTAAAACAAAGGGCACAACAAACACAACAACAATACCATAACTTCACGGGGAACACGAGGGCACAACAAACACGATCACAATACCATAACTTCACGGGGAACACGAGGGCACAACAAACACAACAGCAATGCCACAACTTCACAGGGAACACGAGGGCACAACAAACACAATCACAATACCATAAATTCACGGGGAACACTAGGGCACAACAAACACAATCACAATGCCACAACTTCACAGGGAACACGAGGGCACAACAAACACAATCACAATACCATAACTTCACGGGGAACACGAGGGCACAAACCATGACAATAACACAACTTCATGGGAATACAAGGGCGCAACAAATCCCATGACAATACCACAACTTCAAGGGGAACACTTAGGCACAACAAACACCATGACAACCCCTGCACTCCACAGAGGAACACTAGGGCACAACACATACCATGACAATACCATGACAATACAACAACTAGCGCCTTCCAAAACAATATACTATAGACAATACCACAAATTCACAGTGAACACTTACACATACTAAACAATATAATATATATCACTACAATCAGATAACTCGTAGCTGTTTAAGCCCCTTTTCAGTAAACTACTTCCGCTAACGAAAAGATCGCGGTTACTCGACTCGCAAGTTTACAAGGTATTTTCTCATTAAAACACAGAAAACAAGACAGGTTCATGTACTTGGATATGTTTATTTAGGTCTTTAGAGAATATCTAGCGCGGGAATATCCGATGACAAAAAGATTAAAGGTAGGAATCGTATTTTCTGCTTGATGTAAACAAACAGTCCAACATGGCGGGTGACGCTCCTTGTCTTTACTGTAGTATAGAGTGCGTATATTTTAACATAGAGCAATATCGAGTTCCTATGATTCCAGATTACAGCGGTCTGTAAATAATCGAGTTCGGATCAGACAATCCAGTGCTTGATATCATGAGTCTCGATCCACGCAATTAGGATACAATGCCATGCATCAACCAAGTCAGCGAGTCTGACCACCCGATACCGTGAGTCGCCTCTTACGACAAGCATAGTCGCCTTTTACGGCAAGCATGGGATGCTGAAGAACAATTCTAGCCCGGATCTTCACGGGTCTCAAGGAGTGTGCCACAACTTCACGGGGAACACGAGGGTACAACAAACACCTTGACAATACCACCACTTCACGGGAAACACGAGGGCACAACAAACACCATGGCAATACCACCACTTCACGGGGAACACGAGGGTACAACAAACACCATGGCAATACCACCACTTCGCGGGGAACTTGAGGGTACAACAAACACCATGGCAATACTACAACTTTACGGGGAACACGAGGTTACAACAAACACCATGACAATAACACAACTTCACGGGGAACACGAGGGCACAACAAACACCATGGCAATACCACCACTTTACGGGGAACACGAGGGTACAACAAACACCATGGCAATACCACCACTTCACGGGGAACACGAGGGTACAACAAACACCATGGCAATACCACCACTTCACGGGGAACTTGAGGGTACAACAAACACCATGGCAATACTACAACTTTACGGGGAACACGAGGTTACAACAAACACCATGACAATAACACAACTTCACGGGGAACACGAGGGCACAACAAACACCATGGCAATACCACCACTTTACGGGGAACACGACAGCACAACAAACACCATGGCAATACCACCACTTCACGGGGAACACGAGGGTACAACAAACACCATGGCAATGCCACCACTTCACGGGGAACACGAGGGTACAGCAAACACCATGGCAATACCACCACTTCACGGGGAACACGACAGCACAACAAACACCATGGTAATACCACCACTTCACGGGGAACACGAGGGTACAACAAACACCATGGCAATGCCACCACTTCACGGGGAACACGAGGGTACAGCAAACACCATGACAATACCACCACTTCACGGGGAACACGAGGGCACAACACCGTGACAATACCACAACTCCACGGGGAACACGAGGGCATAACCCATGACAATAACATTTCTTCATGGGAATACGAGGGCACAACAAACCCATGACAATACCACATCTTCACGGGAAACACTAAGGCACAACAAACCCATGACAATACCACAACTCCACGGAGGAACACAAGGGCCAAACTAATACCATGACAATACCGCATCTTCACGGGGAACACGAGGGCACAAGGAACACAATGACAATGCCACAACATCAAGGGGAACACTAAGGCACAACAAACACCATGGCAATACCACAACGTCACGGGGAACATGGGGGCACAACACACACCATGACAATACCACAACTTCACGGGAAACACGAGGGCACAAGTAACACCATGACAATGCCACAACTCCACGGGGAACACGAGGGCACAACCCATGACAATACCACAACTTCAAGGGGAACACTTAGGCACAACAAACACCATGACAATCCCACCACTCCACAGAGGAACACAAGGGCATAACAAATACCATGACAATACAACAACTAGCGCCTTCCAAAACAATATATTGTAGACAATACCACAAATTCACTTACACTTACACACACTAAACAATATAATATATATTACTACAATCAGATAACTCGTAGCTGTTTAAGCCCGTTCCAGTAAACTACTTCCGCTAACGAAAAGATCGCGGTTACTCGACTCGCAAGTTTACAAGGTATTTTCTCATTAAAAAAAAGAAAACAAGACAGGTTCATATACTTGGCTATATTTCTTTAGGTCCTAGGGAATATCTAGCGCGGGAATATCTGATGACAAAAAGATTAAAGGTAGGAATCGTATTTTTTGCTTGATGTAAACAAACAGTCCAACATGGCGGGTGACGCTCCTTGTCTTTACTGTAGTATAGAGTGCGTATATTTTTACATAAAGCAATATCGGTTCCTATGATTCCAGCTATATGATGGCGGTCTGTAAGTAATCGAGTCTGGACCAGATAATCCAGTGATTGATATCATGAGCCTCGATCCACGCAATTGGGATACGATGACATGCATCAACCAAGTCAGCGAGCCTGACCACCCGATCCCGTTACTCGCCTCCTACGACAAGCATAGTCGCCTTTTACGGCAAGCATGGGTTGCTGAAGACCAATCCTAGCCCAGATTTCACGGGCCTCAAGGAGTGTGACGTGACTTGAGACAGAGGTAAGATCAGCACTACCGTCAGGTTAAGTCATCGGTGACATTTGCCCAGAGAAAGACCTGCAGATGAAACACAGAAATATAACTGGCATATAAATTATGCATGAATGATGACCAGTATTTTTTATTCCGGAAACAGTTTATAATAACCTTTGTCCACAACGGCCACTTGAGTTGCGTAGGTTGACACTCCTATACATGATTGTACACATCTGGCATCTCCCACAAGATAAGCAGATTACACATTCCAAACCTTCGACGCACAAACCACCACTTTAAGTTTCAGTTTCATGTTGTTTAACGCCGCACTCCGCAATTTTCAAGCTATATGACGGCGGTCTGTAAATAATCGAGTCTGGGCCAGACAATCCAGCGATTGATATCATGAGCATCGATCCACGCAATCGGAATACGAGGGCACAACAAAGACCATCTACCCCGGATCTTTACGGGTCGCGCGTTGATGTGTACAAACCCAATTCGACCAATGAAGATTCCGGGGTAGAATAGGTCTTCAGCTGTAAAAGGCGACTATGCTTGTCGTAAAAGGCGACTAACGGGATCGGATAGTCAGGCTCGCTGACAAGCATAGTCACCTTTTACGGCAAGCATGGGTTGCTGAAGACCTATTCTAGCCCGGATCTTTACCAGTCGATAAACACATTGCCAGTGGCTTATAATCGGCGGTCCGTGGCTTAGTCGGCACATTGCCAGTGGCCTAATATTGGCTGCCCGTGGCTTATTCGGCACATTGTCAGTGGCTTAATATCGGCGGCCCGTGGCTTATTATCGGCGGCCCGTGTATGCGGTGTGCGAGGTGTTTGCCGGCATGTTTATGTAAATGTCTTAAAATATTAGATCTCACCATACACTGGTATAGCTTGGCCAAAACTTTAAAATAAAACAAAAACCAATAAAAAAACATTTACTGAAAAACATCTACGATATTTCCTAGTTTGTATTTTAGTTATTCAATTCGAAAAAATATATAGTTTTCTTATTTTCATTTTAGTACAGATAATTCCATAACTTTCTGTTTGTATCTATTTCAAGCATGTCCTATTTTAGAATGGGGAGCTTTCCTTGAAGTAAAGGCTGCGTTCGAAGTAACCTATCATTCTTGTCTTTAAAATAACATGTATATATACCAAGGTAAGCCATTTACGCAATATACATTTTAAGTCGATTGGATTTGGAATACAAATACTTGAAAAAGTGTTATTTCAAGGATTTTTTCATTGGCAGCAAATTCAAGAAAACTAAATTTTCGATCACTCTATCACAATATACAATTATAGTTTACATTTGGGTTGGAACTAAGTTGTATTTCAAGTGCGGGTCTAGCAGTATTTTTAAAAAAAGTGAGGGGCCCAAAGTATGAAAATGGGAGGGAGAGGGAGAGGGAGATCTGTAGACGTTCATCATCAGCAGTGTCTCACATGATCATATTCCAAGCTTGACCATTTTATATTCTGGGGCGGGAAGATGGGCTTTGATTTTTGTATGGAGACTTGTCAGCTTCCAAACCAGATATTTCATGTGCCTAAATGTTTTTTTCAATGTGGCAATTTCTAAATTAGGTTAAATGCATAATTACTTGTTTCGGAGACAACGTATATTTTTCGAAAGAATCCAAGCGTGGTTGATGCATGTCATCGTTTTCCATCTTGTCATTCAATAGATTCTCTGGTCCATACTCGATTATTTACAGTCCGCTGTCATTAGGCTGTATTATTGCCGAGTGCGGCGTTAAACAACAAACAATAACGACATCAACATCTTTGCTTTTGCTTTTCTGTCGCAAAACATACACTACTTTGATCAATAATCAGAGTTGTTTTCTTTAATAATTCTTTGTTGTTTAATGCCGTACTTTGCAATATTCCAGGTATATGAAGGCGGTCAAACATTTAAGTGTTTGCCTTTCTTAACCTCTGATATTATTTTACGCCGTTTTTAGCAATATCCCAGCAATATCACGGGCTTCACACAATGTACCCATGTCGGGAATCGAACCCGGGTGTTCGGCGTGACGAGCGAACGCTTACTTGCACTACAATAATTAAATGTAACAAAATAGCACTGTTTCCAATAAAATACCCTTTCACTTAGGTAGGTCCTAAATCATTCAACGGATACGGGTGGTCAAGTCGTCCACGGCGCCGCAATTCCCGAAGCCCGACTCTGATGATGAGCAGAAACCCAAACGTATACCAATAGTTTAGATAGATGTTCATGATGTCCATCATTGTTTGGCTGGTCCAGACTCAATTATTTACACACCGCCGTCATATGTGAGGAACATTGCCGAGTTAAACAACAAACAAACCAAACCAATCATTCTAATATGTCAGTCCAATATACAGGTTATCTTATTCCTTCTACATGATTTATTTCAATTCGTTTGTCCTGTCTAATAAATAAAAAGGTATTATTAATTGGAAACATGAGATGTAAAGAAATGCGTTGAAAATTTATTTTTATTGTAGCTATAAATTGAAACAAAACCAGTAACTAAGAATCGTTTAACGTTGGTTTCGGCAACAATCATGAAGATTATTTCCCCACAAACTAAATAATAAAATCAGAGCTACCTTTCACCCCGCTCCGAAACTATGTCATGAAAATAATGAGTAGTCATGTCTATGTACTTTTTCGTATATTCATTTAAAGTAACTCCATGTTTGTGATTCTATTGCAGGTTGACACCCTCGGCGGGGACGCGACTCCCGCATGCGATTCGGGACTCAGCAACCTATACAAATGAACTGGTTTGGCGGAGATGGAATTAAAGCCGCTTCTCGTCCATCCAATTGCGTGAAATCGCCGCAAATGTACGCCATACATTAATGGAGGTCGCAAATAGACAGGAACGAATCTTTTTATAGAAAACTGAACTGCGCCATTACTGTATCCCAGTCAATCAATCATAGAATACAAAATACTTTTACTGACATATTTACGTTTATCTCATCATAGTCGGGGGCACGGGTGGCCCAGTCGTCTAAGGCGCCGCGATTCGCTGTGCAGAGTTGCGTCCCTTGGGAAGTGGTAAACGTCTGAGACCTGCATCACTTCGGGCTTCCCCCCCACATTAAGCTGACACGCCGCGATATAACTGGAATAGTGTTAAAAGTGGCGTTAAACCCAACTCACTCACTCACTCACGCTCATCATAGCCAGTTTCCTATGTTAATCAACGACGTAATGCGGAATCCACATGCATGTGATATATACCATATAAGATGTCAGAAAGGTGGATAATGTAAAATATCACAATTATTAGTCTGAAACATGATAATTTCCCAAGCATTCGTGCAACACTGCATCCATGTGCACAACTGTAATATAAATAGGGGCGGTCGGGTAGCCTAGTGGTTAAAGCGTTCGCCTGTCACGTCGAAGACCCAGGTTCGATTCCCGACATGGGTACAATGATAGAAGCCCATTTGTGGTGTCCCCCCGCCGTGATATTGCTGGAGTATTGCTAAAAGCGGCGTAAAACCTCACTCACTCACTCATATAAATATCGGAAATTGGCATGGCCTTGTTTATGGACGTGTGGCCGCTGTCAAATTTCTTCCATACGTTGGTCCTACGTTGTGCCAATGATGAAAGTTGTGTTCGTTGGACAAACATAACGTATAAGGTAACCATTATATTAGTGCATGGAAATACGCATGCATGTGTACATCGAATATTGTTATCCGTTAGACGACAAATTAATGAAAGCAATTACGAATTTAAAGGAATAAACGAGATCACGTGACCAACAATTGATTTAAACATATTTTAATGCGGAAAATCAAATGGATTAGGCACAAGTGACACACTAATGAGGCCTTCTTTACATGGTAATATGTGATTTATGATTGTGAAGAATATATGTACAGTGCATAGGAATTATATACATGTAATGAGAAAATAACACACACACATATATATATTACAGTATTACAAATAAACACATATACCTACACACACACATACATATACATGTACACGCGTATACCTTTAAACATGAGATATTTTTGGGTACCAAATCATTCATTATTATTTTGTGCACTGTCGTAAGTTTTTTAATTTTTTTCAAATTAATGGCGATAACTTCTACAATTAGTCGACGGGAAACGAAAGTTCTCTCTTCAACGTTTTGATTCCCTGTCTTGATAAATATAATTCAACACAAACCGTAACCTCATGGTTTTTTTATAATAATAATAATAAGAAGAAGAAGAAGTGCATTTATAATGCGCCAGATTCCATTCACCAAGTGAATGCTCATAGCGCTACACTATTATTTTATACTTTTATCTGTAAAGTCCAAACTTAATACAGGGAACATATCTGAAATAATACGAATAAATGGCGCAAAATGGTCGTTGGCCTTAGCAAAACTCCAAATGCCACATTTTTATTTTAAATGTTTAAGTGTTTTGATTAACGTGAAGTGTTATTTGCATATGTTTTAAGACACATTTTAACAATGGTTTGAAACCACTGCAGGAAAAAAAAGAAGAAACTACAAGTGAATAATATTTGTTGTTGTTGTTGTTGTTCACTCGCTGTTGGAGTTTTGCCCAGATAGAAACCTTTCTGTTGGTTGGTTGTTTTGTTGTTTAACGCCGCACTCAGCAATATTCCAGCTATATGACGGCGGTCTGTAGATAATCGTGTCTGGACCAGACAATCCAGTAGATACAAGTGAAGCTAATTTTGGCAATAAATTACAGCGTTGTATATATTCTCAATAACGGGCATTTAACGTAAGAAATCAGTTTCAGATTGTCGGTCACACAATCATAATCGAGTGTGTGCCAACCGTTGCGTATCTTAAAACCCAACTGCGTAAACTGAGGGGCAAATCAACCATACATACCTACAGTTGATTTCATATTTTTGATTTAGAATTGAAAATATCTCAACTTATAATATGAAAAATAATGAAATGCACTGGAACCTGGTCAACACTCGTTGAAGTCTCGTACATGGTTATATTTTTAAAATTGTAATTTGATTTAGAACTTTGAAAAATATAACAAAATTCGCATTTTGCTCAATTGCAGATGATATGTAAATATTTTTCATAAGCCATAACTGTTCTTTTCTTCAATCTAAAAAAAACCCTCTCTAGTCCGTTGATATTAATTTTGCCAAACTTGCACATTTTTCCCCGTCTATATATATATTTGCATACAGAATGGTATGCATATACGAGCCAAAAGAAAACGTTGCTTCAGCGTGTTTCTTTCAATGTTACAGGCCGCCCCCGTGGTCTAGTGGTAGAGCGTCCGCCCGGAGAGCGGAAGGTCCAGGGTTCGATCCCCGGCCGCGTTACCCTGTCTGGCGCTCGGCATAAAGGGGCTAAAACTAGGACTGGTCGGCTCGGAGTCAGTATACTGTGTCTGAGTGGGGTATTCATGTTAAACTGTGGCATGGTATCTCAGTGAGCTAGCACTATAAATCGGCATCAGTCCGGACTAGTACAAGCAGCCACACAAACAAGTGCATGCACGTCGCTATATAAGTGCAATAATCTTGGACGCGACGTTAAACCCAATTTCACCTCACCTCACCAATGTTACAACAACCTTATGTTGTAACCTTACTGAAAAAAAACAACATTACTGGAACATTCCTACATATGTTATTGACAATATGTAACACAAACGCGTTTCCAAAAACGTTGCTAAAACATGACATGACATGACATGACATACCTCGTGACATGACGTAAATACTAATTTATGACGTCATATATCATATTATGTTACGTCACATAATTAATTCCCGCCAAATTCAACAGTTCAACTTCTGACAGATCACCACCAACATCGGAACACTTGAATGTTTTTGACACAAGGGATATAACTGCATCGGAAGACTTGTATGTTTTTGACACAAGGGATATAACTGCAAAGGTTGTTCTCTTACCATTTAATGAAAATTATGTATCCATTCCAATGATATAGTGCTTTTTATTATTATATACTTCCCGACTAACGGGATCGGGTGGTCAGGCTCGATGACTTGGTTGATGCATGTCATCGATCCCATTGTGCTCATGATGTTTCTAGGTTTGTCAGCACCATACCCGTGCTCGTGGGTTTCACCGAAGTGGTAAACGTCTAAGACCTGCATCACTTCGGGCGTTCACGCTGACACGCCGCGATATAACTGGAATACTGTTAAAAGCGGCGTTAAACACAACTCACTCACAATTTTTCTTATTTGTGTTCACCAATTGTAGTTGGTGTTATGGCACACTCGTATGAAGGGGTTCGTTTATGTGTCTGCAAAATGTTTGGGGACAATATGATCTTACAAGCGAAACGCTGATTATTCTCTGTCAGTGTAATACAAAACAGGCAGGTGCGCCTCCACCAATGACCATGTGCCAAATATCGGTAAGTCATTGGTGTGTGTTTCTCGGCGTTTAATGCTGAAAAGCCACGAGTGAGTGTGAGTGTTCCGACACAGTTGACAATACGCCAGTTGAGTCACGACTGCCTGCAATCTGAGAAATGAATGTGTTATAATAGCACATCTACAAACTATATTCGTTGTGATTGATTGGATGTTGTTTTATGCTGGACATAGCGATACAACAGGACAAAGGATTTACCCTTTGAGAACACATGGTGTAAACCTATTTTAGTAATCCATTCATATAATTTCCATTAAACTGTTTAAGCCAAATGGAAATGCAAAATTTTATCCAGAAATCGGTATGTACATAACTGAATTGTGAAATCAGTAACTGACCACACAAGACCAATGAATACTGTTTGCAGCCAAAGACAAGCAATATGATGAGTCAAATGTGATGTGGCAGCAGCAATAGGTATCATGCCCTGTAATATATAAAAAAGTATACACAATAAAGTTTTTACACAATATTGTCAATCACATTAGTGTCAAAAGGGACATACAATTCAATGATATAAATGATTTCATGGGATTTCTCAAAACGGACAGAGAAGGGTTATTTTTGGCCTGGATAGGTCTGAGGCTGTATACGGGCCTATTCCAAAGAATTTTGTATTTGTCATTTTCCATGACGCCCTCTACATAATCTGGGTCGTATCATGGAAGGGTCGGGTTTTTTTAGTGTCAGATATGATATTGTGTGTGCACTTGATCTCCTTAAGGTATTAGCCCTGGAATACTTCGACATTTTACGTATTATACGCACATTTTTCTCAAAATAATCTTACCCATTACGCGTGCATTCATATTAACCAAGTCTTATTAAACGTACAATCTGTTTGTTGCCTGAACGTTCCGAGGATGTGATATGCCGAAATGACTTTTCAAAATGGTAGTCATGTCTAAGATTGAATTGACATTCCGAAAGTTATTGGAGAGAGAGCACACATGTTGCAGCTTCATGGGCCTGGTAATTTCTTTGAAACGTTATGGCTGTTTTATGTCATTTGATCGGCCGGATGGAGATGAATGTGAGCTGCAATGGACTCCGATGATCTAAACGTGTGAACTGTTATCAAGACATTTACTGTTAAAAAAAATCTGATAATGTAAGACATGACGTGAGGAAATTGGACCGTCTTTACTGACTCTATTCTGGTACAGGTTCTTTTTCAGAAGGTTAGTCCACTGACAATAGCACTCCACCAAAGCGTGATGACGGAACTCTCATAGTGATGTTGTGGGACCTTGCCGCCTCCACCCATACATCACTGCCCTTGTTAACATGATCGATAACAACAATAGAGGCATGGTAATCCTTGACATCTGTGTCCATCGCCATCCACCCGTCAGTCTTCATGAGGTAAATGAACGTTTGAGACTTGGATTCAATCAGTACCAGTTGTGTCCAGAACATGTATGTTCCAGAGACTGGTGCAGTGAACTTCCCTGTACTCGTGTTGTAGCACGACCCAGCATTGTAGAAAACGTGATCAAATAACAGGAGGTCTCCAGGTGCCTTGATTGTAGGGCTATGAACGTTGAATGCAATAGTCTTTGGTTCTGGACTGAAAGGAAAGAAAGCTTGCATCAACGAGTTTAATGAAAGTTTTTTTGTGAACAGTTCGGGTATATGTTGCTAATAATTATAATACGACAAGTCCATTAATAATGGATTCCATTCACCCGGTCAATGGATTGGTGGCACTCATTCTCAGCTTCCCAGGGAATACATCACCAAAGTCGCCCGCGAGGAGCTAGAAGGCGATGGTGACATTACCATCTAATCCTAGCAGGGACACATTCACTGCTGGGTTAACAAAGACATTTTCTAAGTGACTTGACAAAGGAGACACCACATGTGCTAGAAACTCTCAGGAGTCAAGTGGCCGAACTCTGTTGGTCATCCAACTCATTCTTCGCGACCAACGTTGCTTCACCAGATTTCTTTACGTGTACGTTGTACTCAGGATCACATGTGGCACGTGATGATAATGAATGAAAAAAATATTGATTTACATCGCATCAGAACTTGTCCACCTATTTACGGTGAGAACCAGTTGAGAATATTCCAGCATGAACATATTAGTGAGTGAGTCGGATCGGCATTATTTCAGCCATATAGTTACTTTGAACAGATTAAGAACAGTCACAAAAAGATGTTATCAAAGGCTACATAAAATATCAGCCACAGACACAAAAGAGATGTATAACTACTTGTTGAAAATGTTATTAAGATTAATTTCACTGAAGTTATTATCCATAGTGATTTTTCATGTAATGCAATAGTGTCTCTATGACAAAAGGACAGTGCGTACTCACACATTAACAATGTGCCGTTCTACTTTGACAGTAAATGTTTAAATGACATTCACTACCAATACTATTATCGTGGAAGCCTGTCCAAACACTAATTCTTACGTAAACCATGTATACAGCAAACCCGGCATCTTACCGAAAGCTTGAGATCTGTTCTTCCACAGTAGATATGTTTCTTTCCAAACTGCTGACGTCTACGCTTGTAAGACTGAGATTTCTCTCCACAGTTTCTAGATCTGCATTGACTGACTGCAGATCATGAGTGACATTAAGCATGTTTCCTTTAGTTGTGTTCAGATCTTCCATTAAAGACTGCACTGTCTGAGAAATCTGTGTAAGCGACTGCTTATTGTCAAAAGATTGCTTCTTTTCACCTGCCATGTCACTTTTCAAAGCTGTGATGTCCGAGTTTGTCAGACTGAGATTATTCTTCACAGTTTGTAGATCTGCATTGACTGACTGCAGATCATGAGTGACATTCAGAATATTTCCCGTATTTGTGCTCAAATCTCCCATTAAAGACTGAATCATGTGTGAAATATGTGTCAGCGACTGCTTATTGTCAAAAGATTGCTTCTTTTCACCTGCCATGTCACTTTTCAAAGCTGTGACGTCTGCACTTGTAAGACTGAGATTTCTCTCCACAGTTTGTAGATCTGCACTGACTGACTGCAGATCATGAGTGACATTCAGAATATGTCCTGTATTTGTGCTCACATCTCCAATTAAAGACTGCACTGTCTGAGAAATCTGTTTCAGCGACTGCTTGTTGTCAAAAGATTGTTTCTTTTCATCTGCCATGTCTATTTTCAAAGCTGTGACGTCCGAGTTTGTCAGACTGAGATTTCTCTCCACAGTGTGAAGATCTGCATTAACTGACTGTAGATCATGTGTCACAGTCAGCATGTTTCCTTTAGTTGTGTTCACATCTCCAATTAAAGACTGCACTGTCTGAGAAATCTGTTTCAGCGACTGCTTGTTGTCAAAAGATTGTTTCTTTTCATCTGCCATGTCACTTTTCAAAGCTGTGATGTCCGAGTTTGTCAGACTGAGATTATTCTTCACAGTTTGTAGATCTGCACTGACTGACTGCAGATCATGAGTGACATTAAGCATGTTTCCTTTGGTTGTGTTCAGATCTCCCATTAAAGACAGCATCGTCTGAGAAATCTGTGTCAGGGACTGCTTGTTGTCAATAGTTTGCTTCTGTTCAACTGCCATGTCAGTTTTCAAAGTTGTTACGCCCGCGCTTGTAAGACTGAGATGTTTCTTAACAGTTTGTAGATCACGTGTGACACTCAGCATGTTTGCTGTAGTTGTGTTCATGTCTTGCGCAAGCTGTGCAATTTGGTTAGACGTATTCTGTGCCAGAACCTTTGCAGATTTAATGTTTTCTGTCAACTGATTTTGTGCAATTAACTGTAGTATTGGCGCGGAACTTTGAATAAATCCATCTGCTTCTCTCTTTACATCATTCAACGTTGAGTTTACAAGCTTCAGTTGATTACTTAACATCCTGATATCTGACTGCACTGTATTTACTTGTGGAGTATCAAACGCCAAACCAACACTTGTAGAATCCAGCCCCGTTTGGTTCAACTGAAAATTACCATTGCCCTGCTTGACATCCTTAAGTTCCGCCTTCACAATGTTCAGTTCTTCTGTCGATAACCTGAGATCTGCCTTCAAAGACGCCACTTCATCTTTTAGAGAGGCAATTTCCCTATTTGCTGCCTGTTGTAGTGCCCTACTGGTCTGTAGATCTGTTTTCAGCTGCCCAGTCGTCGTCTGCAGACCAGTCACAGTGTGTTCAAGCGAGGCGACGTGGTTTATGATGCTGGATATATCGGCGCTGCCATCAAGCTTGGTCATCGGCAAAACATGCCCTGATAGCGTCCCAGTGAGACAAGTGTACAGAAACAAAACAGCCACAGACATTTTCGTTCGTTGGTCTGCAATGCTAAATTCAACTGCTATCAAAATGTAAGAGATCACGTGTCAAAGTTATGTCCTTGATGTCAAAGTGCAAAGCATGAAGCTCCTATTTTGGCATAGGTGTACTGTGAGATTAACATGTGCTAAGAAGCCACTGTGAACCAGATAGCAGAAAGATATTTCTTTGCTCAAAAGAATGTAAACTCAAGGCGATTCTGATATGCTTTTTCCTCTTTTAAACATAACCGTGGCCCTGACTGTGTGGGGTCACAAGTGGCCTGATCGTCTAATGCGCTGCAATTGGCTGTTCCGTATTCATACCAGAAACCTATGATGTGAGTTCGAATCCCAGATTTTCCCTGATTATGTTTCTAGATTTGCCAGAACTATATCTGTGCTCGTGGGTTTCACAGGAAAAGTATCTGTTGGGTAAGGCTATTGTGGCATATTCTTCGATGACACACTCATTTACATTCTATGGTTTCTGAATAGGACCTTATTCCTATCTGATAACAAGATTGCTACATTGCTGTTCATTGTTATCAGAAGAACAGATGTAAGTACGTTCTTGTATCATTGTCATTTATAAGGAGCAATTTTTGATATACTTCATTCATTTATTTCATCCATTAATTGTTTGCGTGTGTGTATTGCCAGTTTCTGAGTCAATGGAAAGCTCATTTCATTATGACAGTAGAGGTAGTTACCTTTGGCGAACCTTGACTTAAAGTTTGCTTTAAGAGACAAATATAATGTCATCTAACCTACACGTTCCGTACGTGCTCGTGCACACATGAGGACAGTCTCATTGATAGTTCCTTCTGTGGCGTGAATACACGTGGCTGCTGGCGGGGAGCACTGAGTGACCAGCACCAGTACTGGCAAACACTATATTAGAGAAAGGTAAGTTATTAAAACCAAAGTGAGTCATACAAATATATATATATATTCAGGATAACTTAGTCATGTGTTTGAGTGGGTGAGTAAGTATGGTTTTACGCCACTTTTAGCAAACTTCCAGCAATAGCACGACGGGGGCCACCAGAAATGGGCTTCACACATTGTACCCATGTCGGGAATCGAACCTGAATCTTCGGCGTGACGTTGCAATGAAAAGCTTTCAGTTGTTGGCGACAATGATCGTATAATAATCGTCTGCAAGACGACTATTTGCAACGATATATTCTCACTAAACATTGCATATTGGAAAAATAAGGACTCGAATGAATAGTGACTGTGAATAGTTCATATTTTGGTAACATTCATTTACAAGTTGGATACCCACTCGCCATCGTTTAATGTAAGACATTGGTTGTAATTACGCTACACAATAGACAACAGACATGACAATGACAAAGGAACACACCCTGGAAGATGTTGCATTGTCGTTGTAAACACAAAACTACACAGAAGGTAAGGATGATCAGATACGACTCAATGCATTAGGGAGTGCTTCGTGTCAGCTCTGAGCATCACTGGTGACAAGAGACATCGCCACCAGCCGATTACGTCATAGACATGTGCAATCACCGGAACGGCCTTTAAACGACCACCTTGTATGATTAATAGACTTATGATATAGTCGGAATCGAACAATGGACTCTTCGTTTAGCATAATTCCGGGGTAGAATAGGTCTTCAGCAACCCATGCTTGCCGTAAAAGGTGACTATGCTTGTCGTAAAAGGCGACTAACGGGATCGGGTGGTCAGGCTCGCTGACTTGGTTGATGCATGTCATCGATCCCAATTGCGTGGATCGATGCTCATGATATTAATCACTGGATTGTCTGGTCCAGACACGACTATGTACTGGAATATTGCTGGAATATTGCTGAGTGCGGCGTTAAAGAACAAACCAACCAACCAAAATCGTTTAGCACACTTTCCACACCAATGTAGTATCTATCTCAGCCTTCTCACTGATTTAATAGAATCTATGCTACCAATATGCTACTGTCGTTCCCATCTATACCCAAACCCCATGTTATACAAATACATCTTCATTTTCGATAACCAATTAACTTTACCATAACTTGCAGCTAATAATAATAAATTGTAACATTTTCTTGTGAAACGAGTTTAGTTGGCCTGTTTAACAGTTTTTACCAATATTTGATGCAGCTTTTGAAAGCAAAAATATAGATTGAATATCTACCATATTCACCACGAACAATTTTGGTTAGAGCTGGATATTTTAACGCCGTGTAAATGTTTACAGGCTAAAGTAACACATGTACATCACATTCACTCTTGTCTAACCCATTTGACAAGCCGTGGATCCACCTCTTACCTCATTGTCCACAATAAACATATGTCCAATAAGACACATGTATCCAATAAAACAGACACTTAGACACTGTTTTCACATTGTCATTTACCTGAAATGAATTCCCAAGGCAAAACATTGAACATGATATATTTTCTAACTCTTCATTGATATCAGTTATTCTGTTTTTATATGAAAAAAGTTCCTTTAGTTTGTCTTGATTTCTCTCATAGGCATATGCATCAACATGTAAAGAACGCAAAAATCCACCGCTTGCTTCCGTTGATTGCTGTATCCAAACCTTCCTCCTTGCCAAAACGGCCTTTTAGCTTTGAAATTTGAAGAAAATACACCTGGTACTTTTGCTTGATGAAATAGTATACCCGCACCAAGCCAGCACCCCATTTCGCGTCTTTAATACACCGATAAGGGGAAATCACTTCATTGTCATGTACATTAATGCACTGTAAACAAAGAAAAATTGTCGGGCGTCTCTCGACTATGACGTCACGGCTACAGCTCAGTCTGTAGCCGGTTTGTCGATATGCATTCGCGCTGGTCGTGTGATCTTGGCAGTTGTTATTTCTATTTAGATAACAATGAAACCACATACACCTTTTTGGTGGTGTAAATATGTACACTGTATGCCTATTTAACATGTTTAAAATGTTTTGATGCAACAGATTTCCTTGAACGTCACGAAGCAAGCAAGCCTTTGTACTGGGAAGTCGTGTGTATTAATTGGTACGTTGCTGACGTTAGGATCCTACTGACTTAGATGAAGGTGGATCTCCAACCGGTGAATTCTGGCCAAGCCCTACCACTGTTCCCCATTCACAATCTGTCAGGTGTTTTCTGTTTCAAAAGCATTAAATGTCCCTGTATAGATCTGTTTTCCATGTTTTAAGACATGCACACACAAACTCGACATCGTGTAACCAGTTTTTTTTATAAGTAACTTAACGTTCCACAAGCACGGAATATCCATTGTTATTACGCATACGTGTTTGGAGATCGGGTGTAATGTTTTCTCGTTAGTTCCACATGAGTTTAAGCTGAATGGTCCGTTAAAAAACAACAACCTTTCATTGGATGCCTAAACCATTTTGCTACTTTCACTTTAAGTATTACTCGCATGTTAAATGCCGTAGCCATCTCTAATATTGGATTGAGATTCAGTAAACTGTTGTATAGAGATTAGCCATGTTGCCATTTCAAAGGCCTGGTGATCTCAGAGAAAATGTAGAACATATAGTAGTTTTTTCGGCTGAGTGGGTATAAACTACTCAAAATAAGTTAAAGAGACAGATCGACTGTAGTAAAATTAAATAATCGGATATTCTCACTTCTTTGAGTAGTATACATGTCTGCTAATCTAGACGTGTGAAGAGTTGGATTGTCAAGACACTGCAAGAACATACATCAGATACAGGAATAAGGACATGAAGTAAGGTTGACCGTCTTTACTAAGTAAATTCTAGTACAGGCCCTCTTCCAGACAAATGTTAGTCCACTGACAATAGCACTCCACCAAAATGTGAGGACGGAAATGGCTTAGCGATGTTGTGGGAGCTTGACGTTGTCACCCATACATCATTGCCCTTGAATACATGATTGATAACCATAATAGAAGCATGATTGTCCTTGATATCTGTGTCCATCGCCATCCACCCGCCAGTCTTCATGATGTACATATACGTATTAGAGTCGGATTCAGTCAGCACCAGCTGTGTCCAGAACATGTATGTTCCAGAGACTGGTGCAGTGAACTTCCCTGTACTCGTGTTGTAGCATGAGCCAGCATTGTAAAGACTGAAGTCAAAGATAATGTCTGCTCCAGGTACCTGGTCTGTTGGGTGATAAACGTTGAATGCTATATTTGGTGTTTTTGGTTCTCGACTGAAAAGAAAGAAGGAAGGCATCAAGGATATGGATGAAACATGGTGTCACGTCAAATGATGTTTGGAAATGTGTTTATTTAATTTACAATGCGCCAGATTATATTCCCCACCATTGCGCAACATTATTATTTGCCTTGTCAGTGGATCAATGTTCTCAGAGACATGTCACTCCCGAGTGGAGACATTGTGTTACATGTGCTTCAGTGTGGGGCAGACCGAAGGCCAAGAAAAACCCACCCAACTGATCTATGCAACGTTGTGACCTGTGCGTACACACAGGACATCGTACCACCACGCAATAGGACACAGATAAGATGTGAACATGTTTGTTGAAAGTTGTTCTTAAAAGTTTTATCGGACCGCCTCCGTGGTCTAGTGGTAGAGCGTCCGCCCTGAAAGCGGAAGGTCCGGGGTTCGATCCCCGGCCGCGTCATACCAAAAGACGTTACAAGATGGTACTTGTTGTTACCCTGTTTGGCGCTCGGCATTAAGGGGCTAAAACAAGGACTGGTCGGCTCGGAGTCCGTATACTGTGTCTGAGTGGGGTATTCATGTTAAACTAGGGCATGGTATCTCAGTGGGCTAGCACTATAAATCGGCATCAGTCCGGACTAGTACAAGCAGCCACACAAACACACACACGTGCATGCACGTCGCTATGGAAGTGCAATAATCTTGGACGCGACGTTAAAACCCAATTTCACCTCACCTCAACTCTTAAAGTTTTATCCATAGTGATGTTTCACGTCTTCAGTGATTACTTATTTATTAACTTTGATATTCTATTTGGATTGTACATGTTTAACTAACAATCACTAACAATATTGTTATCATGGATGTCTGTCCAACACAGTTTATCTTAAGACATATGAACAGCAACAATGGCATCTTACCGAAAGCTTGAGATCTGTCCCGCTATAGTAGACATATTTATTTTCAAATTCCTGACATCCGAACTTGTCAAACCGAGATTGTTTTGTATAGTGCGCAGATCTCCCGTGAAAGACTGCATCGTCTGAGACATCTGTGTCAGCGACTTCTTGTTGTCAATAGTTTGCTTCTTTTCACCTGCCATGTCAGTTTTCAAAGTTGTGACGTCTGAGCTTGTAAGACTGAGATTACTCTTCACAGTTTGTAGATCTGCATTGACTGACTGCAGATCATTTGTGACATTTAGCATGTTTCCTATGTTTGTTTTCAGATCTCCCATAAAAGAGTGTATCGTGTGTGAAATCTGTGTCAGCGACTTCTTGTTGTCAATAGTTTGCTTCTTTTCACCTGCCATGTCAGTTTTCAAAGCTGTGACGTCCGAGTTTGTTAGATTGAGGTTACTCTTCACAGTTTGTAGATCTGCATTGACTGACTGTAGATCATGCGTCACACTTAGCATGTTTCCTGTATTTGTGCTCACATCTCCCATTAAAGACTGCACTGTCTGAGAAATCTGTATCAAGGACTGCTTATTGTCAATAGTTTGCTTCTTTTCATCTGCCATGTCAGTTTTCAAAGTCGTGACGTCTGAGCTTGTAAGATTGAGATTATTCTTCACAGTTTGTAGACCTGCATTGACTGACTGGAGAACATGTGTGACATTCAGCATGTTTGCTGTAGTTGTGTTCATGTCTTGCGCAAGCTGTGCTATTTGGTTAGACGTATTCTGTGCCAGAACCTTTGCAGATTTAATGTTTTCTATCAACTGACTTTGTGCAATTAACTGGAATACTGGCGATGCCTTTTGAATAAATCCATCTGCTTCTCTCTTTACATCATACAACGTTGAGTTTACAAGTTTCAGTTGATTACTAAACATCTTGACCTCTGACTGCACTGTATTCACTTGTGCCATGTTAGACGCCAAAACAAGACCGATAGAATCCAGCCCCGTTTGGTTCAACTGAAAATTACCATTGCCCTGCTTGACATCCTTAAGTTCCGCCTTCACAATGTTCAGTTCTTCTGTCGATAACCTGAGATCTGCCTTCAAAGATGCCACTTCATCTTTTAAATAGGCAATTTCCCTATTTGCTGACTGCTGTAGTGCCCTACTGGTCTGTAGATCTGTTTTCAGCTGCCCAGTCGTCGTCTGCAGACCAGTCACAGTGTGTTCAAGCGAGGCGACGTGGTTTATGATGCTGGATATATCGGCGCTGCCATCAACCTTGGTCATCGGCAAAATGAGCCCTGATAGCGTCCCAATTAGGAAATTGCACAAAAACACAACGGCCACAGACATTTTCGTCAATTTGTCTGCTGTGCTAAAACCAACTGCTATCTTAATATGACGGAACACGTGAATGTTCGCTTTAACAAGCTGTCAAAGTACAAAGCATGACAATCCTTTTCTGGTGTAGGTATACTGTGGGAATTTCAAATGTGTTGCCAAAAGCAACCAGATAATACTATGAGCCAGATAATACTGAAATAATTATGTCAGCTCAGTAGCTTGTCAAAGCAAAACCATTCCATGATATTTTCCATTTTCAAACCGTAACTGTGTCTCAATAATAATAATAATAATAATAATAATCTCAGGACCAGTCGCTTCCCACTCGAAACCGTAAATGTGTGATTTTGCATCAAAATGTAAATATGAAATGTAGATTATGTAATGAATTTAATTAGACTGTCCAACACATTGTCAGTGGATGCCCAGCTTTGGCACAAACACAGTATCTTAAATGACATGATGGTGTACCTCGATCATTTTATTACCGTCTTCGCCATGCTTGTGGTTTTGACACAGAGGCCCACCCATGGTACGACCCGGAATATGTAGAGGGCGTCATGGAAAATGATCAATACAAAATTCTTTGGAATAGGCCCATTTACAGCCTCAGACGTATCCAGGCCAACAAACCTGATCTTGTCCTTTAGAAATGTCACGCTTGCATCCAAAGTACAAAGTTGTTCGACTCCCAGTTGTTCTCGGTGCCTTAGGTTTGGTACCTCCCAATCTGTTGACTGACATTGGGAGAGTACCCGGGTTTGCTTTCAGGAATACAGTCCTTCTGACAATCTGGGTAATGCAGGAGGCTGCAGTGTTGGGGATTCTTCACATTCTCCGAAAAGTTCTGGGTGGGTTTGACTAGGCAGCGCTTCCTGGGAGAAGTCTGGGCTGCGCGTATAGGGGGCAAGGACCCTGAGCTGATGATGAGCCTGACCAGCCTGACTGTGCCAGGATCACCCAAACCCTCTTTGCTGCATTTTTTATTTTAATCTGTAAATAATAATAATAATGACAAAGGCTCTTCATGATAGAATTGTTTTTTGCACTTTTGCACACATTTATTTGTCTGATGATCCTCTTGTGAAGCATGTCAAGACTCATGATGAAAACAATGCATTCCACAGTTTTCTAAAATGAGCCGAGGATGTGGGACTTAATCTCAATGTCAGTGCTGATTATGTTGATTGTTCTGTACTGCTGAACGGTACAGAAATGAGTGTCAACCAAGCGAAGTGCCATATCAACTCGGCCCTGACTCAGTTTTTCAACGAGAGGCTATCTGGACGACCACTGCATCGAGTTTATGTGCAGTGTGATGAGAAGGTAAGCAACTCTGCAGAGTCCTTCGCTTTGGTGTGGTCGGCTGGCCTGAAAAGTGAACAGGCAAACAAACCTGATCTTGTCCTTTTTGATAAATCCAATGAAATCATTTATATCATTGAATTTTCTGTCCCTTTTGACACTATTGTGATTGACAAAATTGCATTTTTTTAATTTTAATCTGTAAATAATAATAATAATTTATAACCTTTTCAGGAATTTGTACATCACAGATCATGACAATCAAATGTTAAGAAAAAACAACACGTGACAAATATACAACAAACATTAAAGGTGCATACACATGAACCTGTGATAGATATTTAAATTAATGAAATGCATACAGTACACATAATATATGCTAAGAAGTAAGATAGGGACTTTAAATACAACAAATAATTTTAAGAGTTATATATAAATAAAAGAAGATAACGAACTATAAAGTACAAAGTATATATATGCTAAGAAGTAAGACAGGGACATTAAAATACAACAGATAATTTTAAGAAATATATTTAAATAAATGAAGATAACGAATTATTTAAAGAAACCATATCTGTGCTTAGTGGTAATCGTCTGAAACAGACCTGCGTCACTTTGGGGTTTACCTCCATCAAAATGACACACCAAGTAGTGTGCTAACGTTTAAACAAAGACAGGACCAGAAACAGGTAAGACATATTCCCTCGACGATCGTTTATTTGTGGTTAATGCCAAATCATCTCTATTCCATCTATATGATGGCAACCGGTAAATATATGAGACCGGACCAGACAAACCAGTGATGGATATTATAAGGAATGAAATATGCGTTCAAGGAACAGTGACACCCTAATTACCTATTCAGTCGCATCTGAAATGAAAACCTCAATGTATTTTTCTCAATTAGATTCATCAGTTCTTCTGTAGCCTATAAAGGGAAACGGCTATATGAACTTATCTTATTGTTATATAATAACAAGAATGCTAAATTGGTGTTAATTATTTTCACAGGAACAGCTGCAAGTTTAGTTGTAACTGTTACATTTAGGAGACTTCATTTTCACCCTTTAATTGTTTACGTGTGCGTACCATGCCCGCCTCTGATTCACTGACTGATCGTGTGACAGAATATGGCCTTCAGAACACCATGTTGTCAAAATAATTGACAATACCATGGATCCGTCGAAATTTGTGACCTAGGCGTCCTATTGACGAAACTATCATAGCTAAAACAACCTTTTGGCGACTTACGACTGCCGCTAGAGCTGTTCTCCAAGCTGTCTTACAACTGTCGCAACTTTCTTACAACAGTGAGCTATTTTGTGACGGAGGTAAATTAAGCAGGGTGTTTCCCAATGACGTCTCCGATTATTCAGGGAATTCCCTAGATTGAAATGATTTACAATTATCAAATATAATATTACGTTTAAAGATAAACAATTAAACCCCATTGAAGATATATGTTGTTGCCTCTCCTTATTGTTATGTGCAATTGATCAATGAAGGTGATGTCCTTTATAGATAGATATTGTAAGCATTGCAGATTATTAGAATTGGAAAGGATTATTCCGGAGGAAAACGAAAATGTGATGTACAGAAAATAAGCGTAACTGAGTAGCAGTGACTTTGCTGGATGTGGCAAGTATGTCGTAATAATAACATTGTGTTTACGGAGTCTCACATTTAAAGGCGCTCTTTTCATTCGGTTTAATTATACACCTACAACCGAAATATAAACGTTGTAAGCAAAGCCAGGAGGATAGCCATGCACTGCTTATCCTTAGAGACAACGTTGTTCAGCTCCAACAACAACTAGTCTAAATTCTACAATATTCTGAAAATATAACAATGAATAGATAAAGTACAACTGCGACGTGGTTTATGCTACGCTCCCAGAGAGCAATATGTTTTTTCCTTTTCATTTGTTTGGCATGTTGACGATTTTCACAATTACATGAAAAGCATATGAAGGAGAGGCATCAAAATTGATAATTTGGGAAGGAATGTAATGGGAATACACGGCACTGAAAAAAAAGAAATTGCCATTCGGACTTGAATATTCGTTCATGGATTACATGATTTTCAAACAGATGGCATCAAGCTATACATACAGCTATACATTTATTATCGACAAGGTGGTCATTCCGTTAGACGCCTTATATTTCACACGTTGTAGTTAAAGGAAAACCACTCTCACTCTTCATATAAATTAACTGCTCTTGACAAGAAAAAGTCAGGGTAATTGAGAGATAGAATGCAAATACAATGCTAGTGTTTCAGCCGAAATAAACGAATAGGGTATAATGTTTCACGTTACATTTTGTATGGAATGATTGTTAAGCTGTAATGTGCTATCACTGTTAGGCATAGTTATGATGTTTCAGCGGTGTTAACACTTGATTTTGTGGTCAGAAATGACAGTAGACCCATTCTGTCGAATCATTTCTTCAACATGACGTCTTTTGGTCGTCATTGTACGTGTCGTACGTTCCTAAGATAGATGCGACCCCGCCATTATCATAAGATATCTTTGCGCTGAGACAGCTTTGAGAATAGACTGGGCTAAGATATATTTCGCTACTACCCTTTTTACATCTTAGTGTAATCGTCCGCTAATGGCATGTGGGTCGTTACTCAAGCAGTGAAACCTCTGGTTTGCCTTACACAATCAACCCGTAAAGATCCGGGTACTTGTTACCATGTACATAAACTCTGATGGAATCTGTGGTCTTTTCCAGAACGATGTAGGATGAGAAGTTGGAAATTGACACCGTTGTGACCAATCCTTCCAACTGAAGGGAACCCTAAGGTGGCATTGTTGGAATTTGCAATTTGGAATGTATACCAAGACACCAGATAAACCAAGGATCGCTTTTGTCGGTCCTGATATCAAAACCACTTTGGCTTCAAATTTTATTAATTTGATCTCCACATAAACGCGTTTTTAATTATTTTCGTATTTGAAAGGTGGTCATTATTGACTCAAATATTGAAAAGAAATTTTAATGTACTAAGTCATTTCTCAACTTTGAGTTCAGAACGAAGTTTGTACTGTATGATTTTTCCTTAACTCAAGCAATATTCCACTTATTGGACGACAGCCTGTAAATAATCGAGTGTGGACGGGTCAGTCCAGTGACCGTCGGTATTGTGAGAAGAGATCCACGCCGTCACAGGATACAATGACACGCAAACAATGTTACTGAGGCCGACCACCCGATACTTTAAGTCGTCTCACACAACTAGCACGAGCTGTGTGTTATCAATTTTTACCCGAAATCCTAGAACATCAGCATTCCCTTCCCTGTTCAGATTGACCAGAATTTCACAACATAGTTCATTTATTTAAACTTTTGAATTATGATGTATTTCCGTTTGTGAGTGACATGTACTTCCACATGTCATTGATTGAGTGGCTTAGAATATGAGCTCACATCGGCAGTATATCAACCACATTGTGACTCCAACAAACTATACATTGAAACTATATAAATACTTGTCGACGCCTTTCTGTATTTGAAACTTCACCGTCACGAATATTACATAAAAGTATATAGCTATAAGTCGCCAGTAACCAATTTGGGTCAACGAGGACTTAGGTACCTGTGCTACCTGCACGGTACCCAAGCAGGACCTGCAACAATCTGTCAAGATCACAAATTGGTAAATTAAGCTTGGTGGGTTGTTTTTAGATACTGTCAGGTAATACTATGGGAACAGGTTAGGTTCAGGGAAGCGTCCCTGGGTACGGCTGATAGCTGGGGAGTTAATTGATGTAACAATAGGGAGGTCAGGGGTAGCTTGGACTTTGGGGTCAGTTAAAAAAGCGGGACAGGGTAATAATTTGGACAGTCAGCAAGAATCAGTTTGTTCATTTAAGGCACGGACTAACATCGTGGAATATTTCTACTCTGGTTGGCTGTCCCGGAACTGGCCAGTTATCCTTATAATCAAGTACGTAGGAGGAAAGAAGTACTTCCGATAGCACGTGGGAGGAAAGAAGAACCTCCAATATTACGTAAGGAGAGAAGTTCTCCAACATTACGTAAGGAGAGAAGTTCTCCGACACTACATAAGGCGAGAAGTATCTCCGTTGCAATGCATATCATAGGATGAACACAGCCGTGGCATCCAAGTAACACAGGCACCGCAACTTTGTGGTGACAACATCGCCTGGGTGAAAAGATCACCATTCCCTATTACAAGGAAGTATTCTCTTGTGAACTGTACAGTAACATAAGAAATTCTTGAGTTTATGTATACAGCTGATGGGAAGGTGACAGTGGAGTGGCTTTGTTGTTTTTTGGTTTTTCTATATATGTACATCCATGATGTTATTAATGTGTATTATTTGTTTTATTATTAGAATATTTGTATTAGTGTTGTGTTAGCATTGTTAGAAGTGGATTATTAGTATTAGTATAGTAGCATCGTGATAGTTGTAATGTCAGTAGTAGATATTAGTATTGTTAGTAAGAGGACATTCGCAATGGAAGTAGGATAGGATAAGTTAAGCTACTTGTGTTAGTTAGTTTGGAATTAGTTTGCATTTAAATATTGTTATTTGGCTTTAAAGTTAACTTAAGGGAGGGAATAAATCTCCTTATTTAAACTTAATTGCGTTTGTGGTTGATTCAATACGTGACACAATCCTTTTTCTTTCTGCTGATTGTTTTGCAAATGTACCCTACAATTAGAATACACAAAGAACATATCAAAGGGGAGGGGATGTAGAGGTATTAACGATCACAGTTGCTAGTTTCATTCTACCAAGTTTTCAAAGATCATTTTCACTTCATGAAATAGGTCTTCAGCTACCCATTCTTGCCGTAAAAGGTGACTTTGCTTGTCGTAAAAGGCGACTAACGGGATCGGGTGGTCAGGCTCGCTGACTTGGTTGATGCATGTCATTGATCCCAATTGCGTGGATCGATGCTCATGATATCAATCACTGGATTGTCTGGTCCAGACTCTATTATTTACAGACCGCCGTCATATCGCTGTAATATTGCTGAGTGCAGCGTTAAACAACAAACCATCCAACCAACCTACCCAACACAACGACACGTGACATACAAGATAGGACCGAGTTTGACATGTGCCAGCTTAAGGAATGTTTGATATTTGCAAAGGGGATTGGCTCTACAAGTTTCAAAACAACAGTTCCATAGCCATAGTCATCGTTCCAAATCCCGAGAGTGCGTTTACAGGTGTTTATCAAAATGTGTAATTTAGCGACGTTTCTCAGAGTGCACAGCATATTCTGACACATGTGAATTTCATGCGGTGTCAGTTGTGAACATGTCTTTCAGCTTCTCTGCGCATGCTCCCATATCGATCAAGAGTACAGGGTCTTTGGAGTGGGGGTCCTACCAGCATATTCAGGAGTGACAGAATGCCAGACAAATGAATAAACATGAACATACACGTGCACAATTACCTTAATGTAGAATAATGTAGAATGTGATGTTCATAGATGATATATTGTTGTAACTGTGCTGATGGAGACAGAATAGCTCCGATGGGTCACATTAATGATCACCATTGAAAAAACAATCTGGTCATCTAAGAGGCTGGCTTCTTGGGTATCTTTCTTCCTGTTTTGTTGTCTTATCTGGTGCAAACTTTACAGACCCTTGAAGAGCCGGGGTAGAATAGGACTTCAGCAACCCATGCTGGCCGTGAAAGGCGACTATGCTTGTCGTAAGAGGCGACTAACGGGATCGGGTGGTCAGGCTCGCTGACTTGTTTGATGCATGTCATCGTGTCCAAATTGAGTAGATCGATGCTCATGATGGTCCAGACTCGATTATTTACAGACCGCCGTCATATAGCTGGAATATTGTTGAGTGCGACGTGAAACAACAAACAAACAAGCTGAGTGTTGCTTGACAACGGTATAAGGATCTATAAGGAGCTTTTTTTACAGTATTAAAGAAGTTGTTATCCATAAAATTGTGTCTACCTTGTCATCCGTCAACTTCTAAGTAATGCCTATGAAACACAAGACAGATCACGTTGTTACAGGTAATGAAGCAAGCGGTATTTAAGGCACTCCAGATACTACTAAACTATTCATAAACTGCTCATTCAGCAATGCATTTCTCTCTCTCAGTGTTGTATGTATATTATTGAAATTTTATAATTGGGAAATTTAAAAATACCAGAGCGATGGCAATCCATGTTGGAAAAACTTGTCCCCCAATCCCGTTCACATCTTGTGAATGTAATAGGTTTAAATAAAAACTTCATTAGAACCTATGTTCAGGGCGATGGCCAATTAATCAAAAGACACAATGTATGGCGACTTCGAAAGGATGTGTGCCCATAGACCTTTAATCAACATAAACCTTAGGTACATAAGAGGGTAAAAAAAACCTATTCATGTCAGCACTCGAATCTTGAATGTGAGCGCAGATAAGTCCTTCTTCAGGGGCAGAAAGATCTTGTGAAAACATTTTTGTTTGGAAGTATGAAACAAGGAAAGACAACTCTAACATAACGTTTTTGAACTAGAAAATGGATCAAGACAGGCGTCCGTAAATTACTGCCTCATAAGGGAATGGCGTAAACTTATAAACCTACTGGCTGTTTAACCGCCGTCATATAGCTGGAATATTGCTGAGTGCGGCGTTAAACAACAAATAAACAAACAAACAAGCTGGCTGTTTGTGTAACTGGATATGGAGTTTTTGAAATTGTGGTAACATCTCGTAGGAGGGCTTACAATCATTTAAAACCCTTGATAGAACAAAAACTACGAACAGCCTACGAGACGCACGTTCAGATTTCGCACCGTTGCGAAACCCACTTGCTGAGGTCACCGCTTTCACTGAACCGAGTTCACGACTGCAGGCGATATTTCATCTCCGATACAGGTTATATTATACATTTGAGAGTTTTTATTACAGTTATTTAATTAAAAACGTTGTCTGTGCGATGAGTCGGTTTATAAGTTGGACAAACCATGTCTCCTCGAGATTACTAGAGATTGTAAACCCTCACATTCGGGAACGTCCCTCGGGGGCCTAGAGGGTCTCTAGTAATCCCTCGGAGACATGGTTTCTTCTAATCGTAAAACGTGAAACGGTTCAGGCTACTCCAGCGCATGGAGGTACCTTCTGTTAAAACCTCCGCAGAAGTTAATCATCCTTTTTTGCCTCTGAAGATGTGGTCACCTACATTGCCAGTCCATTGGGAGCGTGCGTTTCCGGAGAATGGTCCGTCCACGGTCATCTCTGTGGAAGTGAACATTTTTCAACTGTTTTAAAACATGTTGCCCCACGACAAGCTAGGAGGGATAGGAAAAAGACTGAACATATTTCTGTCGCCATCCTATCGTACATTATTAAACGCTAAAGCCCGCTTTACTTTCAAATGAAATAAAGGCCATTATTTGTGAAAAAGAAGGAGGTGCAACAACAGTTAACCACAGACTGGACTTTCCAGGAACATACAAATGCAACATATCCAGAAATCTATATGAACTTCACTAAAATAATTATATTTGTACGCATAATTGGATAGTTTGTACTTGAACATCATAGACTGTTTAAAGCGGCATTTGCGGTAGGCACTACCGCACTCTCAGTGGGCGGAGCTTATACGGATGATCTGACAAGTCATAATGACGTCATGATAACACAAATTTCATTGGGAAGTGACCCGTGAAGATTCCGGTTGATGCATGTCATCGAACCCAATTGCGTGGATCGATGCTCATGATATTAATCACTGGATTGTCTGGTCCAGACTCGATTATTTACAGACCGCCGTCAAATAGCTGGAATATTGCTGAGTGCGGCGTTAAACAACAATCCAACCAACCAAGTGCGTAAACGGGCGGCGACATTTAAACACACACCCACGTGGGCCGTTTGGCAACAAGGTCGCAAGGTAAAGTTATATTTAATTGTAATAAATATCAACCAAACTATTCTAATGCTTTCGAACAATCGCGTAGGTCTTTAGTTTCAAAACTACCTATGTGTCAACTACACATCTTCATACAGTGTTACTTGGAAATGTCCACGATTTATGTTTTCATTCCATTCCAAAACACAAATTACTCCTCCTGTGCTTGTATTCTGGACTAGAACGAAATACGTTTATAGTGATGAAAAACAGCAGTGTTTATTAAACATTCACCATAATATGTATCACGGCACCAAACGTAATCCTATGATTGACTATATTTGCAGTTTATGAATAGCATTTCTCACAATATACATGGCAATCAGTGACTTCAACACTGTGTTTTTTTCGTCGTGTTCGTCTTGCCTACATCTTGAATCTTGATAACAACGATCATGAAAACCCTGATAATGGTCAAACATATTTTCAAGTGAACGTAAGTTTTTGTCGTTTCAGTCACATGTCTTTATTGCCCAGTAGCAATGTGTTTTGGGCAGACTCACACTTGTCCGAAAGCTCCTCATGCCAAAGTCACTCGATCCGTGAAACTTTGCGGGTCCCAGTGACCCAGATTCCATGTTGATTCCTTTTGTGGCATGCCACGTATCATTAGCATAAGGCCATCAATATTTTGTGTATGTGTTTCTCAAACCTTAACTAACTAGAGAGCAGGAGGACGAAATAAAATATTAAATTTATAAAAAAAATGTCTTTCAATAATAGAGTAAGTTATTTTATGACATTTCTTTAAAAACACCTCGGGATGAATTAATAAATTACTGAAGAAATGTTTTCGTGACTGCTATTATAAAAACATGCTGTACATGGTATTTTTCGATTGCACTGCGGATATCTTCTAATTACTTTCCAAAACTGTTGTTTGCCCCCTTGCAGACCGCGCGATCTCCTGGCAACCACGCCCCGTAACCGCATCCGAATAGGATTGCTGCTTACAACTGGCAAGTACTTTGCAAGTTCACTTGTTTTCAATATGTATTTGTGTGTGACACTTTATTTGACGGAAGAGTTGTTCGAGATGATCAGAGGAGCCTTTAGTCATTTCGTTTATGACATTGATGACTTTATCGTGGAAAAAGTTACACTTCAAGATGACATACCGACTGTCAACAAGATGACGCCTTTCTAATATCTGAACGGATATTAAACGTAGCAGCAGATGAAGGATTGATGTGGACACAACGGGATGTGTTTTGGAACTTGTGCGCGAAATGTATCCAAATCCTCCGAACAAAAAATACATGGGACAAATGCATCTGGATCAAATGATCAAACTCAGTTTTGTGTGTGAAAAATATGTGCAAGAACAGGACATCCATAATTAAACTTATCGTAAGTACAATATTATCCAGATAGGCCTAATGTCAGTCAAATCATCTAGTTTATATCGTTACTTTTGTATCAGTTGTGCATTGTTATGTTGATACGCCTGACATATTCATATATTGTAGTCAAGCTAAGACATATTAGCTCAACTTCTGGTGTTTCAATTAAGGCCTCTTCCTAAACACTAGTTGAAACGTCTGTGTAATAATTAAAGTTTTAAACAATTTCGTATTTATGTATCGTTACTGTTACATTTACCTAAACTGATGTTGTGCTGCTGTTCTGCCGTAGAAATATATAAACCACAATACACTTTGACCACAAATGCATCGAATGTGTCACATGACACATGACCATGTGCTTTGCTATATATAGCACAACCAAAATAAGCGCCGCTCACCATGACTGATTCGATTTTTTGGGATAAAACTACAGAAAATGTATGGACTTATATCTAGATATGGAGTTATTGTGGTATCCAAGATATTTGATACGAAGTTTATCGGTCTTTGCTGATCTTGTTTACGTACAGTTTTCAAAAAGCTTCTCTCGACACTCGTCGGTGTCCAAAACTGAGACACCGCTACCTTGCGGTCTATTTATAGTCAGGGTGTTCAGTTCACCGTATATTTCACTCGTTGTGAATACTATATTAATGCGATATACTGCATATGTTAAATATTATCCATTACATGTGTAAAGAAAAGTCAAAACACCACGGGTCAAGTCAATGTCAAATCTTGGAAGGCCAACAACCCACCGCCACCCCAACTCCCAAAGAAAGAAAAAAAGATTAGTTGTCTTATATTGAAAAACGCAGAATTAAAGATCACTAAAACATCAGTCTATTACCACAGGAAACAGACGTTTAAAATATATTAAATTTTAAGTTTATTTTCCTTCAACATTGCTAAGATTTAGTGGTTAGAACTGGTATTAGAAAGATCAGCAATTGTTTGAATAGTATAAAAACGTTGACGAATCATTGCAAAATCTACACATTCTAGGAACAGGGTTTTGGCAGACACAGGGTAATGGCAAGAAATAAGGCAAGGTGAGTCCTCTCCCTTTAATAAAAAGGAATAAGTGTAAAGACACCAATGTGACACCTTCGTATTCTAACTTCATCAAAGTGACTTTAATCAGTTAAGGCATGACACTAAAACAATGGTTATTTGGCATCAAAACTTCAACTAAAAAGGGATGGTCAATTTTACAGTTGTTGATTTCATGTAAGCATGATTATCTGTCAGAAAGAAATTTGAAACTTCTCTTGTCACAAGTTGCAAGGCCAATAAGGCACCTTTAGCCTCTGCTGAAAAAATGGAAATTCCATCAGGTTATCGTAAGACACTTTGTCACCATTTTTATATCCATCGATGTATATGCTTGTATAACTAGTTTATTAGTGTTACATTTTTTATGATATGTTGTTGATATGATAAGGAATTAGTATCAACCATGTCCATTTTCGTTGATTCGGCATTGTTTTCGGTCTGTATTGACTGCCGCAGTGGCACTTCAGATTATTTGAAATCAGCAATTGAAGAAAAATTTAAATTTGCACCTTGCGTATTTGATTGAATACGGATACCAAGTGTTCGAATTGCGTTATATTTCTTCGCTAACAAAGGATTAAAAACAGCGATAAATGCTGCATTAGATGGATTGGAATACACCCAGGCCACACTTTAAGACTCCGATAGTGAATGGATTGAAGCTGTTGAATGTACGATTTGCGAGCTGAACCATATATATATATATACACACACACACACACACACATATATATATATATATATATGTGTGTGTATATATATAAATATATATATATATGTGGAGATATATATATATATGTGTGTGTGTGTATATAAATATATATATATGTGGATATATATATATATATATATATATATATATATATATATCACCCGAGTGTCTTTTGATATCAAATATATCAATACGAGTTGATCATGTGGAAGCAGTCATAATCAAGTTTAGATCTATTCCATATTCTGTTGAGATGGAGCAGAGTGTGTTGGTCATTTCGCATTTGAAACGACCTTTAGTGTATTAAGGACATTTAACCATGTATCTTTAACATTTCTTAGATGTGGTTTGAAAAGATAACTTTGATTTGAGGTTTGTCTAAAAATAATAATAGGTCCTGATATCCTTGCGTTTATTACCAAAACGCAAAATGTGTTGGCTTTAGAACGTTTTCCAGTGACAACAACATCTCGCCCACTTTGGTCGCCTACTACTACCATCAATGGGGTGCTGTGGAACACATTCTTTCCCGGTTCCTCGTGGGGTCATAGACATGACTGATGCATTCGCTTGTTGCGGCCTTTAGATTGCTTGCTGTCACCTGATCCCAGGTAATCTAATCATGAATTGGATTATCATGTTTTACATGTCATCTCGAACAGTTGCAGATGCACTGTTCACATGACCCACTACTATAGATAAATGAAGAGAGGCGTATAGAAGTTTTCAAAGTGACTTCGTCAGCCATCATACACGCATAATGTATGTGGCCGTTTTCTTTCTCTGTATATTACTGAGTGGGTCTCTCTCTGGACTGATTCTGCCTATGACAAAACCGGACGGTAGTACAGACCTTTCAAGCCTTCTAAGCCACGTCACCCTCCTCGAGCAGACTGTGACCGGCCTTCAGACAACCACTGTGCAACTACAATCAGATCTACAGTCCAACAAGGCACAGGCAGCTGCTGAGATTTCTTCTCTGAAAGATGAAGTGGTGTCCCTGAAGACGGAACTGCGGGTGTCATCTAATGACCTCGCTGTGTTGAAAGCAGAGGTGAATGACATGAAACGGGGTAATAGTAATGCTAATACTCAAGTAAACCTAACAGTCTTGGATTCAATCAGCCACGAAGTCAAACTTAACACAGCACAGGTAAGTGCAGTTCAGTCGGATGTCAAGATGTTGCACAAACAGCTTAGTCTGGTAAACTCTACTGTTTATGATGTAAAGAGGGAGGCGGATAGTTTAATTAAAAATACGTCATCTATGGTCCAGCTTCTCACACATAAGCAGGTGGTAGAAAACATGGAACTCCAATCGACAAACGCGCTGGCACTCCGTACATCACAACAAGTTGAAAGGCTGGAGCTAGACATGAATACAACTTCTGCAGGTCTGCATATGACACAGAAGAATCTAAACGTGACGAGCACTGAAGTCACAACTTTGAGAAATGATCTGTCCGTTGTACAGAAACAATCCCTGGACAACAAGCACTCACTGACACAAGTCTCACAAGATGTACAGTTGGTGTCGGCAGATGTTCACACGGCAAAGAATAATATCAGTCTGACAATCTCAGAAGTCGCGACTTTGAAAGCTGACTTGGCCGTTGTACGAAAACAAGCTCTGGACAATAAGCAGTTGGTGACGACACTTGGTAAGTTTTTGCTTAGCATATTGTTGGACATTCAATGTTTTTATGTGCACTGTTTGGAGGCTAACAGTATTTGATACTGCTTTATTTTATACTAATATATTTGACGTTTAGGTGAGAACTTATGCATTCAAGATCAAGAAGGATAAGTAGAAGATAATAGTTAATATATCTCATATGCATTTAAAAGTTCTCAAACAAATTCATTTGGGAATAATAAGGATTCGTTAAGATAAGATAAGATGAGGTTTGGAGCCATATTGTTAAGGCCGATATTGACACAATATTTTACTTAAGACTGAAAGATCACCTGGATATGTAGTCAACAGTTTCAAAACCAAAGGCAGACAAAGAACAAAAGCTACTGTCACCAATGATAATCCGATATTTTCTGCATACATACTTAAAACGAAGACTAAGATCTAACGAATTGAAAAAAATGTATGTCGTTGTAAGGAGAAACATATAAGCCAAACTTCCTCAGTTTGGCAATTTTAGATGAGAAACAGTTTACTCAAGCAAATATGCATTTTGTGAGAATATAAGAGCATGGTCAAACAAGGTGAAAACAAACGGAACATATATGTTAAGCTATATAATAACTACACATGTACCAAATTGCTTTACTTTTTTTTACGAAAAGGCCATAAAAAAACAGTTTTCAGTATGGTCGAAGTGTCAAGGTTACGTCAAGGTAAATATTGACAACAGTGCAAACAAAGAAAATCTTTGTCCAGCCCCACAACTAACTACACATAATGATAGTAAAACAACGAATTTTTTTTACATCAATCTTGATGGTGATTAATAACTAAGTCAATTGTTTTACAAATATTTACCCAAATGCAAGTTATATTCCTACAAAAATAAACCCATATGTGATTATTGGAATCATTAAAACTTAGCCATGCCAATACAGAAAAGTAACTGTTACACCACACGTGAAACTTCATAAATTACTGTATACAATGCAAGTTTGGAAGGGTATAGCGGTCGGAATGTCAACTGTTCAAATTCGAATGCATTCCACCTCCAACTGAAGCCCAACAGAACACCGTCGGAGGAGGATTGGAAGCAGAAGGTTCCTTGTTTGGGTGCATGTGTCCCTGACAGTGTTGGATTCAGTCAGCCATGATGTCAAGTTGAACATGTGAATGCTGTTTAGTGGGATGCTTATGGTTGCCTTTGTATAGCCACTACCACGAGTTACGAATCCCATAACGTGCACGTGCATTTTGCTTTACTGTTTTCCTCCCTGACATTTTTGATCAAGTGTGAAAACAATGCCGTTTAAGACATTGCAAATCGACAATGGCTCCGTTTTGACGCACCGTTTGTCGAATATCAGGCCACGAACATTTTCCAATAACATATATCCATTTATATACCGGATTTTCTGTGTAGTCAGGTTCAATAAACTACATACCACCTGTGCGTTTCGTTTTTTGAAGAGTGTATAAAACTTTTACACAAGCCAAATTTGACTTCGAAGCTCAGGTTCGAAACGCTAACAACCTAATCTAAACGAAAAAAAAATAGCCCTGGGTACAAGAACTGGTATCTCATTCAACAACTCACTTAAACGTTGAGGTTCTACCTCTATCCACCATAAGCAAAATCAAATTAACCTTAATTCATGGGCTTGGGCACAATATAAACAATACATAATCTAATAAGTTCATACTTTAAAGTTTACACTGTTTCTTTCATGCTGATTGGCTGAATGGGTAGTCACGTGATCTGATATTTGGAGTTCACACTCCTGTGAATGGACTGAAAAGTTCACACGATGTGATTTTTTTTGTTTTTTTGTGTGAAATTGATCGTGTGAACATTTGCCGTAACTACTTTCCGGGGTTTCCCCGAATTCTCGATCGGTGTTTACAATCAACTTGTTTTTCTATTTTCTTTTTAATCCCTGCATTTATCAGGGATATAATTAATTTAGTATTTTTGCCTTGTCTTGTAACATTTCCTATGATTTAAATATAAATGCTTTGGTTCTGGTGTTTAATGTCGTCTAGCTGCTATATGAAACAAAATGGATTGTCCTGACGGTGATGTGGATATGGAATGGCGATCTTTCAATACTAATAACGCACGTGAAGAAAATGAATTCTGTAAAATTACTAAGGTGAACGAAATGGATTTTTAGAGCGATACTGACTTTGATGCCTTGTTTTCGGAAATGACAGGAATCTAACACCAGTGAAAACAATGTTGTACCCTGCTCAGTTGTGGCAGCTGACGTAGATCAAAGCGACTGCTCCTGATCAATCCCAAACTAAAACCCGATTCACTATCGTATCGGGGGAAAATATATCATGTTTTGAGAAACCATAAAACATGAAAGGTAAGGAAAGAAACTTGAATTTTTAAAAAACACAATAAGAACTTGCCTACCCGTTTTACCGATTGGTCATCTGAGACGAGAAAATATTCGTAGACGGAATAACTATTGTTGGCCGGCATACTCCATGCGTTCTAGGCCGAGAAGCGGCAGCACATGAGGAATGACGGGGCACAGAAATGAAGCTGGCATCAGGTCATACCGTAGGTCCATCTCATGCGACAAGAAACACCAGCTAAGCAAAGCAGTACAGCTCACACGACAAATCCAAAACTCCAAATACAACACACCCTGACGTTGAAAATTAACACAAAACACACAAGTTTCAGAGCACTCCGTTCAATCCCCACCAGTCCATTCCGCATCGTCCGAATTGGTTTGCGATTATCTAAACACAAGCAACACATTTATAAATCGGTGATATTCCCAATTTGCTAAGGTAATGAGAGAGTTCACGCGTCGGGGTGTTTTCCATAACTGCTGCATAAACTTCATTTTCAACAGCAGTTAGAATAAATTTCATCCTCATGCTCCCGTTCGACTCGAAATGCACCTCTTTACAAACTCGACGTCATATATAAATCCGCGCTTGAAGGTTGACATCGCCTCGGTGCATCGAGGTTATGTTTATATTTTTGTTCACTTTCCTGTAGCCTATTTTTAAGATTTGATATTTCTAGATTATGTTGTATATATTCAAAGAACTATTTTTCTTTGCGTAACTGAGTATGAGTGGGGGAAAAGTATGTGACTGAGAGCCGGCAAATACCGACATAATACCATTAATGCAATGTTCTTTGGCGAAAACAGAGGACTTCAAATTTAAGCAAACATTGTTACGATATTATTCGGCGAGACCTGTAAACTACAAAGTATGAAATTATAAGAATTGAACGTCATTTTGGATGGGTTCATTGAAGCTCGGAGGTTCACACAGTTTAACCAGCGCTTTTAAATCGTTCACACTTCAATGAACCCATCCAATCTGACGTTCAATTCTTAAATAGGAACACACAAGCAAAGAAACATCAAAAAAGTTTTTTTAACACAAACAACAAGACCTTTACCTAACTCACCTACATAAACTGCTCACACTGTAAAACTACCGAGTATTTTAATCCTTTATTTACTCACTACCCCAAATACAAGATAGAACAGAACACACTTTTCGGGATCGAAATTCTAAGCGCGGATTGTCTTTTACGACGGAACTAAATTACATCTCATCCAGAGAACTAACTTATCCAAAGCTCAACTAAGCCAAGGTCAATCCGCCCCATGTTCGGGCTACCACAACATTGCCACAACCAGCCGCTTTTGCCCGGTTGTCGTTACTTTTTAGGCTTTATATGATACAATATTAGGGCTGAAACGATATTCCGGGACACCGATGCATCGCGATTCACTCCATACGATACGGTGTGCGATTTGTGAGGTGCTGTATCTCGATTTTTCTCCATACGTTTTTTTCAAAGACGTGTATATGTAAGTCTTGTTTTTTGTAATAAACTTTTATCACAGATACGTTTTAAATGTGTTTTAACTCTTTCAACGCCGTAGGCCGGTAAAACGGCCAAGAAGTATCGAGTCCCTAGGGTCCGTAGGCCGGTTAACCGGCCAAGCTTTAGTCACGTCAAAATAGTATATAGTTTTAAGAACCTACCTGTCATACCATTGATTTATTAAATCTATCACATCTCACAATGTCTGAAATACGTATTCTATTTCAATTTATCATTTTTTATCGATAGATTAAAAAGTTATTCACTATTTCCCGCAATGTCATTGAAAATATAATTATCGGACTCACACTTCGACAACGGGTGCACATCGAACATGTCAAAGAGCAAAACAAAGACGTTTCAAGCAAATCTTTAAATGTTATACAAAGTGATAAATAAAATCAATAAAAATATATCTCAAAGTGGTCAAACTTACAGCTAAGTAATTATTTCCATCTTTTCATGCGATCGCGTTTAATGTAAGTCAAATGACATCTCGGCTTTCGTCGCCTCGAATTCTCGGCTCGGACACGATGTTCAATGCCAAAATATATGCATGAAAAATCTTTGTCACAGCTTGTAACCTAAAATGATACATCCACGAAGCTCCATATTTTTAATATAGATCGCGAAATAGTTTGCTTAAAACGTTCAGAATAACACGATTTAACCAAAATATTTCGTAAAAATCTGAAATTCATCGTACACGAGGATTTGTAATTTGATTGCCTGCCTCAAGTCACGTGCTCAAATTTGACCAATCATGAACCTTGTATCAGATTTCGGCAAGAAAGCGTCGTTAGAAACAATTTGTTATCCAATGAAATCTGATGTTATAGCAACGAAAAGACTCCAGGCAATGTTACGAGCGTGTAGATGAACAAACAAGCTTTCTTCGACGAACGTGTTATTCATACGAAGCTTTCGAAAACGGAGGTATCTCTTCATGTTACTGAGCGGACAGCCGCTGTTATCCGGAAATGGGTGAAAACAGATACTATTCATAATTCTTTTTAAAATAATTTTTCACTTACGTAAATAATGAAAATAAAAAGAAATGATAAGTATAGATCTTTTGAAATCTTATATTTGCCCAAAATCGTCAAATTTTCGCTTCTTTGGTCCTCAATTTGGACGTTATGAATGTGTTAGCTCACATTTTTATAATTTACAACGAACTTAATTAAGTTGTCAATGCATTATTTAAATAATGTGAAAAACATAACTTTCATATTTATTAACACTAGGATTAGACCTTTCAAATGTTGCATAACATGGCTGTTGCTATAATTGTTTTTAATTGTTTTTTGCCTTTATACATGAAAATGGCAAATCATTAGTTACTGGACACTGGTACATTTAGTATTTACTAACTCACAACTCACAAATATGTAGGACTGATACTTTTGTGTTTGCTAGCCATTACATGGAAATGGCAGATGATTTATTAAGTTAAATTACTGATTACAGTATATATTTTATGACTCATGAACATTCATTCACTTTCATTTAATTTTTCATTTTAATAAACTAAGTTATATTCATTTATCTCTTGTCTTCTCTTGTCACAATATGTATCGTAGCGTATCGAGATACGTATCGAATCGTGATGTAAGTATCGAGATACGTATCGTTTCGTGACTTAGGTGTATTGTTGCAGCCCTATGATACATGATTTCATTTTACCTCCTCATATGCTATACTCTTAACACATATTTACAGTTCTTTTACGTACCTTTGTTAACCACGTGTTTCATTTCATAGTTTAACATAAAATGTGTTTTAAAAGTGTATCCTCTTTACTTACTAGTACATACATGTATTTACCTTCTCCTCATCCTACTTTACCATACCTATCCTTTGCCTTTTTCGTAAATTAATTTAAATCCCATAATTTACAATTTTTGGGTCAGGTGGTTATACTTCATTGAAATTGAAGCGGTCATTAAAACCCAGTGATTTACATGAACATCGATCTGCGCATTTTGGATACGATGACATGCATCCAGCAAGTCAGCGAGCCTGACCACCCGATCCCGTTAGTCGCCTCTTACGACAAGCATGGGCTGCTGAAGATCAATTCTAACCAGTATCTTCACGGGTGATTATGTTTCGAGGTTTGTCAGCACCATACTCGTTATACCATAGATGTTCGTGTACTTAATATAGACGTATGTATAACGCAATGGATAGTTGCATTGTATGAACATGTATTTGTATAAAACAGCTGCACTGTGGTTTTATGCTGTTATTGTTTGATTACAGGTTGTCATAAGCCACACTATTCTACCGGCAAAAAGACTCGCACCTGTAGCCTGTGTTGGATTATGTGCTTTCAGATAACAAAGCCGATTACAGGAGTACAAGCAGACACGTAGCTGAAATATCTTCTCTGAACAAAGACCTGTGAGAGCAGTCTATTGAACCCAGAACAGATAATCTATGATTTTTCACATTGTGACATTTGACAGACTTTCACAAACTATGGTTAAATTAGTGTCCAAGTTGGGAAATGCTTATCTTGTCGAGGATGACAGGTGATGAAATTCACACGTAGTTGAGGCTATTTTACTGTTGTAGTTAAGGCTATTTTACTGTTGTAGTTAAGGCTATTTTACTGTTGTAGTTAAGGCTATTTTACTGTTGTAGTTAAGGCTATTTTACTGTTGTAGTTCCTGAAACCTGTAGGTCGTGGGATCGAATTCTAGTTTCAATAGCATTTCCATCTGAGTTTAGACGGATTAACGTTTTTAAGTGTTTAAACTGAGGAGCAAAAGAAGCTATACCTCTCAGTGGATTTTATCATATGCTACATTTTCAGTGGAAAATAGATTAAGTTAAGGATATTATATTTTATTATTTTTAATAATGTTTTGATTTAAAACTGTTTAAAAAAGAAAAATAACATAAACCACAACTACTGATGGGTATCTTACCCGTGAAGATAGGTGTAGAATAGGTCTTCAGCAACCTATACTTGCCCTAAAAGGCGATTATGTTTGTCGTAAAAGGCGCATAACAGGATCGGGTGGTCAGGCTCGCGATCGCTGATTTGGTTGATACATGTCATCGATCCCAATTGCGTAGATCGATGCTCATGATATGAATCACTGGATTGTCTGGTCCAGACTCGATTATTTACAGACCGCCGTCATATAGGTGGAATATTGCTGAGCGCGGTGTTAAACAACAAACCAACCAACCAACCAACCAACCAACCAACCAATGGGTATCTCAGACATCTTATCTTTGAAAAATAAATTTAAAAAAAATTAGGCACACATTTATAACATTTCAAACATGGTAGTTGTCATGTAGTTGCAAATTCATTTCTTACCTCAATCTTCATTGAACCCATATAAACTGACGTCCAAAAGAAACTGTCATTTTCAGAGTTGATTATGTTGATATATTGATCTTCTCAATACACTTTACTTCATGCATGTGTGTTTTGTTGTTTTTTTAGCAAGAGTGATTTCAAACTCTGGTAAAGTTTCTTTTGGACGTCAGTTTATTTTTACAAAAAGACTTACCCGGCACAGATTACTTTTCACAAACTGTTGCAGGAATGAGAGATGGTTAAATAGACATAATCAAATTTAACAACTTCTTAAAATTTTCAATTTAACAAAAGACAAACTCGGTATACAGAATTTATCACGGCGAGTCATCTTGATTTGGAAGGAAAGCCTGAAGTGTCCAGAACACCTTGTAAATTACGGAAAGTTGCGAGTTGTGATAAGAGAATTAAGGGGACATAACTCTCTTGAACATGAACTGTACATATTGTTCTATGAAGATCCTCCCAAGTTCATGAGAAAAGTACATTTGACAATACATTTGTCATGCTAATCAGCTGTTTGACCAGATGGCCATCTCCTATTAAACACCCCATCTCCTTTTGGTGACGGGGTATACCATCTGTGAAGGCCTGCTTAAACACAATTGTACACAATATTATGCTGATGAACGTCCATTGAGAGCACTAGTCAGTGAAAAGTACGTAATGTTGGTGGGTGGGTGTTTTGGGCTAAATGTACACAGGAAACCTGGCTGTGGATATGTACGTATGGATATTATTTAATGCCACCTTTTGCAATATCTCGGCGGGAGACACCAGAACTTTTACGCTTGCTTCAACATACAACATGTGTCCCCGGCGAGGCGGTCACCAAATCAATTGTAAGTCACATACCAGCAAATGTTATTGTGTTTTGAAACCTGTGGTTGGTCTCCTGCATTTAAACCATACCAGGGCCAGTGAGTTTTACCAAAGCGGCAAGGTCTAAGGCTTTGTTTCCAAGTATATCCAAAGTCTGGGTACCATAGTGGGATGGATGTGTGAACATTACGCCGCTTTTCCCGTATTCAACCCGTATCATAGCGGGGGACACCAAGACTTGGCTCGTCACATTGCACCCATACTGGAATAGAACCTTTTCCGTGCGAACCAACACTGTTACCACTTGGCTATCCCAATGCAACCACATAGAACAGATATTGACAACACGACTTCATCCTTCTTACACAACGGACAAATTTATTTACAACAGACAAAGATTTTCTACCATGATGCAAAACACTGTACACTGCACAGAACATAAATATCATAAATATTATCTGTTTGCAAGCAATAAAACTATTGTTATACTATTCGTGAGGACAGTATTATATGTGTACATAACCGCAGACGACAACACAGGAATGGTGCTGTGGAACACATTCTTTCCCGGTTCCTCGTGGGGTCATAGACATGACTGATGCATTCGCTTGTTGCGGCCTTTAGATTGCTTGCTGTCACCTGATCCCAGGTAATCTAATCATGAATTGGATTATCATGTTTTACATGTCATCTCGAACAGTTGCAGATGCACTGTTCACATGACCCACTACTATAGATAAATGAAGAGAGGCGTATAGAAGTTTTCAAAGTGACTTCGTCAGCCATCATACACGCATAATGTATGTGGCCGTTTTCTTTCTCTGTATATTACTGAGTGGGTCTCTCTCTGGACTGATTCTGCCTATGACAAAACCGGACGGTAGTACAGACCTTTCAAGCCTTCTAAGCCACGTCACCCTCCTCGAGCAGACTGTGACCGGCCTTCAGACAACCACTGTGCAACTACAATCAGATCTACAGTCCAACAAGGCACAGGCAGCTGCTGAGATTTCTTCTCTGAAAGATGAAGTGGTGTCCCTGAAGACGGAACTGCGGGTGTCATCTAATGACCTCGCTGTGTTGAAAGCAGAGGTGAATGACATGAAACGGGGTAATAGTAATGCTAATACTCAAGTAAACCTAACAGTCTTGGATTCAATCAGCCACGAAGTCAAACTTAACACAGCACAGGTAAGTGCAGTTCAGTCGGATGTCAAGATGTTGCACAAACAGCTTAGTCTGGTAAACTCTACTGTTTATGATGTAAAGAGGGAGGCGGATAGTTTAATTAAAAATACGTCATCTATGGTCCAGCTTCTCACACATAAGCAGGTGGTAGAAAACATGGAACTCCAATCGACAAACGCGCTGGCACTCCGTACATCACAACAAGTTGAAAGGCTGGAGCTAGACATGAATACAACTTCTGCAGGTCTGCATATGACACAGAAGAATCTAAACGTGACGAGCACTGAAGTCACAACTTTGAGAAATGATCTGTCCGTTGTACAGAAACAATCCCTGGACAACAAGCACTCACTGACACAAGTCTCACAAGATGTACAGTTGGTGTCGGCAGATGTTCACACGGCAAAGAATAATATCAGTCTGACAATCTCAGAAGTCGCGACTTTGAAAGCTGACTTGGCCGTTGTACGAAAACAAGCTCTGGACAATAAGCAGTTGGTGACGACACTTGGTAAGTTTTTGCTTAGCATATTGTTGGACATTCAATGTTTTTATGTGCACTGTTTGGAGGCTAACAGTATTTGATACTGCTTTATTTTATACTAATATATTTGACGTTTAGGTGAGAACTTATGCATTCAAGATCAAGAAGGATAAGTAGAAGATAATAGTTAATATATCTCATATGCATTTAAAAGTTCTCAAACAAATTCATTTGGGAATAATAAGGATTCGTTAAGATAAGATAAGATGAGGTTTGGAGCCATATTGTTAAGGCCGATATGGACACAATATTTTACTTAAGACTGAAAGATCACCTGGATATGTAGTCAACAGTTTCAAAACCAAAGGCAGACAAAGAACAAAAGCTACTGTCACCAATGATAATCCGATATTTTCTGCATACATACTTAAAACGAAGACTAAGATCTAACGAATTGAAAAAAATGTATGTCGTTGTAAGGAGAAACATATAAGCCAAACTTCCTCAGTTTGGCAATTTTAGATGAGAAACAGTTTACTCAAGCAAATATGCATTGTGTGAGAATATAAGAGCATGGTCAAACAAGGTGAAAACAAACGGAACATATATGTTAAGCTATATAATAACTACACATGTACCAAATTGCTTTACTTTTTTTTACGAAAAGGCCATAAAAAAACAGTTTTCAGTATGGTCGAAGTGTCAAGGTTACGTCAAGGTAAATATTGACAACAGTGCAAACAAAGAAAATCTTTGTCCAGCCCCACAACTAACTACACATAATGATAGTAAAACAACGAATTTTTTTTACATCAATCTTGATGGTGATTAATAACTAAGTCAATTGTTTTACAAATATTTACCCAAATGCAAGTTATATTCCTACAAAAATAAACCCATATGTGATTATTGGAATCATTAAAACTTAGCCATGCCAATACAGAAAAGTAACTGTTACACCACACGTGAAACTTCATAAATTACTGTATACAATGCAAGTTTGGAAGGGTATAGCGGTCGGAATGTCAACTGTTCAAATTCGAATGCATTCCACCTCCAACTGAAGCCCAACAGAACACCGTCGGAGGAGGATTGGAAGCAGAAGGTTCCTTGTTTGGGTGCATGTGTCCCTGACAGTGTTGGATTCAGTCAGCCATGATGTCAAGTTGAACATGTGAATGCTGTTTAGTGGGATGCTTATGGTTGCCTTTGTATAGCCACTACCACGAGTTACGAATCCCATAACGTGCACGTGCATTTTGCTTTACTGTTTTCCTCCCTGACATTTTTGATCAAGTGTGAAAACAATGCCGTTTAAGACATTGCAAATCGACAATGGCTCCGTTTTGACGCACCGTTTGTCGAATATCAGGCCACGAACATTTTCCAATAACATATATCCATTTATATACCGGATTTTCTGTGTAGTCAGGTTCAATAAACTACATACCACCTGTGCGTTTCGTTTTTTGAAGAGTGTATAAAACTTTTACACAAGCCAAATTTGACTTCGAAGCTCAGGTTCGAAACGCTAACAACCTAATCTAAACGGAAAAAAAATAGCCCTGGGTACAAGAACTGGTATCTCATTCAACAACTCACTTAAACGTTGAGGTTCTACCTCTATCCACCATAAGCAAAATCAAATTAACCTTAATTCATGGGCTTGGGCACAATATAAACAATACATAATCTAATAAGTTCATACTTTAAAGTTTACACTGTTTCTTTCATGCTGATTGGCTGAATGGGTAGTCACGTGATCTGATATTTGGAGTTCACACTCCTGTGAATGGACTGAAAAGTTCACACGATGTGATTTTTTTTTTTTTTTTGTGTGAAATTGATCGTGTGAACATTTGCCGTAACTACTTTCCGGGGTTTCCCCGAATTCTCGATCGGTGTTTACAATCAACTTGTTTTTCTATTTTCTTTTTAATCCCTGCATTTATCAGGGATATAATTAATTTAGTATTTTTGCCTTGTCTTGTAACATTTCCTATGATTTAAATATAAATGCTTTGGTTCTGGTGTTTAATGTCGTCTAGCTGCTATATGAAACAAAATGGATTGTCCTGACGGTGATGTGGATATGGAATGGCGATCTTTCAATACTAATAACGCACGTGAAGAAAATGAATTCTGTAAAATTACTAAGGTGAACGAAATGGATTTTTAGAGCGATACTGACTTTGATGCCTTGTTTTCGGAAATGACAGGAATCTAACACCAGTGAAAACAATGTTGTACCCTGCTCAGTTGTGGCAGCTGACGTAGATCAAAGCGACTGCTCCTGATCAATCCCAAACTAAAACCCGATTCACTATCGTATCGGGGGAAAATATATCATGTTTTGAGAAACCATAAAACATGAAAGGTAAGGAAAGAAACTTGAATTTTTAAAAAACACAATAAGAACTTGCCTACCCGTTTTACCGATTGGTCATCTGAGACGAGAAAATATTCGTAGACGGAATAACTATTGTTGGCCGGCATACTCCATGCGTTCTAGGCCGAGAAGCGGCAGCACATGAGGAATGACGGGGCACAGAAATGAAGCTGGCATCAGGTCATACCGTAGGTCCATCTCATGCGACAAGAAACACCAGCTAAGCAAAGCAGTACAGCTCACACGACAAATCCAAAACTCCAAATACAACACACCCTGACGTTGAAAATTAACACAAAACACACAAGTTTCAGAGCACTCCGTTCAATCCCCACCAGTCCATTCCGCATCGTCCGAATGGGTTTGCGATTATCTAAACACAAGCAACACATTTATAAATCGGTGATATTCCCAATTTGCTAAGGTAATGAGAGAGTTCACGCGTCGGGGTGTTTTCCATAACTGCTGCATAAACTTCATTTTCAACAGCAGTTAGAATAAATTTCATCCTCATGCTCCCGTTCGACTCGAAATGCACCTCTTTACAAACTCGACGTCATATATAAATCCGCGCTTGAAGGTTGACATCGCCTCGGTGCATCGAGGTTATGTTTATATTTTTGTTCACTTTCCTGTAGCCTATTTTTAAGATTTGATATTTCTAGATTATGTTGTATATATTCAAAGAACTATTTTTCTTTGCGTAACTGAGTATGAGTGGGGGAAAAGTATGTGACTGAGAGCCGGCAAATACCGACATAATACCATTAATGCAATGTTCTTTGGCGAAAACAGAGGACTTCAAATTTAAGCAAACATTGTTACGATATTATTCGGCGAGACCTGTAAACTACAAAGTATGAAATTATAAGAATTGAACGTCATTTTGGATGGGTTCATTGAAGCTCGGAGGTTCACACAGTTTAACCAGCGCTTTTAAATCGTTCACACTTCAATGAACCCATCCAATCTGACGTTCAATTCTTAATAGGAACACACAAGCAAAGAAACATCAAAAAAGTTTTTTTAACACAAACAACAAGACCTTTACCTAACTCACCTACATAAACTGCTCACACTGTAAAACTACCGAGTATTTTAATCCTTTATTTACTCACTACCCCAAATACAAGATAGAACAGAACACACTTTTCGGGATCGAAATTCTAAGCGCGGATTGTCTTTTACGACGGAACTAAATTACACCTCATCCAGAGAACTAACTTATCCAAAGCTCAACTAAGCCAAGGTCAATCCGCCCCATGTTCGGGCTACCACAACATTGCCACAACTAGCCGCTTTTGCCCGGTTGTCGTTACTTTTTAGGCTTTATATGATACAATATTAGGGCTGAAACGATATCCCGGGACACCGATGCATCGCGATTCACTCCATACGATACGGTGTGCGATTTGTGAGGTGCTGTATCTCGATTTTTCACCATACGTTTTTTTCAAAGACGTGTATATGTACGTCTTGTTTTTTGTAATAAACTTTTATCACAAATACGTTTTAAATGTGTTTTAACTCTTTCAACGCCGTAGGCGAGTAAAACGGCCAAGAAGTATCGAGTCCCTGGGGTCCGTAGGCCGGTTAACCGGCCAAGCCGTAGTCACGTCAAAATAGTATATAGTTTTAAGAACCTACCTGTCATACCATTCATTTATTAAATCTATCACATCTCACAATGTCTGAAATACGTATTCTATTTCAATTTATCATTTTTTATCGATAGATTAAAAAGTTATTCACTATTTCCCGCAATGTCATTGAAAATATAATTATCGGACTCACACTTCGGCAACGGGTGCATATCGAACATGTCAAAGAGCAAAACAAAGACGTTTCAAGCAAATCTTTAAATATGTTATACAAAGTGATAAATAAAATCAACAAAAATATATCTCAAAGTGGTCAAACTTACAGCTAAGTAATTATTTCCATCTTTTCATGCGATCGCGTTTAATGTAAGTCAAATGACATCTCGGCTTTCGTCGCCTCTAATTCTCGGCTCGGACACAATGTTCAATGCCAAAATATATGCATGAAAAATCTTTGTCACAGCTTGTAACCTAAAATGATACATCCACGAAGCTCCATATTTTTAATATAGATCGCGAAATATTTTGCTTAAAACGTTCAGAATAACACAATTTAACCAAAATATTTCGTAAAAATCTGAAATTCATCGTACACGAGGATTTGTAATTTGATTGCCTGCCTCAAGTCACGTGCTCAAATTTGACCAATCATGAACCTTGTATCAGATTTCGGCAAGAAAGCGTCGTTAGAAACAATTTGTTATCCAATGAAATCTGATGTTATAGCAACGAAAAGACTCCAGGCAATGTTACGAGCGTGTAGATGAACAAACAAGCTTTCTTCGACGAACGTGTTATTCATACGAAGCTTTCGAAAACGGAGGTATCTCTTCATGTTACTGAGCGGACAGCCGCTGTTATCCGGAAATGAGTGAAAACAGATACTATTCATAATTCTTTTTAAAATAATTTTTCACTTACGTAAATAATGAAAATATAAAGAAATGATAAGTATAGATCTTTTTAAATCTTATATTTGCCCAAAATCGTCAGATTTTCGCTTCTTTGGTCCTTAATTTGGACGTTATGAATGTGTTAGCTCACATTTTTATAATTTACAACGAACTTAATTAAGTTGTCAATGCATTATTTAAATAATGTGATAAACATAACTTTCATATTTATTAACACTAGGATTAGACCTTTCAAATGTTGCATAACATGGCTGTTGCTATAGTTGTTTTTAATTGTTTTTTGCCTTTATACATGAAAATGGCAAATCATTAGTTACTGGACACTGGTACATTTAGTATTTACTAACTCACAACTCACAAATATGTAGGACTGATACTTTTGTGTTTGCTAGCCATTACATGGAAATGGCAGATGATTTATTAAGTTAAATTACTGATTACAGTATATATTTTATGACTCATGAACATTCATTCACTTTCATTTAATTTTTCATTTTAATAAACTAAGTTATATTCATTTATCTCTTGTCTTCTCTTGTCACAATATGTATCGTAGCGTATCGAGATACGTATCGAATCGTGATGTAAGTATCGAGATACGTATCGTTTCGTGACTTAGGTGTATTGTTGCAGCCCTATGATACATGATTTCATTTTACCTCCTCATATGCTATACTCTTAACACATATTTACAGTTCTTTTACGTACCTTTGTTAACCACGTGTTTCATTTCATAGTTTAACATAAAATGTGTTTTAAAAGTGTATCCTCTTTACTTACTAGTACATACATGTATTTACCTTCTCCTCATCCTACTTTACCATACCTATCCTTTGCCTTTTTCGTAAATTAATTTAAATCCCATAATTTACAATTTTTGGGTCAGGTGGTTATACTTCATTGAAATTGAAGCGGTCATTAAAACCCAGTGATTTACATGAACATCGATCTGCGCATTTTGGATACGATGACATGCATCCAGCAAGTCAGCGAGCCTGACCACCCGATCCCGTTAGTCGCCTCTTACGACAAGCATGGGCTGCTGAAGATCAATTCTAACCAGTATCTTCACGGGTGATTATGTTTCGAGGTTTGTCAGCACCATACTCGTTATACCATAGATGTTCGTGTACTTAATATAGACGTATGTATAACGCAATGGATAGTTGCATTGTATGAACATGTATTTGTATAAAACAGCTGCACTGTGGTTTTATGCTGTTATTGTTTGATTACAGGTTGTCATAAGCCACACTATTCTACCGGCAAAAAGACTCGCACCTGTAGCCTGTGTTGGATTATGTGCTTTCAGATAACAAAGCCGATTACAGGAGTACAAGCAGACACGTAGCTGAAATATCTTCTCTGAACAAAGACCTGTGAGAGCAGTCTATTGAACCCAGAACAGATAATCTATGATTTTTCACATTGTGACATTTGACAGACTTTCACAAACTATGGTTAAATTAGTGTCCAAGTTGGGAAATGCTTATCTTGTCGAGGATGACAGGTGATGAAATTCACACGTAGTTGAGGCTATTTTACTGTTGTAGTTAAGGCTATTTTACTGTTGTAGTTAAGGCTATTTTACTGTTGTAGTTAAGGCTATTTTACTGTTGTAGTTAAGGCTATTTTACTGTTGTAGTTCCTGAAACCTGTAGGTCGTGGGATCGAATTCTAGTTTCAATAGCATTTCCATCTGAGTTTAGACGGATTAACGTTTTTAAGTGTTTAAACTGAGGAGCAAAAGAAGCTATACCTCTCAGTGGATTTTATCATATGCTACATTTTCAGTGGAAAATAGATTAAGTTAAGGATATTATATTTTATTATTTTTAATAATGTTTTGATTTAAAACTGTTTAAAAAAGAAAAATAACATAAACCACAACTACTGATGGGTATCTTACCCGTGAAGATAGGTGTAGAATAGGTCTTCAGCAACCTATACTTGCCCTAAAAGGCGATTATGTTTGTCGTAAAAGGCGCATAACAGGATCGGGTGGTCAGGCTCGCGATCGCTGATTTGGTTGATACATGTCATCGATCCCAATTGCGTAGATCGATGCTCATGATATGAATCACTGGATTGTCTGGTCCAGACTCGATTATTTACAGACCGCCGTCATATAGGTGGAATATTGCTGAGCGCGGTGTTAAACAACAAACCAACCAACCAACCAACCAACCAACCAACCAATGGGTATCTCAGACATCTTATCTTTGAAAAATAAATTTAAAAAAAATTAGGCACACATTTATAACATTTCAAACATGGTAGTTGTCATGTAGTTGCAAATTCATTTCTTACCTCAATCTTCATTGAACCCATATAAACTGACGTCCAAAAGAAACTGTCATTTTCAGAGTTGATTATGTTGATATATTGATCTTCTCAATACACTTTACTTCATGCATGTGTGTTTTGTTGTTTTTTTAGCAAGAGTGATTTCAAACTCTGGTAAAGTTTCTTTTGGACGTCAGTTTATTTTTACAAAAAGACTTACCCGGCACAGATTACTTTTCACAAACTGTTGCAGGAATGAGAGATGGTTAAATAGACATAATCAAATTTAACAACTTCTTAAAATTTTCAATTTAACAAAAGACAAACTCGGTATACAGAATTTATCACGGCGAGTCATCTTGATTTGGAAGGAAAGCCTGAAGTGTCCAGAACACCTTGTAAATTACGGAAAGTTGCGAGTTGTGATAAGAGAATTAAGGGGACATAACTCTCTTGAACATGAACTGTACATATTGTTCTATGAAGATCCTCCCAAGTTCATGAGAAAAGTACATTTGACAATACATTTGTCATGCTAATCAGCTGTTTGACCAGATGGCCATCTCCTATTAAACACCCCATCTCCTTTTGGTGACGGGGTATACCATCTGTGAAGGCCTGCTTAAACACAATTGTACACAATATTGTGCTGATGAACGTCCATTGAGAGCACTAGTCAGTGAAAAGTACGTAATGTTGGTGGGTGGGTGTTTTGGGCTAAATGTACACAGGAAACCTGGCTGTGGATATGTACGTATGGATATTATTTAATGCCACCTTTTGCAATATCTCGGCGGGAGACACCAGAACTTTTACGCTTGCTTCAACATACAACATGTGTCCCCGGCGAGGCGGTCACCAAATCAATTGTAAGTCACATACCAGCAAATGTTATTGTGTTTTGAAACCTGTGGTTGGTCTCCTGCATTTAAACCATACCAGGGCCAGTGAGTTTTACCAAAGCGGCAAGGTCTAAGGCTTTGTTTCCAAGTATATCCAAAGTCTGGGTACCATAGTGGGATGGATGTGTGAACATTACGCCGCTTTTCCCGTATTCAACCCGTATCATAGCGGGGGACACCAAGACTTGGCTCGTCACATTGCACCCATACTGGAATAGAACCTTTTCCGTGCGAACCAACACTGTTACCACTTGGCTATCCCAATGCAACCACATAGAACAGATATTGACAACACGACTTCATCCTTCTTACACAACGGACAAATTTATTTACAACAGACAAAGATTTTCTACCATGATGCAAAACACTGTACACTGCACAGAACATAAATATCATAAATATTATCTGTTTGCAAGCAATAAAACTATTGTTATACTATTCGTGAGGACAGTATTATATGTGTACATAACCGCAGACGACAACACAGGAATGGTGCTGTGGAACACATTCTTTCCCGGTTCCTCGTGGGGTCATAGACATGACTGATGCATTCGCTTGTTGCGGCCTTTAGATTGCTTGCTGTCACCTGATCCCAGGTAATCTAATCATGAATTGGATTATCATGTTTTACATGTCATCTCGAACAGTTGCAGATGCACTGTTCACATGACCCACTACTATAGATAAATGAAGAGAGGCGTATAGAAGTTTTCAAAGTGACTTCGTCAGCCATCATACACGCATAATGTATGTGGCCGTTTTCTTTCTCTGTATATTACTGAGTGGGTCTCTCTCTGGACTGATTCTGCCTATGACAAAACCGGACGGTAGTACAGACCTTTCAAGCCTTCTAAGCCACGTCACCCTCCTCGAGCAGACTGTGACCGGCCTTCAGACAACCACTGTGCAACTACAATCAGATCTACAGTCCAACAAGGCACAGGCAGCTGCTGAGATTTCTTCTCTGAAAGATGAAGTGGTGTCCCTGAAGACGGAACTGCGGGTGTCATCTAATGACCTCGCTGTGTTGAAAGCAGAGGTGAATGACATGAAACGGGGTAATAGTAATGCTAATACTCAAGTAAACCTAACAGTCTTGGATTCAATCAGCCACGAAGTCAAACTTAACACAGCACAGGTAAGTGCAGTTCAGTCGGATGTCAAGATGTTGCACAAACAGCTTAGTCTGGTAAACTCTACTGTTTATGATGTAAAGAGGGAGGCGGATAGTTTAATTAAAAATACGTCATCTATGGTCCAGCTTCTCACACATAAGCAGGTGGTAGAAAACATGGAACTCCAATCGACAAACGCGCTGGCACTCCGTACATCACAACAAGTTGAAAATAGTCACGTCAAAATAGTATATAGTTTTAAGAACCTACCTGTCATACCATTCATTTATTAAATCTATCACATCTCACAATGTCTGAAATACGTATTCTATTTCAATTTATCATTTTTTATCGATAGATTAAAAAGTTATTCACTATTTCCCGCAATGTCATTGAAAATATAATTATCGGACTCACACTTCGGCAACGGGTGCATATCGAACATGTCAAAGAGCAAAACAAAGACGTTTCAAGCAAATCTTTAAATATGTTATACAAAGTGATAAATAAAATCAACAAAAATATATCTCAAAGTGGTCAAACTTACAGCTAAGTAATTATTTCCATCTTTTCATGCGATCGCGTTTAATGTAAGTCAAATGACATCTCGGCTTTCGTCGCCTCTAATTCTCGGCTCGGACACGATGTTCAATGCCAAAATATATGCATGAAAAATCTTTGTCACAGCTTGTAACCTAAAATGATACATCCACGAAGCTCCATATTTTTAATATAGATCGCGAAATATTTTGCTTAAAACGTTCAGAATAACACAATTTAACCAAAATATTTCGTAAAAATCTGAAATTCATCGTACACGAGGATTTGTAATTTGATTGCCTGCCTCAAGTCACGTGCTCAAATTTGACCAATCATGAACCTTGTATCAGATTTCGGCAAGAAAGCGTCGTTAGAAACAATTTGTTATCCAATGAAATCTGATGTTATAGCAACGAAAAGACTCCAGGCAATGTTACGAGCGTGTAGATGAACAAACAAGCTTTCTTCGACGAACGTGTTATTCATACGAAGCTTTCGAAAACGGAGGTATCTCTTCATGTTACTGAGCGGACAGCCGCTGTTATCCGGAAATGAGTGAAAACAGATACTATTCATAATTCTTTTTAAAATAATTTTTCACTTACGTAAATAATGAAAATATAAAGAAATGATAAGTATAGATCTTTTTAAATCTTATATTTGCCCAAAATCGTCAGATTTTCGCTTCTTTGGTCCTTAATTTGGACGTTATGAATGTGTTAGCTCACATTTTTATAATTTACAACGAACTTAATTAAGTTGTCAATGCATTATTTAAATAATGTGATAAACATAACTTTCATATTTATTAACACTAGGATTAGACCTTTCAAATGTTGCATAACATGGCTGTTGCTATAGTTGTTTTTAATTGTTTTTTGCCTTTATACATGAAAATGGCAAATCATTAGTTACTGGACACTGGTACATTTAGTATTTACTAACTCACAACTCACAAATATGTAGGACTGTTACTTTTGTGTTTGCTAGCCATTACATGGAAATGGCAGATGATTTATTAAGTTAAATTACTCATTACAGTATATATTTTATGACTCATGAACATTCATTCACTTTCATTTAATTTTTCATTTTAATAAACTAAGTTATATTCATTTATCTCTTGTCTTCTCTTGTCACAATATGTATCGTAGCGTATCGAGATACGTATCGAATCGTGATGTAAGTATCGAGATACGTATCGTTTCGTGACTTAGGTGTATTGTTGCAGCCCTATGATACATGATTTCATTTTACCTCCTCATATGCTATACTCTTAACACATATTTACAGTTCTTTTACGTACCTTTGTTAACCACGTGTTTCATTTCATAGTTTAACATAAAATGTGTTTTAAAAGTGTATCCTCTTTACTTACTAGTACATACATGTATTTACCTTCTCCTCATCCTACTTTACCATACCTATCCTTTGCCTTTTTCGTAAATTAATTTAAATCCCATAATTTACAATTTTTGGGTCAGGTGGTTATACTTCATTGAAATTGAAGCGGTCATTAAAACCCAGTGATTACATGAACATCGATCTGCGCATTTGGGATACGATGACATGCATCCAGCAAGTCAGCGAGCCTGTCCACCCGATCCCGTTAGTCGCCTCTTACGACAAGCAGGGGCTGCTGAAGATCAATTCTAACCAGTATCTTCACGGGTGATTATGTTTCGAGGTTTGTCAGCACCATACTCGTTATACCATAGATGTTCGTGTACTTAATATAGACGTATGTATAACGCAATGGATAGTTGCATTGTATGAACATGTATTTGTATAAAACAGCTGCACTGTGGTTTTAAGCTGTTATTGTTTGATTACAGGTTGTCATAAGCCACACTATTCTACCGGCAAAAAGACTCGCACCTGTAGCCTGTGTTGGATTATGTGCTTTCAGATAACAAAGCCGATTACAGGAGTACAAGCAGACATACAGACACAGATTCACACACACATACACATACAGACCCACATACACACACACTTTCACACACACGCGCGCGCGAGATCTTGTACGCTATGACAATGCAACAATGAACGCGACTTTTAGCCCAATTTTACCTCAAGTCACTTTTAACTCTTGTTTCTGGATAAAGATTGTATTGATCTTTTATAAATACCCACTGCCATTTACAAAGTGGTCAAATGTAACAACACTTTCTTAGTAAAGTACAAGAATCAGTACTTTACTAAGAAAGTTTTATCCAAAAATAACATTTGTTACACTGACCTTATATGTTATTCAGAATGGGTTGTTGTCTTTTTATATTTAGTCACCATTTCTTTGCTTTCATTTAGCATCGAACAACAGAAATGTGGCATTCCAAGCGCAATCCCAACCTATCTTTTCACCTTCTGGCACTCCCCTGACTTTCCTTGATGTCGACTACAACGCCGGCTCTGCGTACAACAACAAGACGAGCAAGTTCACTGCACCAGTCTCTGGAACCTACATGTTCTGGACACAGCTGGAAATGAGTGGTATATACAGTAATATGTACGTCCGCATCATGAAGTCAGGAGTGAACGTGGCAGCCGGGAGGGTAGAAACACACTCGACAGTTGGTAACGTTGATGCCTCTGCTGTAACTGTCAACCATCTTAACAAGGGGGAGGAAGTGTGGGTGGAGATAAGTTTCCCAAGTTTAATCGCTGGAGAAAATGGCTCCTCATACTTTGGTGGGGTCATGCTGTCAGCTGACAAATAAAAGCTGTGAACGAACACATAGGTTGAATGTAGCATAATATACCTTTACATTAAACTATAACCGATACATTCAGTACCTCATACAGGCTCCGGTTTTTTTCTAAGGCTGGTGGACAAGTTTATGTGTGTACAGTTTTATAATAAACAGATCTCAACTGATTGTACTTCACAGCCCAAAACATGACATGCAACATTGTCACTGCTCCGTACATAAAATATGGGTGAAACGCTTAACCCCAATAATTTACTTCAGTGTTATTTTGGAGAACAATTTGTATTCACTGCTAATACAAACGCAAATTATCTTCACCATCAGCATTCCAGTTTGTCTTACAATGTATCAATATCTAAAAGACTATCACTGTATAAAAACAATCTGATCTATGCAAACCAGTCATTGATAACAATAGCAACGATCCACATGTCGAGGAAATGACAGACAGACAAAATGTCCAAAGGTTTTTCGAAACAGTGTCACGTGGTCATAAACTAGGGGTTTGTGTTTTGCGAAATGTTTCATCTGCGTATCCTGTCGGGGATGACAAGTAGGCAAAATTACGAATAAAAACAAGTTTCATGCTTCACAGTTCACTCTGCTCTGAAATCAACAATTTGCTGACTGACACAATCTGGTCAATATTCAGAAAAGTAAGATAGCTACGCCATAAATCCCAAAGAACAACGAAGAACTATGTGTGGTTTACTCCATGATGAAACATTGTTCTATCAAGACGTCATTTCTGTAAATTCGAACATACGCTCGCAACTTGATGACGTCGTAAATTAGACAACGTTATTTTTGAGAGGGTAATGAGTTGTTCCCCTTAGATGTAGCTAGGCAACACGGATTAACGCAATGGCCAAACGATTGGTTACAAAAGTGTGCGAGGTATTGCAATCGGTTTGGGGAGGAACGGTACAGATAATCGACGTGAGAATTATGAGAATATTTAGGAAAAACAAACTTAACCCCCCGGTACATAAAATGGACTTGTCCGACATTGCAGAGATCGGATTGTATCCAGGGAGACATCATTACTCAATAAGGGTAAATATGTTTAAAGGCTGTAAATTTAGTAAGTTTGTAGTTTTGAGGTTGTAAATAATGTGAATATCTCACATAAGAAATAAACGACTCGTGTTCGTTGTTTACTATACAATACAACACTGCAGGGAGAATAAACCACGAAGGGCGGAGTGTTTTATTGTACGATAACCAACTCCCCCTAGTCGTATGTTTCTTAAATAATGTACTGGGTAGTTCTACTTGTGTGTGTGTCTGTGTAGGCTACCGTTGAGGACGATAGTTCTGATCCTTCCAGCCTTTAAACTCATGTAACCTTGCTTGAGCCCACTGTCTTACAGGCAAGCACGAAACACGTAGCTGACATATCTTCTCTGGAGAAAGACCTGTGAAAGCAGTCTATGGACCCCAGAACAGATGATCTATGATTTTTCACATTGTGACATTATTTGACAGATTTTCACAAACTAGCGTAAATTAATGTCCAAGTTGTGAAATGCTTATCTTGCCGAAGATGACAGGTGATTAAATTCACACGTAGTTCAGTCTATTTTACTGTTGTAGTTAAGGCTTTTTTACTGTTGCTGAACGGTTGAACTGGTAACAAATCACGCACAAGGTGGTAGTTCTCTTTATGTCTGTTTTAAGCATGCAGGTCTCTTTCTGGGATACTTTTTCCAATGGCTTAGCCAGACAGTACTCTTAATCTCTCCAGTCTCATATATAGCGTTGGGGGCACGGGTGGCCCAGTCGTCTAAGGCGCCGGGATTCGCTGTGCAGAGTTGAGTCCCTTGGGCATAGAGAGAGAGAGAGAGAGAGAGAGAGAGAGAGAGAGAGAGAGAGAGAGAATGAATGAATGAATGAATCTGGAGTGTTTCTGATCAGGAGTCAGAAGCCTTGACCCACAGCGTGTTGAAACTTTTGGGATGTGGCCATCCATAACCATATAATGTATGTTAGTAGCTGATGGTCTTCCTGTTCATGGGGGGGGGCGGTCGGGTAGCCTAGTGGTTAAAGCGTTCGCTCGTCACGCCGAAGACCAGGGTTCGAATCCCGACATGGGTACAATGTGTGAAGCCAATTTCTGGTTTCCCTCGCCGTCATATTGCTGGAATATTGCTAAAAGCGGCGTAAAACAAACTTACTCACTCACTCACTCACTCACTTCCTGTTCATGGACTATCTTCGAGGCTCTCTCTTCCCCTCTTGAACTCCGCTGCCCACCATCACCATCCCCTAACGTGCACGCCATGTCCGCATGGACGGCTGTTGGAGTTCATGTGGCGATACTTGAGATACTTCATTGACAGAGAACACCCAGTCACTTTGATGCCTGCAGATATATGCTGCGTGGTTGTGTATTGGTTCGAATGCAGGCTGCCAAGCAGAGCAGAGGTTATCACTCAACATGTGTTTAGGGATGGTATTCAACCAGTATTGGGAGTAAACATTGTATTTCGCGAACATTGGCTAATACAGGATATTTACCATCCCAAAATACACATGCGTGATAACCTCTTTATCATCTGATGTCATTCAGAAATTCGGTCAGTGAAAAACCTTTTTTATCTCTCACAAACATTACCTAAACAATGCAAATTTTCCTCGAATGTTCGCATGAATATATATGCTCTGAAATTTTTTTATTTATATCATATCAGGTGTATTTAGTCACCCCAAAACACTGTCCAGGTAAATATTACAATTACGCAGCATTGAACCACATGGTTTGTTTTCAGTAGTAATTATATTACAAGAGGGAATGCGTCAAAGTGCAAATAAAAATAACTTTTGAAACGTGTGGATTATGTTAGTTCCAATAATGTTCGTGTTCTAAAGTGCACGAGTAATGTTTGTCACTATCGTGATCATATATTGAACTTTCATCCATGTGTGCACAGTGAAGCATGCATCATTGACAAAATATTATGCATGTTTATTTTAACAAAATGTCTGTTACTTAGTTGAATATTCATGTTTAGCAATCTCTAAACTGACCTTTACAATCTAATGTCAGGTCACCACAGGGCCTTGTTGCTTCAATTGTTTCATGCATCATTGTGAAACTGTTTCGTGGAGTGAATGATCATTGCGTTGTCCAGGTGATTGATCCTGGTAGTTTTCTGTACCATACTGCAATTTGCAACAATTTTTGAAGCTGAAATATTCAAATATCCAAGCAAATAATTGCAATCATCGTCGCCTTCATCTTTCATTAAATACCAGGATTGTCCAACAGGAGGCCATGCATTATGTGTTGACAGAAAGATGTAAAGTTAAGGAGCATTTGTACGGTACTCGTTCTCTTTGTTGCGTCCCCGAACATTTGTGCCATCATATCAAGCAAGCCCTCAGTTTATAACATGCCAGTAGACCCGTGAAGATCCGGGGTAGAATAGATCTACCTATGCTTGCCGTAAAAGGCGACTATTCTTGTCGTAAAAGGCGACTAACGGCATTGCGTGGTCAGGCCCTCTGACTTGGTTGATGCATGTCATCGATCCCAATTGCGTGGATCGATGCTCATGATATCGATCACTGGATTGTCTGGTCCAGACTCGATTATTTACAGACCGCCGTCATATAGCTGGAATATTGCTGAGTGTGGCGTTAAACAACAAACCAACCAACCAACCAACAACCAATCTCTGTGATACGGTTTGAATACGCGAAAAGCGGCGTAATGTTCACACATCCATCCCACTATGGTACCCTGACTTTGGAAACTTGGTTTCGAAAGGCCAATCAGAATGAGTGAGTGAGTTTGTTGGGTTTTATCAACAGATATTGACAACACGACGTCATCCTTCTTACACAACGGACAAATTGATTTACAACAGACAAAAAATTTCTACCATGATACAAAACACTGTACACTGCACAGAACATAAATAGCATATATATTTTCTGTTTGCAAGCAATAAAACTATTGTTATACTAATCGTGAGGACAGTATTATATGTGTACATAACCGCAGACGACAACACAGGAATGGTGACTATTTTCTCATCAAGGAGCTCCGAGTCTATCCAGTCATGAACTTCCTCCTGTAGAATGTCAAGGGGGACGCTCCCGAGCTTCAAGGCCACATGATGAAAGTCCCGGATGTTGAACTTCCGGCCTAGACAGAAATAAAGATATAAACATTACAGATGACTCAAATGTTGGACTCTAAGGTAGACAAACCAGTGAGTGATAGGATCATCACCGATCCCGACAAGGCGTCTGGATACGATGAAACAGGTCAGGTAACACATCGTGACCCGCCAAACCTCCTGGTTGTTATGATTGTGCCAAAACACTCTTAAAGGAAATCATTGAGCGACACCCAAAGGTTGGAAGATCCAAAGTAACACATGACCGTACAATGAATTTTCTTTTCTGTAAAGGACACCAGTGTCAACACTACCAGTTACATGTAGGTATTGTATATGCGCCTAAAACAGCTAAATAGTATAAGCCTCTTTAGTGGTCCTTGACCAGCCTCAACACATTTCCAACGTAAAAGATGCCTATCTATGTTGTATAAATATGTCTGCAGAGTGACAATATCAGACAGCAGGTGCAAGGGTTGTTTTCCTTGATTTGATTTGCCAAAATTACCAGGCATATATCAAACTAGCCTATCTTATGTGGGCGACATTCCGTTCAGTCCAGACACTTACCGAGCCTCGTTTCCGCTTCCTGTCTCAATTTCTTTATTTTGATCTCTCCGACCTTGTAGGAGCAGGCTTGGCCTGGCCACGTGATGTATCGGTCAACCTCGGACTGGATCTGACTGTCTGGAAAGTCACTGTAGTTGGTCAGGAAGCGAATTGCACGATCACGTGACCATCTGTAGAACATAAACGATTCATGTAACTTCCACAAGCGAACAGGGATAAAATAGTTCAATGCCCCGCCACACCTGCCGCTATTATATTACATGTATATGTTTCTAACGAATCGACATATTCCAGAGGCAATCAGTGTTATAGTCTGTTAACTCCCTTGCCGATAATGCAGAATAATTATGTGCTCCTATGGTGTTTAACTGTTCGATGTGCAAACTGGGGATTCCGGTTATGAACTGGTCTGCAGTTACGTTTGCTTGTCATGGGAGTCGACGAGGTTAACTCAGGTGAGTCTGGCTCTGTGACTTAACTGGTTGTTTGTCGTCGTTCACGTCGTTGTTCATCGTTTAATCAATAGTTTGCCTGGCCCAGAATGACATTATTTTAAGTAGTATTCTTTGTCAGGCAAATCAGTGCTTCGTAGCATGAGAAACGATGCATGCCTTCAGAGTATGACGAAACGCAATCTGTCACCTTCACCAAGTGTGTGTGTGTGTGTGTGTGTGTGTGTGTGTGTGTGGTTCCACTAAACTTCTCTACCGTCACATTGCATTGAAAAGAATATAGAAGTTGAAATACGCAAATCAACATTTCAGAAGAATAAATCAGTTGTCATCTTCTCCAGATGTTTGACTAAAAGGACGAAGGCACATTGTACCTGGGCTGCACGTTTTACACACACACACACACACACACACACACACACACACACACACACACACACACACCATTAGGCGCATTCTGGATACTCACTGTGACACTTTAAACGCATAGGACAGATACGCATAACTGCGATATTGATTTGTTGTTACTTTTTTTTCATCTGTAATTTCAATTTTGAACGCAGTCTTGTTGAAAAGGAAACTCATGTCTTGTTAAAGTGTTTCTCATTCCATTTGTTGGTATTGTTTCATTAACCTTGGGATATTCATTCTTCCTATCATGCTTTTGTCCTTTTTCGTTTTTAATCACTTGGCTTAAATTTGAACTCAATCAAAACCGGAAAAAATCCTTAATTAAGCCCAGGGCTTACAAACGTGAAGCCCCGGTATGTCATCTCTCACCGTGACGAGGGATGCCAACGATAAAGTCTTGCTCTACTGTCGGACAAACGTCCATACAGTTCACCAGGGAGTGAAACGTCCGTAAAATATACATATTGTCATTTATATTTTAAGTGAGTGAGTGAATTTGATTTTACGCTGCTTTTAGCAATATTCCAGCAATATCACGGTGGGGGGCACCAGAAATACATTCACACATAGTACCCATGTCGGGAATCGAACCCGGGTTTTCGGTGTGACGAGCGAACGCTTTAACCACTAGGCTACCCGACCGCCCCTTATACTTTGTGCAATTTTGTACACGCAGCATGGCTGTGGATATTTACGAGTGAGTATTGCATTGTTCCGTTCTTCAAAAAATAACAGTAATATCACGAAGGGGACACCAGAAATGGGCGAAATCAAATACAGTCGAACGTAGATAATCCGGACTGACAGGACTGTTCTCGAGGAAATCGACCGGAATTTCTGGATAAACAGAGTTAAGTACTGACTAAGCCACAACTTTGGCCAAAAGGAAGTCTCTTTCCGGCAATTGGTTATTTTAAACAAATTAAAGGAAACGATTTATCCCCTTGACTATACAAAAGTTCCACAAGGAAATCGTCCTGAAGAGTTTCTGGCTTGATGGGTTCCACTGTATGAGTGAAACTACACAGCTGTCAACTCACCCAACCGCGTGAATGCCAGTATCCACTACAAGACGACAGGCATGGAATATCTTGGAACAATATCTGCCAAAGCTGAAAGTAAGAAGAAAAGTTAAATAGAAACAAATTAGGAACTCCCACATAGGAGATCATAATAACGCCTGAATGTAACACTACGTCCGTACATGGACTACGACGTTTGTGGATGGTGTTTAATGCCGCTGTACCCAATATTCCAGCCGTATCACGCCGCTCTTTAAATAATCGAATCATGACCAGACAAACCATATTGATATTATGAACAGCGTCCCACGCCCTTGTGGTACGACGACGTGCATTCAGCCTGCTCACAAAGTGTTACAGCAAGATCCTCATGAGAGCGGGTATAAAAGATACATTCTGCCCCGAAATCCACAATAGGCACAATAGGCAAACAATGAGAAAAATAATCCAGGATGTATTTTCTATTAGAAAGTTTCGAAGGGGGTATTGCCTCTGGGGGGTGGGGGGCAATATTCCAGCTACATTAACTGAACAGTTGGCTAATAGTTGCTCTGTACAGCTCAGGTCGCCATAAAGATGTCGCAATTCGCGTCGGTTTCCAAACAGATAATCATCAAAAGATTCTTAAATAGTGTCATTTTCATCTGACCCTGTGTCATGGCTCTAGGTTTTATTAAATGTATTCAGCATGACTTTGAAGAGATAATTAGTTTGAACTAACAAAACCTCAAAAGGATCATAGGGCGAGTCGTACAAGCCCATCTCCTCTCCGAGGTATTCAGCATAGAGCGCAAAGCCCTGTAAAAAAGAACATGGTCACAGATCACAGTCATGTCTGTAAAAAACAACGGGACACATTACTTGCAGCAGAAAAGCACCACATGCCCATGCGTGTCGTTGGACCAGACGAGAAAGATTGATATATCGACTGTTTGTTTGTTTGTTTGTTGTTTAACGCCGCACTCAGCAATATTCCAGCTATATGACGGCGGTCTGTAAATAATCGAGTCTGGACCAGACAATCCAGTGATTGATATCATGAGCATTGATCACGCTATTGTAATACAATGACACGCATCAACCAAGTCAGCGAGCCTGACCACCAGATCCCCTTAGTCGCCTCTTACGACAAGCATAGTCGCCTTTTACGGCAAGCATGGGTTGCTGAAGACCTATTCTACCCCGGAATTTCACGGGTCGATAGATCGACTGACTATTTATCGCACTCAGCAATATTCCAGCTGTATGATGGCCGCCTGTAAATAACCCATCCGGGACAGACGAACCAGCGGTCTATGACATAACCTACGATACACCTGGTCGGGTACGATTACCAACAATCACCTAGGTAACCACCCGATCCTCATTCCTGCTTATTCTGATCCGGGATACAAACGTAAAATTGCTAAAGTGTAACTTATATCAGATTAAGACGTCTATATATTTCAATAAAAAAAACGATGAATTTCGAAAAACATAATACGTTTCTGGCAGTCTGTCAACTCCTTGTTGAGAGCCTGATTTCTACACCTTACACAATGTATTACAGACCGGAACTCACCTCTGCGTATGCGCTGTATATGGGGAAATGGAATGGTACCAAGTTCAGCTTGCTGTTGAGTGTCTCCGCCCTGTAGTCGGGGATGCCATGCAGGCTGGAGTAGGGGTAGAAGACATTCTCCCCGTACGATCCCCATGGGCCGTATGTGTCAACAGGCACGATACTGAAACAGAACAGGTTTTATGTAAGCCAGGTCCTGTTGTGAAACCAACCGTTATATAACCCGCAATTATCCTATCGTATAATATTTGGTCATACGTTGACAAAGTGCCTGACCTCTAATACGCGCATGTGAGAAATCAACATGTGCATTGGTCTAAATACACATACAGTCCCACTAGATAACGATGGTCACTTCTCAGTGTACAGCTCTTTCCCTTTTCCAATGAACATTTCTACAGCAATTAACTTTCAAGGTTTCCTTAAATTTATCCCAACAATAAAACTACATGTATATGTTGTAGCACTGAGCCAACCATATAGTTAAGTATTACTAAGAAACAAATTATATCGTTTCCCCACCAACAAGAGAAGTACTAGGCTCCATATCAGAGCGTGCTACCTGATTCACCACGGTACAGATCTGCCGAGCATGATGGACGACGACGTCACTGTTCGGAGCTATTGCATTACTCACGTGAGAGCCGGAAGTGATATGTTTCTGAACATAAACTGTAGCCGAGGCAGAATTTTCTTTGTGATGAGGAAGTGATATCGATGTAGCAGCTCCTCCTGTGAAGAAACAATCAAAAATAGAACAATGTCTTTCTTTACCTAATTTTAGATATATGTACGACAGTGTAAGTGAGAGATTGTTGCATGATGTGACTTTTAGGCGTGAAACATTAACTTCGTTGAAGGATTCCAATCTAAAATTATTTGTGCAAATATTTTGGTTAGCACTAAGAATAACACAGTGAAACACGGTGTTTTCGGAAAAGAAAAACACTTTTATGGATAAAAGCGTTTGTTTGTCTGTTTGTTCCTTGAAGCCGCACGCAGCATCCTAACATTGGTTATTTGTTTTTGTTTTTGTTTAACGCCGCACTCAGCAATATTCCAGCCATATGACGGCGGTCTGTAAATAATCGAGTCTGGACCAGACAATCCAGTGATTGACATCATGAGCAACGATCCACGCAATTGAGATCGACGGCATTCATCAACCAAGTCAGGGGGCCTGACCACCCGATGCTGTTAGTCGCCTCTTACGCCAAGCATAGTCACCTTCCACAGCAATCATGGGTTGTTAGTCGCCTTGATATTATGGTGACAGATTGATGTCTCCATGCTATATGTGTCCAAGCTTCGCTAACCGCTCAACTATCTATCCTAACTTGAAATGGGATTCGTTATCAGTGTTTTGTATGATATGGTATGTTTATGTGTTATTTCGATATATTTTCCTGAGTACGTTAGTGTTGTTTTGGATTCACTAATTAGTGTATTGAATAGTTTCTGATGTAAGTAACGGAATGCTCCAGAGAAACCTTTTTTATTAACATGTCTGTTTTCAACCGCTAGCAGTTGGACGCATGAGACGGAAGCAGAGATGAGTCATTTGTGTTTGATGCTGCCGTGAGTGTTGGCTATATGTCACGACATATCATGAGTTTGTTGTTTAACGCCGTATTTAGCAATATTCAAACTTTATGTCTTCCAGACAATCCAGTGATTGATATCATGAGCATAGCTATATGCAATTGGGATACAATGGCAAGCATCAACCAAGTCAGAGAGCCTGACCACCCTCATACCACAAGCATAATCGCCTTTTATGCCTATTCTACCTCGGATATTCACTGGTCGTATCATGGGTGAGTGAGTTGGGTTTAATAAGAAATTAAAGCGACAAAACCTGTTCCGTATTCCTGAGAAATCTCTGCTGAAAGCAGGGTCGAGTGTATGCTTCACACACATGCAAAGGCAAGTCAATTGTTCACCTGGTTAACACTTTAACACGCCCATAATCTGTATTTCATCTATATCATGACGTATCACGAGGCATGGGTTGACTAGCAGGCCTGTGGAACATTGTATACATGTAATAACAGAGTCGGGTGGGTAGGTTGACTGCCAAGCAAACAGTCAGACAAGCAGAACACAAATGTCACATGTACCAACTGGCGCACATAAAGGGAGAGAGGGTCTGCACTCGTCTGTCATACAAAGCCCTGAAACAAATGTAAGTCTATAGCAGTGGGCAAGTCTAGCTTACTGTAGTTTCAGGAATTGAAGAGGGTCCTTTGGCTCTTTGTGATAACATTTTATCTATAGATAATTTGAACAACTGTTTTTGTGTAAAGTGTGTTCATTTCGGAAACTATATGTTTGTCGAGGTCTGGACTTAATTAGAACTATTCACGGAAAACATCACAAATATGATAAATTAAAAACATCTTATAATAAACATGCTGTTGAGTTTTGTTAAAAGATGTTTATTTTTATTGGCAATTATTGCAGTTGGTGTTAAGGAAGTCATTGGACCCTTGCCTCTAACACAAGCGTTCTATTATTTCAGCCGCCGAGACTCAATGGGGCGTAATATGCTTGCTAACACGCACAATTTAAATAACGTCTCTGATTTCTTAATTGTTGCCGATTTTGAAGATAGAATAAGCATTGGCAGTAAACTGCTCCATGGAACTTTTCGCCCTTCAGCAAAATAGGTACTTACTTTTTCGATCATATTACAGTAAGAAATAACACAACTGTTAACTAGGAATTAGGTAGAAGAGTCATGATGAAATAGGACCTTGGAAACAGCTGCGTTGGACACCACACTAAGAAATGTTGCTTTGTGTATACTAAATGTTCATATATCGTAAACAGTCGGCAAATAGACCCCACTCCCAACCAGTGACTTGAGGCATGTGTTTATCAACTTTGTTCAGGAATTCTTTCACATTTACAAATATCCTCTAAGTGTTTTGTAATGCAACTGAACGGGCTAAGACAATAGGAGACGGAGTCAAAAGCCACAGCAGACCACTAAAAACAAATCTAGCATTTAACAGTCAGAACTCTACCCACAAGTATGTCGGCCAAGTGTATCATAACAGGTAAACATGCATACATAAACCAATATTTAGCCTTTCAGCAACTACACTGATCCCGACTACTTCCACACGTGGTATGCATCGTTGTCTTTGTTGCTTCAACTTGGGGTACCCTGCCATTTGGACAAGGTCAGACCAACACATGGGCACCATCAGGACAAGGTCAGACCAACACATGGACACCATCAGGACAACTGTTGAGTTACGTCGTTGCGATTTTGTGGTAAGGGTTGTCCGTGAGGTTGTGGACGAGACTCCAACAATGGCAGTGAATTAAGTACAGCGGAACCTCATTCATCCGGACGTGGAGGTCACTTGTCCGGGCTACAGGGAGTTTGGAATTACAAAGATGGAGTGCTGACTGCGAATTCCATTGTTCACCATCCTAGATCCCTTGAGGATGCCATGGAAGAATAGTTCCCAATGCTTTCGCCGACTGCAGACAATAGGCTGATCAGACACGTCTGATTGTGTCATCGTGCCCTTGCGTTTAGTCACTGGTTTGCCTCGACCAGACTCGATTCTCTAGTCCTTGGCGATTAAGCTGGAATATTGCTGAGTATCGTGTTAAATATATAACATCAAGTCAATTTAAAACGATATTCTGATAATGTTTGAGGATGTCAGGGAAGAATAGTCCCCAGTATCCAATGCTTTTGCGACTACAAACAATAGGCTGATCAGACACGGCTGATTGTGTCGTCGTGCCTATGGTCATGGGTCGCTGCTCTTGCGTTCAATCACTGGTTTGCTTGGTCCAGACTCGATTTTCCACAGTCCTTGGTGCACAGCTGGAATATTGGTGACTATCGCGTTAAATAACATCGGCTCAATTGTAAAACGATACCAACATCTGTTCCGAGACTGGTAAGTGGCTTTTGCTTCAAAAGCCAGATGAACCCTTCTATTATTATTTCGAAATAGTCTATATCAAGGCTGCTAACATTTCCAAGTTTCCAAGTTTCCAAGTTTCCAAGCTTGGTATCTGACTGTGGTGTAAAACAGTGTTCACTTTTCACTATTCTGACCCGAATTCGCTCAAATAACAGATTCATTCTGATAATGTTTCTAGGTGTGTCAAGCACAATGTCCGTGATCGTGGGTATCACAAATATGGAACATGTCTACGACCTGCGGCACAGCTGGCTTCCCTCCAACACTAAACTGTCATGTCTTGACAACTTAAAGACTGAAACACTGTTCAAAACCACGTTAACCCCACACTCACGAACTAACCAGTAAGTTAAGATTTCACCCACAAAATAACAAATTATCACTTGATATATATCTTCTGACTTCATTGTGCGATGGCTACATTGCAAATAAGACGACATGCATGTGTGAGTTTAAAGAAGGAAAAAAACAAAATGTAGATTCAAGGCGATGTCCACAGACGATTTATGATCAATACACATACAGTGTATCCCAGGAGATCAACTCGCAACTTCACAAAACAATCAATCAGTCCACTTCCCTTTGACACAGCGCTATCTATTATCCACGACTTACATCTCGGCTCGTCACGAGCAGATACATTTGTATGTTTGATTGACTTGAATTGACAACTTCAAATGGCTTCTTTGATAGGCATTTAGAAGTTGGAGTACTAAGTAAGGATACGAATTAATTGATTTAAGGATCTTAATTGAAATAAAGAAGTTGTTCATCCATAAATTCTTATCCTAACTTCAACAGGGATCGAGGGTTCCTCGATGCATCTTTTGTGGGATTTTAGCCAATTTTTATGGTATCGGCTAGCCGAGACCTTGTGGAGACCCATCGAAGACTATTCTGGGTAATAATCAAGTACTTCCCCAAAAAAGCAATTATATACTTAAGTCACCGAAGACGTTTCTAATGCATCTCCACTAGCGGGGGATGTCTGGGGAGATCTTCGGAGACTTCTCCACGGACCAGCAAAAAAGCTAAGATGTCTCGGATACGTCTTCGCTAGTGAAGACCTTCAAAACAATTTGCAAAGACTATTCGGAGACTTCCTCAGAAGGGCAATAAAATAGCTGAAGGTTTGCAAGGATGTATCAAGTGCATCCTCGCTAGTGAAGACCACACAAAGACTTTGTGAATACTATTCGGAGACTTCTTCATAAGGCAATAACATAGCTGACTGTTTGCAAGGATGTATCACAGACTTATTTACAAACAAAATTGAAAAGATACTGTGGAGTTTCCTTTGCTAGTGGAGATCTTCGAAACTATTGTTTGGAGACTTCATCACTAGGCAACTTGATAAACGGTTTGCAATGCATCCTCACTTGCCAAAACTATACTCTTCAAAAAAGGAGACTTGACACTGACTTTCAAAATGTAATATAATGCGAGGACACAAAAACCATAATTGAAAAACTGTTTGAAGATCAATGTACACAATGTTCAAAACATTAATCGTGTCACCTAGACAGACACACGTACACGATACAGTTAATGTCACAGGGGTACAGAAAATGTCAGTATCGGTTGTGCCCACCACGTGCATCAATCACCGCTTGACATCGATGACCCATAGATGCAATCAAATTGTCAATAACACACAGTTGGATGTGCTGCCATTCATGCTGAAGTGCATCAAGAAGCGCCGGAAGTGTTTGGGGCGGTGGATTCCTTCTGCGAACGCGTCGATCCAACTCGTCCCACAGATGCTCAATCGGGGATAAATCTGGTGACCGGGCTGGCAAAGGTAAAGTCCTGACAAACACGTGCAATATGCGGTCCAGCGTTGTCCTTCTGGAACTGTCCGCCATGAACGTTGACGTGAGGAAGAACGTAAGGCTGTAGGATCAAGTCTCTGTAACGCACACCTGTCAATGCACGAGAGGCGTCCTACCTCCGTGATGAATTCCGGCCCATACCATGATACTCCCGCCGCCAAATGGGACAACCTGCTGCACACAGTTCGGGCGTAACGTTCACCCCGACGTCTGTAGACACGTGCGCGCCAATCAGCACGTGTGAGTAGGACACGGGACTCGTCAGTAAACAGTTCATTTCTCCACCTTGCACGTGCCCATCTAATCCTCTGTTGGCACCAAAGCACGGTCCGCCAGATGACGTGGGGTCAATACATGACGTCGAACAGGTCTTCGTGGAAAAAGTCCAGCCTCCATCAGTCTGTTGCGTACTGTTTGATCTGATAGTCTGCGTACCCAAGGAATCTGTGTGGTTGTAGACGTGGCTGTGGTAGTGCGGTCTCTGAGGTGTCGCAGCCGGATGTATCGATCTTGTGCTTGGGTTGTCACCCTTGGTCTTCCTGACCTTGGTCTGTCGTCAACTCTGTTGGTGTTGTTATATCGGGTCCACAGTGTGGGGATTGTCTGTCTGGATACGCCAAAGTGCCTGGCCACACCTTGCTGAGTTGCTCCGGCTTGTAATCTCCCAATGGCGTTGTTCCGTTGAGCTGCATTCAGTCTTGGCATTCTGTCACCGCCTCTACTGCCGTTATAAGGACTGTATGAACAGCCGTTGATGTGGATTTTTATACCAATTCAGCGTGGTGGCCTGCATGCCTAAATGCAGGATTTTGTGCTGCACGTTTTTTACAGGCGGTTGTGTTTGGATGAGGCTGTAAAATTGATCCCCAATCGCTACGTTTATGTGCTTTGCATGTGTTTTCGCGAATTATAGTCACATCATCTTTCTGTTTGACTTATTTCGTTCTCGTTTAATGTAATTATTTTAGATATTTGGCAAATAGTGGTTTTCGATCTATGTCAAGTTTCTCTTTTTGATGAGTATATATGAAGACTTTTGTTAGTATATACCTTTAAAAGACTTCCATTCAATTGATACAGATCAATACACTGAGCTTCAGTCAAGATCTAGGTACCTTGATGACATGATCTTTATTATTTATTTTGAATTTTCTTTATAACTATTGATCTTATAAACTTGATTTTTTTTGTATCATATATAGTTCACATGCATTTGTCGGCTGTTAGAAATGTTATAATACATGTCACTATTTTCTTAAATACTTCATGGATTCTGTTATCCTGGTTGAGAATAAAATATATATACTCATTTAGCATTGTTTTCATGCTTCAGAGACTATTCTGGAAATACCAAAACTTACCCTCCATGTTCATGAAATGTACTTGTCTGCCGTTGCCAAGATCGAATTCTACTCAATGAGTCATCATTATTTAAATGTGGACATGCGCTTGTCGTAAGAAGCGACTAACGGGATCGGGTGGTCAGGCTCGCTGACTTGGTTGAAGTATGTCATCGATCCCAAATGCGTTGATCGATGCTCATGATATTAATCACTGGATTGTCTGGTCAAGACTCGATTATTAACGGACCGCCGTCGTGTAGCTGGAATATTGAGTGCGGCGTTAAACAACAAACCAAACAACCAAAATGTGGACAATTATTTTTGAAGCTTGTAAATTGTATAAACATCCTTAATGAGACTGCACCTGTTGTTGATAATTCGTGCGCTACGAGTAGTTTATTCTATTGTATTATTTATTATTGTACGATAACAACTCGTCGTTAGTTCTTAACTATATTGTAGTTCACGCGACTGCATGTCATGACAGAGAAGGTAAAGGGTAAGAGGGAGTTGTTGGGATAGGGACGTTTATCATCCAGACAGAACACAAAGTGAGCTACACATGTCCTGTCTATTGGATACTATGTACATGTACAATCGATATGGATATCACGTGTGTCACTCAGACCTTTTAATCAGAAGAATTAATATATGCTGAGATAATGCCGCACGTATTCACCATGACTTCGCTAATGTATATCTCTACTGTGGAATTTTCAACATATCCACACCCTGGAGATGTTAATTACTTCTTAATGTGACATACACACGATGAGTCTGCTATTTCTAATGCAAAAACAAAGAATATTCCACCAGTTTATTTCGGTAAATGTTGTGTAATTGTACAACGACTCTTTCATTGAGTGGATCAGCTGCTCCCATTACATATGTCAATGTAGGAAGTGGCATCCTATCTGACACCCTTTTAAAACGGAATCAATAGCGTTTTGCTATGAGATTTTCTCTGACTTTCATTGTTCTTTTCCCAAATACGTTCTCTCCTCTCCGTTTTGACAGAAATACAATATTCGGGCTGTATAGCGATAGTCTAACACCCCAACGTTTATCATGAGCATCCGCCTGTACGTGGAATCTTGGGTAGGAGTTCAACATATTGTATTTCAAGTGAGCAGATTGGTGACAGTTGGAAAGATATTCTTTTCGCACCGCGTCACATTTTACTCTGTCCCACGTCCATTGGTTAAACTGTCTGGCGTGTTTATCTGTCACACGTCAATCGGATAAACTGTCTGACGTGTTTCGCTGTCATACTTTCATTGGTTAAACTGTCTGACATGTTTGGCTGTCATACTTTCATTGGTTAAACTGTCTAACGGGTTTAGCTGTCACACGTTCTTTGGTTAAACTGTCTAACGTGTTTAGCTGTCACACGCCCATTGGTTAAACTGTCTAACGTGTTAAGCTGTCACACGTCCATTGGTTAAACTGTCTAACGTGTTTAGCTGTCACACGTCCATCGGTTAAACTGCCTAACATGTTTAGCTGTCACGCGTCCATTGGTTAAACTGTCTAACGTGTTTAGCTGTCACACGTTCTTTGCTTAAACTGTCTAACGTGTTTAGCTGTCACACGCCCATTGGTTAAACTGTCTAACGTGTTAAGCTGTCACATGTCCATTGGTTAAACTGTCTAACGTGTTTAGCTGTCACCCGTCCATTGGTTAAACTGTCTAACGTGTTTAGCTGTCACACGTCCATTGGTTAAACTTTCTAACGTGTTAAGCTGTAACGTGTCCATTGGTTAAACTGTCTAACGTGTTAAGCTGTCACACGTCCATTGGTTAAACTGTCGAACGTGTTTAGCTGTCACACGTCCATTGGTTAAACTGTCTAACGTGTTTAGCTGTCACACGTTCATTGGTTAAACTGTCTAACATGTTAAGCTGTCACACGTCCATTGGTTAAACTGTCTAACGTGTTTAGCTGTCACACGTCCATTGGTTTAACTGTCTAACGTGTTTAGCTGTCACACGTTCATTGGTTAAACTGTCTAACGTGTTTAGCTGTCACACGTCCATTGGTTAAACTATCTAACGTGTTTAGTCGTCACACGTCCATTGGTTAAACTGTCTAACGTGTTTTACTGTCACACGTCCATTGGTTAAACTGTCTAACGTGTTTAGCTGTCACACGTCCATTGGTTAAACTGTCTAACGTGTTTAGCTGTCACACGTTCATTGGTTAAACTGTCTAACGTGTTTAGCTGTCACACGTCCATTGGTTAAACTGTCTAACGTGTTTAGCTGTCACACGTCCATTGGTTTAACTGTCTAACGTGTTTAGCTGTCACACGTTCATTGGTTAAACTGTCTAACGTGTTTAGCTGTCACACATCCATTGGTTAAACTTTCTAACGTGTTAAGCTGTAACGTGTCCATTGGTTAAACTGTCTAACGTGTTTAGCTGTCACACGTCCATTGGTTAAACTGTCTAACGTGTTTAGCTGTCACACGTCCATTGGTTAAACTGTCTAACGTGTTTAGCTGTCACACGTTCATTGGTTAAACTGTCTAACGTGTTTAGCTGTCACACGTCAATTGGTTAAGCTGTCTAACGTGTTTTGCTGTCACACGTCCATTGGTTAAACTGTCTAACGTGTTTAGTTGTCACACGTCCATTGGTTAAACTGTCTAACGTGTTAAGCTGTCACACGTCCATTTGTTAAACTGTCTAACGTGTTTAACTGTCACACGTCCATTGGTTAAATTGTCTAACGTATTAGCTGTCCCAAGTCCATTGGTTAAACTGTCTAACGTGTTAAGCTGTCACACGTCCATTGGTTAAACTGTCTAACGTGTTTAATTGTCACACGTCCATTGGTTAAACTGTCTAACGTGTTTAACTGTCACACGTCCATTGATTAAACTGTCTAACGTGTTTAGCTGTCATACGTCCATTGGTTGAACTGTCTAACGTGTTTAATTGTCACACGTCCATTGATTAAACTGTCTAACGTGTTTAGCTGTCACACGTCCATTGGTTAAACTGTCTAACGTGTTTGGCTGTCATACTTTCATTTGTTAAACTGTCTAACGTGTTAAGCTGTCACACGTCCATTAGTCAAAGTGTCTAACGTGTTTAGCTGTCACACGTCCATTGGTTAAACTGTCTAACGTGTTTAGCTGTCACACGTCCATTGGTTAAACTTTCTAACGTGTTAAGCTGTAACGTGTCCATTGGTTAAACTGTCTAACGTGTTAAGCTGTCACACGTCCATTGGTTAAACTGTCTAACGTGTTTAGCTGTCACACGTCCATTGGTTAAACTGTCTAACGTGTTTAGCTGTCACACGTTCATTGGTTAAACTGTCTAACGTGTTTAGCTGTCACACGTCCATTGGTTAAACTGTCTAACGTGTTTAGCTGTCACACGTCCATTGGTTTAACTGTCTAACGTGTTTAACTGTCACACGTCCATTGGTTAAACTGTCTAACGTGTTTAGCTGTCACACGTTCATTGGTTAAACTGTCTAACGTGTTTAGCTGTCACACGTCCATTGGTTAAACTGTCTAACGTGTTTAGCTGTCACACGTTCATTGGTTAAACTGTCTAACGTGTTTAGCTGTCACACGTCCATTGGTTTAACTGTCTAACGTGTTTAGCTGTCACACGTCCATTGATTAAACTGTCTAACGTGTTAAGCTGTAACGTGTCCATTGGTTAAACTGTCTAACGTGTTTAGCTGTCACACGTCCATTGGTTAAACTGTCTAACGTGTTTAGCTGTCACACGTTCATTGGTTAAACTGTCTAACGTGTTTAGCTGTCACACGTCCATTGGTTAAACTGTCTAACGTGTTAAGCTGTAACGTGTCCATTGGTTAAACTGTCTAACGTGTTTAGCTGTCACACGTCCATTGGTTAAACTGTCTAACGTGTTTAGCTGTCACACGTTCATTGGTTAAACTGTCTAACGTGTTTAGCTGTCACACGTCCATTGGTTAAACTGTCTAACGTGTTTAGCTGTCACACGTCCATTGGGTAAACTGTCTAACGTGTTTAATTGTCACACGTCCATTGATTAAACTGTCTAACGTGTTTAGCTGTCACACGTCCATTGATTAAACTGTCTAACGTGTTAAGCTGTAACGTGTCCATTGGTTAAACTGTCTAACGTGTTAAGCTGTCACACGTCCATTGGTTAAACTTTCTAACGTGTTTAGCTGTCACACGTCCATTGGTTAAACTGTCGAACGTGTTTAGCTGTCACACGTTCATTGGTTAAACTGTCTAACGTGTTAAGCTGTCACACGTCCATTGATTAAACTGTCTAACGTGTTTAGCTGTCACACGTCCATTGGTTAAACTGTCTAACGTGTTTAATTGTCACACGTCCATTGGTTAAACTGTCTAACGTGTTTAGCTGTCACACGTCCATTGATTAAACTGTCTAACGTGTTTAGCTGTCACACGTTCATTGGTTAAACTGTCTAACGTGTTTAGCTGTCACACGTCCATTGGTTAAACTGTCTAACGTGTTTAGCTGTCACACGTCCATTGATTAAACTGTCTAACGTGTTAAGCTGTAACCGCTCTATTGGTTAAACTGTCTAACGTGTTTAGCTGTCACACGTCCATTGGTTAAACTGTCTAACGTGTTTAGTTGTCACACGTCCATTGGTTAAACTGTCTAACGTGTTAAGCTGTCACTAGACCATTTGTTAAACTGTCTAACGTGTTTAACTGTCACACGTCCATTGGTTAAATTGTCTAACGTATTAGCTGTCACACGTCCATTGGTTAAACTGTCTAACGTGTTAAGCTGTCATCCGTCCATTGGTTAAACTGTCTAACGTGTTTAGCTGTCACACGTCCATTGGTTTAACTGTCTAACGTGTTTAGCTGTCACACGTTCATTGGTTAAACTGTCTAACGAGTTTAGCTGTCACACGTCCATTGGTTAAACTGTCTAACGTGTTTAGCTGTCACACGTCCATTGGTTAAACTGTCTAACGTGTTTAGTTGTCACACGTCCATTGGTTAAACTGTCTAACGTGTTAAGCTGTCACACGTCCATTTGTTAAACTGTCTAACGTGTTTACCTGTCACACGTCCATTGGTTAAATTGTCTAACGTATTAGCTGTCACAAGTCCATTGGTTAAACTGTCTAACGTGTTAAGCTGTCACACGTCCATTGGTTAAACTGTCTAACGTGTTTAGCTGTCACACGTCCATTGGTTTAACTGTCTAACGTGTTTAGCTGTCACACGTTCATTGGTTAAACTGTCTAACGTGTTTAGCTGTCACACGTCCATTGGTTAAACTATCTAACGTGTTTAGTCGTCACACGTCCATTGGTTAAACTGTCTAACGTGTTTTACTGTCACACGTCCATTGGTTAAACTGTCTAACGTGTTTAGCTGTCACACGTCCATTGGTTAAACTGTCTAACGTGTTTAGCTGTCACACGTTCATTGGTTAAACTGTCTAACGTGTTTAGCTGTCACACGTCCATTGGTTAAACTGTCTAACGTGTTTAGCTGTCACACGTCCATTGGTTTAACTGTCTAACGTGTTTAGCTGTCACACGTTCATTGGTTAAACTGTCTAACGTGTTTAGCTGTCACACATCCATTGGTTAAACTTTCTAACGTGTTAAGCTGTAACGTGTCCATTGGTTAAACTGTCTAACGTGTTTAGCTGTCACACGTCCATTGGTTAAACTGTCTAACGTGTTTAGCTGTCACACGTCCATTGGTTAAACTGTCTAACGTGTTAAGCTGTCACACGTTCATTGGTTAAACTGTCTAACGTGTTTAGCTGTCACACGTCAATTGGTTAAGCTGTCTAACGTGTTTTGCTGTCACACGTCCATTGGTTAAACTGTCTAACGTGTTTAGTTGTCACACGTCCATTGGTTAAACTGTCTAACGTGTTAAGCTGTCACACGTCCATTTGTTAAACTGTCTAACGTGTTTAGCTGTCACACGTCCATTGGTTTAACTGTCTAACGTGTTTAACTGTCACACGTCCATTGGTTAAACTGTCTAACGTGTTTAGCTGTCACACGTTCATTGGTTAAACTGTCTAACGTGTTTAGCTGTCACACGTCCATTGGTTAAACTGTCTAACGTGTTTAGCTGTCACACGTTCATTGGTTAAACTGTCTAACGTGTTTAGCTGTCACACGTCCATTGGTTTAACTGTCTAACGTGTTTAGCTGTCACACGTCCATTGATTAAACTGTCTAACGTGTTAAGCTGTAACGTGTCCATTGGTTAAACTGTCTAACGTGTTTAGCTGTCACACGTCCATTGGTTAAACTGTCTAACGTGTTTAGCTGTCACACGTTCATTGGTTAAACTGTCTAACGTGTTTAGCTGTCACACGTCCATTGGTTAAACTGTCTAACGTGTTTAGCTGTCACACGTCCATTGGGTAAACTGTCTAACGTGTTTAATTGTCACACGTCCATTGATTAAACTGTCTAACGTGTTTAGCTGTCACACGTCCATTGATTAAACTGTCTAACGTGTTAAGCTGTAACGTGTCCATTGGTTAAACTGTCTAACGTGTTAAGCTGTCACACGTCCATTGGTTAAACTTTCTAACGTGTTTAGCTGTCACACGTCCATTGGTTAAACTGTCGAACGTGTTTAGCTGTCACACGTTCATTGGTTAAACTGTCTAACGTGTTAAGCTGTCACACGTCCATTGATTAAACTGTCTAACGTGTTTAGCTGTCACACGTCCATTGGTTAAACTGTCTAACGTGTTTAATTGTCACACGTCCATTGGTTAAACTGTCTAACGTGTTTAGCTGTCACACGTCCATTGATTAAACTGTCTAACGTGTTTAGCTGTCACACGTTCATTGGTTAAACTGTCTAACGTGTTTAGCTGTCACACGTCCATTGGTTAAACTGTCTAACGTGTTTAGCTGTCACACGTCCATTGATTAAACTGTCTAACGTGTTAAGCTGTAACCTCTCTATTGGTTAAACTGTCTAACGTGTTTAGCTGTCACACGTCCATTGGTTAAACTGTCTAACGTGTTTAGTTGTCACACGTCCATTGGTTAAACTGTCTAACGTGTTAAGCTGTCACTAGACCATTTGTTAAACTGTCTAACGTGTTTAACTGTCACACGTCCATTGGTTAAATTGTCTAACGTATTAGCTGTCACACGTCCATTGGTTAAACTGTCTAACGTGTTAAGCTGTCATCCGTCCATTGGTTAAACTGTCTAACGTGTTTAACTGTCACACGTTCATTGGTTAAACTGTCTAACGTGTTTAGCTGTCACACGTCCATTGGTTTAACTGTCTAACGTGTTTAGCTGTCACACGTTCATTGGTTAAACTGTCTAACGAGTTTAGCTGTCACACGTCCATTGGTTAAACTGTCTAACGTGTTTAGCTGTCACACGTCCATTGGTTAAACTGTCTAACGTGTTTAGTTGTCACACGTCCATTGGTTAAACTGTCTAACGTGTTAAGCTGTCACACGTCCATTTGTTAAACTGTCTAACGTGTTTACCTGTCACACGTCCATTGGTTAAATTGTCTAACGTATTAGCTGTCACAAGTCCATTGGTTAAACTGTCTAACGTGTTAAGCTGTCACACGTCCATTGGTTAAACTGTCTAACGTGTTTAGCTGTCACACGTCCATTGGTTAAACTGTCTAACGTGTTTAACTGTCACACGTCCATTGATTAAACTGTCTAACGTGTTTAGCTGTCATACGTCCATTGGTTAAACTGTCTAACGTGTTTAATTGTCACACGTCCATTGATTAAACTGTCTAACGTGTTTAGCTGTCACACGTCCATTGGTTAAACTGTCTAACGTGTTTAGCTGTCACACGTCCATTGGTTAAACTGTCTAACGTGTTTGGCTGTCATACTTTCATTTGTTAAACTGTCTAACGTGTTAAGCTGTCACACGTCCATTAGTCAAAGTGTCTAACGTGTTTAGCTGTCACACGTCCATTGGTTAAACTGTCTAACGTGTTTAGCTGTCACACGTCCATTGGTTAAACTTTCTAACGTGTTAAGCTGTAACGTGTCCATTGGTTAAACTGTCTAACGTGTTAAGCTGTCACACGTCCATTGGTTAAACTGTCTAACGTGTTTAGCTGTCACACGTCCATTGGTTAAACTGTCTAACGTGTTTAGCTGTCACACGTTCATTGGTTAAACTGTCTAACGTGTTTAGCTGTCACACGTCCATTGGTTAAACTGTCTAACGTGTTTAGCTGTCACACGTCCATTGGTTTAACTGTCTAACGTGTTTAACTGTCACACGTCCATTGGTTAAACTGTCTAACGTGTTTAGCTGTCACACGTCCATTGGTTAAACTGTCTAACGTGTTTAGTTGTCACACGTCCATTGGTTAAACTGTCTAACGTGTTAAGCTGTCACACGTCCATTGGTTAAACTGTCTAACGTGTTTAGCTGTCACACGTCCATTGGTTCAACTGTCTAACGTGTTTAGCTGTCACACGTTCATTGGTTAAACTGTCTAACGTGTTTACCTGTCACACGTCCATTGGTTAAACTGTCTAACGTGTTTAGCTGTCACACGTTCATTGGTTAAACTGTCTAACGTGTTTAGCTGTCACACGTCCATTGGTTTAACTGTCTAACGTGTTTAGCTGTCACACGTCCATTGATTAAACTGTCTAACGTGTTAAGCTGTAACGTGTCCATTGGTTAAACTGTCTAACGTGTTAAGCTGTCAAACGTCCATTGGTTAAACTGTCTAACGTGTTTAGCTGTCACACGTCCATTGGTTAAACTGTCTAACGTGTTTAGCTGTCACACGTTCATTGGTTAAACTGTCTAACGTGTTTAGCTGTCACACGTCCATTGGTTAAACTGTCTAACGTGTTTAGCTGTCACACGTCCATTGGGTAAACTGTCTAACGTGTTTAATTGTCACACGTCCATTGATTAAACTGTCTAACGTGTTTAGCTGTCACACGTCCATTGATTAAACTGTCTAACGTGTTAAGCTGTAACGTGTCCATTGGTTAAACTGTCTAACGTGTTAAGCTGTCACACGTCCATTTGTTAAACTTTCTAACGTGTTTAGCTGTCACACGTCCATTGGTTAAACTGTCTAACGTGTTTAGCTGTCACACGTTCATTGGTTAAACTGTCTAACGTGTTAAGCTGTCACACGTCCATTGATTAAACTGTCTAACGTGTTTAGCTGTCACACGTCCATTGGTTAAACTGTCTAACGTGTTTAATTGTCACACGTTCATTGATTAAACTGTCTAACGTGTTTAGCTGTCACACGTCCATTGATTAAACTGTCTAACGTGTTTAGCTGTCACACGTTCATTGGTTAAACTGTCTAACGTGTTTAGCTGTCACACGTCCACTGGTTAAACTGTCTAACGTGTTTACCTGTCACACGTCCATTGATTAAACTGTCTAACGTGTTAAGCTGTAACCTCTCTATTGGTTAAACTGTCTAACGTGTTTAGCTGTCACACGTCCATTGGTTAAACTGTCTAACGTGTTTAGTTGTCACACGTCCATTGGTTAAACTGTCTAACGTGTTAAGCTGTCACGAGACCATTTGTTAAACTGTCTAACGTGTTTAACTGTCACACGTCCATTGGTTAAACTGTCTAACGTGTTTAACTGTCACACGTCCATTGATTAAACTGTCTAACGTGTTTAGCTGTCATACGTCCATTGGTTCAACTGTCTAACGTGTTTAGCTGTCACACGTCCATTGGTTTAACTGTCTAACGTGTTTAGCTGTCACACGTTCATTGGTTAAACTGTCTAACGTGTTTAGCTGTCACACGTCCATTGGTTCAACTATCTAACGTGTTTAGTTGTCACACGTCCATTGGTTAAACTGTCTAACGTGTTTTACTGTCACACGTCCATTGGTTAAACTGTCTAACGTGTTTAGCTGTCACACGTCCATTGGTTAAACTGTCTAACGTGTGTAGCTGTCACACGTTCATTGGTTAAACTGTCTAACGTGTTTAGCTGTCACACGTCCATTGGTTAAACTGTCTAACGTGTTTAGCTGTCACACGTCCATTGGTTTAACTGTCTAACGTGTTTAGCTGTCACACGTTCATTGGTTAAACTGTCTAACGTGTTTAGCTGTCACACGTCCATTGGTTAAACTTTCTAACGTGTTAAGCTGTAACGTGTCCATTGGTTAAACTGTCTAACGTGTTAAGCTGTCACACGTCCATTGGTTAAACTGTCTAACGTGTTTAGCTGTCACACGTCCATTGGTTAAACTGTCTAACGTGTTTAGCTGTCACACGTTCATTGGTTAAACTGTCTAACGTGTTTAGCTGTCACACGTCCATTGGTTTAACTGTCTAACGTGTTTAGCTGTCACACGTTCATTGGTTAAACTGTCTAACGTGTTTAGCTGTCACACGTCCATTGGTTAAACTGTCTAACGTGTTTAGCTGTCACACGTCCATTGGTTAAACTGTCTAACGTGTTTAGTTGTCACACGTCCATTGGTTAAACTGTCTAACGTGTTAACCTGTCACACGTCCATTTGTTAAACTGTCTAACGTGTTTAACTGTCACACGTCCATTGGTTAAACTGTCTAACGTATTAGCTGTCACAAGTCCATTGGTTAAACTGTCTAACGTGTTAAGCTGTCACACGTCCATTGGTTAAACTGTCTAACGTGTTTAGCTGTCACACGTCCATTGGTTAAACTGTCTAACGTGTTTAACTGTCACACGTCCATTGATTAAACTGTCTAACGTGTTTAGCTGTCATACGTCCATTGGTTAAACTGTCTAACGTGTTTAATTGTCACACGTCCATTGATTAAACTGTCTAACGTGTTTAGCTGTCACACGTCCATTGGTTAAACTGTCTAACGTGTTTAGCTGTCACACGTCCATTGGTTAAACTGTCTAACGTGTTTGGCTGTCATACTTTCATTTGTTAAACTGTCTAACGTGTTAAGCTGTCACACGTCCATTAGTCAAAGTGTCTAACGTGTTTAGCTGTCACACGTCCATTGGTTAAACTGTCTAACGTGTTTAGCTGTCACACGTCCATTGGTTAAACTTTCTAACGTGTTAAGCTGTAACGTGTCCATTGGTTAAACTGTCTAACGTGTTAAGCTGTCACACGTCCATTGGTTAAACTGTCTAACGTGTTTAGCTGTCACACGTCCATTGGTTAAACTGTCTAACGTGTTTAGCTGTCACACGTTCATTGGTTAAACTGTCTAACGTGTTTACCTGTCACACGTCCATTGGTTAAACTGTCTAACGTGTTTAGCTGTCACACATCCATTGGTTTAACTGTCTAACGTGTTTAACTGTCACACGTCCATTGGTTAAACTGTCTAACGTGTTTAGTTGTCACACGTCCATTGGTTAAACTGTCTAACGTGTTAAGCTGTCACACGTCCATTGGTTAAACTGTCTAACGTGTTTAGCTGTCACACGTCCATTGGTTAAACTGTCTAACGTGTTAAACTGTCACACGTTCATTGGTTAAACTGTCTAACGTGTTTAGCTGTCACACGTTCATTAGTTAAACTGTCTAACGTGTTTAGCTGTCACACGTCCATTGGTTAAACTGTCTAACGTGTTTAGCTGTCACACGTTCATTGGTTAAACTGTCTAACGTGTTAAGCTGTCACACGTCCATTGGTTAAACTGTCTAACGTGTTTAGCTGTCACACGTCCATTGGTTTAACTGTCTAACGTGTTTAGCTGTCACACGTCCATTGATTAAACTGTCTAACGTGTTAAGCTGTAACGTGTCCATTGGTTAAACTGTCTAACGTGTTAAGCTGTCAAACGTCCATTGGTTAAACTGTCTAACGTGTTTAGCTGTCACACGTCCATTGGTTAAACTGTCTAACGTGTTTAGCTGTCACACGTTCATTGGTTAAACTGTCTAACGTGTTTACCTGTCACACGTCCATTGGTTAAACTGTCTAACGTGTTTAGCTGTCACACGTCCATTGGTTAAACTTTCTAACGTGTTTAGCTGTCACACGTCCATTGGTTAAACTGTCTAACGTGTTTAGCTGTCACACGTTCATTGGTTAAACTGTCTAACGTGTTTAGCTGTCACACGTCCATTGGTTAAACTGTCTAACGTGTTTAGCTGTCACACGTCCATTGGTTTAACTGTCTAACGTGTTTAGCTGTCACACGTCCATTGATTAAACTGTCTAACGTGTTAAGCTGTAACGTGTCCATTGGTTAAACTGTCTAACGTGTTAAGCTGTCAAACGTCCATTGGTTAAACTGTCTAACGTGTTTAGCTGTCACACGTCCATTGGTTAAACTGTCTAACGTGTTTAGCTGTCACACGTTCATTGGTTAAACTGTCTAACGTGTTTAGCTGTCACACGTCCATTGGTTAAACTGTCTACCGTGTTTAGCTGTCACACGTCCATTGGGTAAACTGTCTAACGTGTTTATTTGTCAAACGTCCATTGATTAAACTGTCTAACGTGTTTAGCTGTCACACGTCCATTGATTAAACTGTCTAACGTGTTAAGCTGTAACGTGTCCATTGGTTAAACTGTCTAACGTGTTTAGCTGTCACACGTCCATTGGTTAAACTTTCTAACGTGTTTAGCTGTCACACGTCCATTGGTTAAACTGTCTAACGTGTTTAGCTGTCACACGTTCATTGGTTAAACTGTCTAACGTGTTAAGCTGTCACACGTCCATTGATTAAACTGTCTAACGTGTTTAGCTGTCACACGTCCATTGGTTAAACTGTCTAACGTGTTTAATTGTCACACGTCCATTGATTAAACTGTCTAACGTGTTTACCTGTCACACGTCCATTGATTAAACTGTCTAACGTGTTTAGCTGCCACACGTTCATTGGTTAAACTGTCTAACGTGTTTAGCTGTCACACGTCCACTGGTTAAACTGTCTAACGTGTTTACCTGTCACACGTCCATTGATTAAACTGTCTAACGTGTTAAGCTGTAACCTCTCTATTGGTTAAACTGTCTAACGTGTTAAGCTGCCACACGTCCATTGGTTAAACTGTCTAACGTGTTTAGCTGTCACACGTCCATTGGTTAAACTGTCTAACGTGTTTAGCTGTCACACGTTCATTGGTTAAACTGTCTAACGTGTTTAGCTGTCACACGTCCATTGGTTAAACTGTCTAACGTGTTTAGTTGTCACACGTCCATTGGTTAAACTGTCTAACGTGTTAAGCTGTCACACGTCCATTGGTTAAACTGTCTAACGTGTTTAGCTGTCACACGTCCATTTGTTAAACTGTCTAACGTGTTTAGCTGTCACACGTTCATTGGTTAAACTGTCTAACGTGTTTAGCTGTCACACGTCGATTGGTTAAACTGTCTAACGTGTTTAGCTGTCACACGTCCATTGGTTTAACTGTCTAACGTGTTTAGCTGTCACACGTTCATTGGTTAAACTGTCTAACGTGTTTAGCTGTCACACGTCCATTGGTTAAACTGTCTAACGTGTTTAGCTGTCACACGTCCATTGGTTTAACTGTCTAACGTGTTTAGCTGTCACACGTTCATTGGTTAAACTGTCTAACGTGTTTAGCTGTCACACGTCCATTGGTTAAACTTTCTAACGTGTTAAGCTGTAACGTGTCCATTGGTTAAACTGTCTAACGTGTTAAGCTGTCACACGTTCATTGGTTAAACTGTCTAACGTGTTTAGCTGTCACACGTCCATTGGTTAAACTGTCTAACGTGTTTAGCTGTCACACGTTCATTGGTTAAACTGTCTAACGTGTTTAGCTGTCACACGTCCATTGGTTTAACTGTCTAACGTGTTTAGCTGTCACACGTTCATTGGTTAAACTGTCTAACGTGTTTATCTGTCACACGTCCATTGGTTAAACTGTCTAACGTGTTTAGCTGTCACACGTCCATTGGTTAAACTGTCTAACGTGTTAAGTTGTCACACGTCCATTGGTTAAACTGTCTAACGTGTTAAGCTGTCACTAGACCATTTGTTAAACTGTCTAACGTGTTTAACTGTCACACGTCCATTGGTTAAATTGTCTAACGTATTAGCTGTCACACGTCCATTGGTTAAACTGTCTAACGTGTTAAGCTGTCACACGTCCATTGGTTAAACTGTCTAACGTGTTTAACTATCACACGTCCATTGGTTAAACTGTCTAACGTGTTTAACTGTCACACGTCCATTGATTAAACTGTCTAACGTGTTTAGCTGTCATACGTCCATTGGTTAAACTGTCTAACGTGTTTAATTGTCACACGTCCATTGATTAAACTGTCTAACGTGTTTAGCTGTCACACGTCCATTGGTTCAACTTTCTAACGTGTTAAGCTGTAACGTGTCCATTGGTTAAACTGTCTAACGTGTTTAGCTGTCACACGTTCATTGGTTAAACTGTCTAACGTGTTTAGCTGTCACACGTCCATTGGTTTAACTGTCTAACGTGTTTAATTGTCACACGTCCATTGATTAAACTGTCTAACGTGTTTAGCTGTCACACGTCCATTGGTTAAACTGTCTAACGTGTTTAGCTGTCACACGTCCATTGGTTAAACTGTCTAACGTGTTTGGCTGTCATACTTTCATTTGTTAAACTGTCTAACGTGTTAAGCTGTCACACGTCCATTAGTCAAAGTGTCTAACGTGTTTAGCTGTCACACGTCCATTGGTTAAACTGTCTAACGTGTTTAGCTGTCACACGTCCATTGGTTAAACTTTCTAACGTGTTAAGCTGTAACGTGTCCATTGGTTAAACTGTCTAACGTGTTAAGCTGTCACACGTCCATTGGTTAAACTGTCTAACGTGTTTAGCTGTCACACGTCCATTGGTTAAACTGTCTAACGTGTTTAGCTGTCACACGTTCATTGGTTAAACTGTCTAACGTGTTTACCTGTCACACGTCCATTGGTTAAACTGTCTAACGTGTTTAGCTGTCACACATCCATTGGTTTAACTGTCTAACGTGTTTAACTGTCACACGTCCATTGGTTAAACTGTCTAACGTGTTTAGTTGTCACACGTCCATTGGTTAAACTGTCTAACGTGTTAAGCTGTCACACGTCCATTGGTTAAACTGTCTAACGTGTTTAGCTGTCACACGTCCATTGGTTAAACTGTCTAACGTGTTTAGCTGTCACACGTCCATTGGTTAAACTGTCTAACGTGTTTAGCTGTCACACGTCCATTGGTTAAACTGTCTAACGTGTTTAGCTGTCACACGTTCATTGGTTAAACTGTCTAACGTGTTTAGCTGTCACACGTCCATTGGTTAAACTGTCTAACGTGTTTAGCTGTCACACGTCCATTGGTTTAACTGTCTAACGTGTTTAGCTGTCACACGTCCATTGATTAAACTGTCTAACGTATTAAGCTGTAACGTGTCCATTGGTTAAACTGTCTAACGTGTTAAGCTGTCAAACGTCCATTGGTTAAACTGTCTAACGTGTTTAGCTGTCACACGTCCATTGGTTAAACTGTCTAACGTGTTTAGCTGTCACACGTTCATTGGTTAAACTGTCTGACGTGTTTACCTGTCACACGTCCATTGGTTAAACTGTCTAACGTGTTTAGCTGTCACACGTCCATTGGTTAAACTTTCTAACGTGTTTAGCTGTCACACGTCCATTGGTTAAACTGTCTAACGTGTTTAGCTGTCACACGTTCATTGGTTAAACTGTCTAACGTGTTTAGCTGTCACACGTCCATTGGTTAAACTGTCTAACGTGTTTAGCTGTCACACGTCCATTGGTTTAACTGTCTAACGTGTTTAGCTGTCACACGTCCATTGATTAAACTGTCTAACGTGTTAAGCTGTAACGTGTCCATTGGTTAAACTGTCTAACGTGTTAAGCTGTCAAACGTCCATTGGTTAAACTGTCTAACGTGTTTAGCTGTCACACGTCCATTGGTTAAACTGTCTAACGTGTTTAGCTGTCACACGTTCATTGGTTAAACTGTCTAACGTGTTTAGCTGTCACACGTCCATTGGTTAAACTGTCTACCGTGTTTAGCTGTCACACGTCCATTGGGTAAACTGTCTAACGTGTTTAATTGTCAAACGTCCATTGATTAAACTGTCTAACGTGTTTAGCTGTCACACGTCCATTGATTAAACTGTCTAACGTGTTAAGCTGTAACGTGTCCATTGGTTAAACTGTCTAACGTGTTAAGCTGTCACACGTCCATTGGTTAAACTTTCTAACGTGTTTAGCTGTCACACGTCCATTGGTTAAACTGTCTAACGTGTTTAGCTGTCACACGTTCATTGGTTAAACTGTCTAACGTGTTAAGCTGTCACACGTCCATTGATTAAACTGTCTAACGTGTTTTGCTGTCACACGTCCATTGGTTAAACTGTCTAACGTGTTTACCTGTCACACGTCCATTGATTAAACTGTCTAACGTGTTTAGCTGCCACACGTTCATTGGTTAAACTGTCTAACGTGTTTAGCTGTCACACGTCCACTGGTTAAACTGTCTAACGTGTTTACCTGTCACACGTCCATTGATTAAACTGTCTAACGTGTTAAGCTGTAACCTCTCTATTGGTTAAACTGTCTAACGTGTTAAGCTGCCACACGTCCATTGGTTAAACTGTCTAACGTGTTTAGCTGTCACACGTCCATTGGTTAAACTGTCTAACGTGTTTAGCTGTCACACGTTCATTGGTTAAACTGTCTAACGTGTTTAGCTGTCACACGTCCATTGGTTAAACTGTCTAACGTGTTTAGTTGTCACACGTCCATTGGTTAAACTGTCTAACGTGTTAAGCTGTCACACGTCCATTGGTTAAACTGTCTAACGTGTTTATCTGTCACACGTCCATTTGTTAAACTGTCTAACGTGTTTAGCTGTCACACGTTCATTGGTTAAACTGTCTAACGTGTTTAGCTGTCACACGTCGATTGGTTAAACTGTCTAACGTGTTTAGCTGTCACACGTCCATTGGTTTAACTGTCTAACGTGTTTAGCTGTCACACGTTCATTGGTTAAACTGTCTAACGTGTTTAGCTGTCACACGTCCATTGGTTAAACTGTCTAACGTGTTTAGCTGTCACACGTCCATTGGTTTAACTGTCTAACGTGTTTAGCTGTCACACGTTCATTCGTTAAACTGTCTAACGTGTTTAGCTGTCACACGTCCATTGGTTAAACTTTCTAACGTGTTAAGCTGTAACGTGTCCATTGGTTAAACTGTCTAACGTGTTAAGCTGTCACACGTTCATTGGTTAAACTGTCTAACGTGTTTAGCTGTCACACGTCCATTGGTTAAACTGTCTAACGTGTTTAGCTGTCACACGTTCATTGGTTAAACTGTCTAACGTGTTTAGCTGTCACACGTCCATTGGTTTAACTGTCTAACGTGTTTAGCTGTCACACGTTCATTGGTTAAACTGTCTAACGTGTTTATCTGTCACACGTCCATTGGTTAAACTGTCTAACGTGTTTAGCTGTCACACGTCCATTGGTTAAACTGTCTAACGTGTTAAGCTGTCACACGTCCATTGGTTAAACTGTCTAACGTGTTAAGCTGTCACTAGACCATTTGTTAAACTGTCTAACGTGTTTAACTGTCACACGTCCATTGGTTAAATTGTCTAACGTATTAGCTGTCACACGTCCATTGGTTAAACTGTCTAACGTGTTAAGCTGTCACACGTCCATTGGTTAAACTGTCTAACGTGTTTAACTATCACACGTCCATTGGTTAAACTGTCTAACGTGTTTAACTGTCACACGTCCATTGATTAAACTGTCTAACGTGTTTAGCTGTCATACGTCCATTGGTTAAACTGTCTAACGTGTTTAATTGTCACACGTCCATTGATTAAACTGTCTAACGTGTTTAGCTGTCACACGTCCATTGGTTCAACTTTCTAACGTGTTAAGCTGTAACGTGTCCATTGGTTAAACTGTCTAACGTGTTTAGCTGTCACACGTTCATTGGTTAAACTGTCTAACGTGTTTAGCTGTCACACGTCCATTGGTTTAACTGTCTAACGTGTTTAGCTGTCACACGTTCATTGGTTAAACTGTCTAACGTGTTTAGCTGTCACACGTCCATTGGTTTAACTGTCTAACGTGTTTAGCTGTCACACGTCCATTGGTTAAACTGTCTAACGTGTTTAGTTGTCACACGTCCATTGGTTAAACTGTCTAACGTGTTAAGCTGTCACACGTCCATTTGTAAAACTGTCTAACGTGTTTAACTGTCACACGTCCATTGGTTAAACTGTCTAACGTATTACCTGCCACACGTCCATTGGTTAAACTGTCTAACGTGTTAAGCTGTCACACGTCCATTGGTTAAACTGTCTAACGTGTTAAGCTGTCACACGTCCATTGGTTAAACTGTCTAACGTGTTTAATTGTCACACGTCCATTGATTAAACTGTCTAACGTGTTTAGCTGTCACACGTCCATTGATTAAACTGTCTAACGTGTTTAGCTGTCACACGTCCATTGGTTAAACTGTCTAACGTGTTTAGCTGTCACACGTCCATTGGTTAAACTGTCTAACGTGTTTAGTTGTCACACGTCCATTGGTTAAACTGTCTAACGTATTTAGCTGTCACACGTCCATTGATTAAACTGTCTAACGTGTTAAGCTGTAACGTGTCCATTGGTTAAACTGTCTAACGTGTTAAGCTGTCACACGTCCATTGGTTAAACTGTCTAACGTGTTTAGGTGTCACACGTCCATTGGTTAAACTGTCTAACGTGTTTAGCTGTCACACGTTCATTGGTTAAACTGTCTGACGTGTTTAGCTGTCACACGTCCATTGGTTAAACTGTCTAACGTGTTTAGTTGTCACACGTCCATTGGTTAAACTGTCTAACGTGTTAAGCTGTCACACGTCCATTGGTTAAACTGTCTAACGTGTTTAGCTGTCACACGTCCATTTGTTAAACTGTCTAACGTGTTTAGCTGTCACACGTTCATTGGTTAAACTGTCTAACGTGTTTAGCTGTCACACGTTCATTGGTTAAACTGTCTAACGTGTTTAGCTGTCACACGTCCATTGGTTTAACTGTCTAACGTGTTTAGCTGTCACACGTTCATTGGTTAAACTGTCTAACGTGTTTAGCTGTCACACGTCCATTGGTTAAACTTTCTAACGTGTTAAGCTGTAACGTGTCCATTGGTTAAACTGTCTAACGTGTTAAGCTGTCACACGTCCATTGGTTAAACTGTCTAACGTGTTTACCTGTCACACGTCCATTGGTTAAACTGTCTAACGTGTTTAGCTGTCACACGTTCATTGGTTAAACTGTCTAACGTGTTTAGCTGTCACACGTCCATTGGTTAAACTGTCTAACGTGTTTAGCTGTCACACGTTCATTGGTTAAACTGTCTAACGTGTTTAGCTGTCACACGTCCATTGGTTAAACTGTCTAACGTGTTTAGATGTCACACGTTCATTGGTTAAACTGTCTAACGTGTTTAGCTGTCACACGTCCATTGGTTTAACTGTCTAACGTGTTTAGCTGTCACACGTTCATTGGTTAAACTGTCTAACGTGTTTAGCTGTCACACGTCCATTGGTTAAACTGTCTAACGTGTTTAGCTGTCACACGTTCATTGGTTAAACTGTCTAACGTGTTTAGCTGTCACACGTCCATTGGTTAAACTGTCTAACGTGTTTAGCTGTCACACGTTCATTGGTTAAACTGTCTAACGTGTTTAGTTGTCACACGTCCATTGGTTAAACTGTCTAACGTATTAGCTGTCACACGTCCATTGGTTAAACTGTCTAACGTGTTTATCTGTCACACGTCGATTGGTTAAACTTTCTAACGTGTTTAGCTGTCAAACGTCCATTGGTTTAACTGTCTAACGTGTTTAGTTGTCACACGTCCATTGGTTAAACTGTCTAACGTGTTAAGCTGTCACACGTCCATTTGTTAAACTGTCTAACGTGTTTAACTGTCACACGTCCATTGGTTAAACTGTCTATCGTGTTTATCTGTCATACGTCCATTGGTTAAACTGTCTAACGTGTTTAGCTGTCACACGTCCATTTGTTAAACTGTCTAACGTGTTAAGTTGTCACACGTCCATTGGTTAATCTGTCTAACGTGTTAAGCTGTCACACGTCCATTGGTTAAACTGTCTAACGTGTTTAACTGTCACACGTCCATTTGTTAAACTGTCTAACGTGTTTAGCTGTCACACGTTCATTGGTTAAAATGTCTAACGTATTTAGCTGTCACACGTCCATTGGTTAAACTGTCTAACGTGTTTAGCTGTCACACGTCCATTGGTTTAAATGTCTAACGTGTTTAGCTGTCACACGTTCATTGGTTAAACTGTCGAACGTGTTTAGCTGTCACACGTCCATCGGTTAAACTTTCTAACGTGTTAAGCTGTAACGTGTCCATTGGTTAAACTGTCTAACGTGTTAAACTGTCACACGTTCATTGGTTAAACTGTCTAACGTGTTTAGCTGTCACACGTCCATTGGTTAAACTGTCTAACGTGTTTAGCTGTCACACGTTCATTGGTTAAACTGTCTAACGTGTTTAGCTGTCACACGTCCATTGGTTTAACTGTCTAACGTGTTTAGCTGTCACACGTTCATTGGTTAAACTGTCTAACGTGTTTATCTGTCACACGTCCATTGGTTAAACTGTCTAACGTGTTTAGCTGTCACACGTCCATTGGTTAAATTGTCTAACGTGTTTAGTTGTCACACGTCCATTGGTTAAACTGTCTAACGTGTTAAGCTGTCACTAGTCCATTTGTTAAACTGTCTAACGTGTTTAGCTGTCACACGTCCATTGGTTAAACTGTCTAACGTGTTTAGTTGTCACACGTCCATTGGTTAAACTGTCTAACGTGTTAAGCTGTCACACGTCCATTGGTTAAACTGTCTAACGTGTTTAGCTGTCACGCGTCCATTTGTTAAACTGTCTAACGTGTTTAGCTGTCACACGTTCATTGGTTAAACTGTCTAACGTGTTTAGCTGTCACACGTCCATTGGTTAAACTGTCTAACGTGTTTAGCTGTCACACGTCCATTGGTTTAACTGTCTAACGTGTTTAGCTGTCACACGTTCATTGGTTAAACTGTCTAACGTGTTTAGCTGTCACACGTCCATTGGTTAAACTTTCTACCGTGTTAAGCTGTAACGTGTCCATTGGTTAAACTGTCTAACGTGTTAAGCTGTCACACGTCCATTGGTTAAACTGTCTAACGTGTTTAGCTGTCACACGTCCATTGGTTAAACTGTCTAACGTGTTTAGCTGTCACACGTTCATTGGTTAAACTGTCTAACGTGTTTAGCTGTCACACGTCCATTGGTTTAACTGTCTAACGTGTTTAGCTGTCACACGTTCATTGGTTAAACTGTCTAACGTGTTTATCTGTCACACGTCCATTGGTTAAACTGTCTAACGTGTTTAGATGTCACACGTTCATTGGTTAAACTGTCTAACGTGTTTAGCTGTCACACGTCCATTGGTTTAACTGTCTAACGTGTTTAGCTGTCACACGTTCATTGGTTAAACTGTCTAACGTGTTTAGCTGTCACACGTCCATTGGTTAAACTGTCTAACGTGTTTAGCTGTCACACGTTCATTGGTTAAACTGTCTAACGTGTTTAGCTGTCACACGTCCATTGGTTAAACTGTCTAACGTGTTTAGCTGTCACACGTTCACTGGTTAAACTGTCTAACGTGTTTAGTTGTCACACGTCCATTGGTTAAACTGTCTAACGTATTAGCTGTCACACGTCCATTGGTTAAACTGTCTAACGTGTTTATCTGTCACACGTCGATTGGTTAAACTTTCTAACGTGTTTAGCTGTCAAACGTCCATTGGTTTAACTGTCTAACGTGTTTAGTTGTCACACGTCCATTGGTTAAACTGTCTAACGTGTTAAGCTGTCACACGTCCATTTGTTAAACTGTCTAACGTGTTTAACTGTCACACGTCCATTGGTTGAACTGTCTAACGTGTTTATCTGTCACACGTCCATTGGTTAAACTGTCTAACGTGTTTAGCTGTCACACGTCCATTTGTTAAACTGTCTAACGTGTTTAGTTGTCACACGTCCATTGGTTAAACTGTCAAACGTGTTAAGCTGTCACACGTCCATTGGTTAAACTGTCTAACGTGTTTAGCTGTCACACGTCCATTTGTTAAACTGTCTAACGTGTTTAGCTGTCACACGTTCATTGGTTAAACTGTCTAACGTATTTAGCTGTCACACGTCCATTGGTTAAACTGTCTAACGTGTTTAGCTGTCACACGTCCATTGGTTTAACTGTCTAACGTGTTTAGCTGTCACACGTTCATTCGTTAAACTGTCGAACGTGTTTAGCTGTCACACGTCCATTGGTTAAACTTTCTAACGTGTTCAGCTGTAACGTGTCCATTGGTTAAACTGTCTAACGTGTTAAGCTGTCACACGTTCATTGGTTAAACTGTCTAACGTGTTTAGCTGTCACACGTCCATTGATTAAACTGTCTAACGTGTTTAGCTGTCATACGTCCATTGGTTAAACTGTCTAACGTGTTTAATTGTCACACGTCCATTGATTAAACTGTCTAACGTGTTTAGCTGTCACACGTTCATTGGTTAAACTGTCTAACGTGTTTAGTCTAACACGTCCATTGGTTAAACTGTCTAACGTGTTAAGCTGTCACTAGTCCATTTGTTAAACTGTCTAACGTGTTTAACTGTCACACGCCCATTGGTTAAATTGTCTAACGTATTAGCTGTCACACGTTCATTGGTTAAACTGTCTAACGTGTTAAGCTGTCACACGTCCATTGGTTAAACTTTCTAACGTGTTAAGCTGTAACGTGTCCATTGGTTAAAATGTCTAACGTGTTTAGCTGTCACACGTTCATTGGTTAAACTGTCTAACGTGTTTAGCTGTCACACGTTCATTGGTTAAACTGTCTAACGTGTTTAGCTGTCACACGTCCATTTGTTAAACAGTCTAACGTGTTTAGCTGTCACACGTCCATTGGTTAAACTGTCTAACGTGTTTAGTTGTCACACGTCCATTGGTTAAACTGTCTAACGTGTTAAGCTGTCACACGTCCATTTGTTAAACTGTCTAACGTGTTTAACTGTCACACGTCCATTGGTTAAACTGTCTAACGTATTACCTGTCACACGTCCATTGGTTAAACTGTCTAACGTGTTTAGCTGTCATACGTCCATTGGTTAAACTGTCTAACGTGTTAAGCTGTCACACGTCCATTGGTTAAACTGTCTAACGTATTTTAATTGTCACACGTCCATTGATTAAACTGTCTAACGTGTTTAGCTGTCACACGTCCATTGATTAAACCGTCTAACGTGTTTAGCTGTCACACGTCCATTGGTTAAACTGTCTAACGTGTTTAGCTGCCACACGTCCATTGGTTAAACTGTCTAACGTGTTTAGCTGTCACACGTCCATTGGTTAAACTGTCTAACGTGTTTAGCTGTCACACGTTCATTGGTTAAACTGTCTAACGTGTTTAGCTGTCACACGTCCATTGGTTAAAATGTCTAACGTGTTTAGCTGTCACACGTCCATTGGTTAAACTGTCTAACGTGTTTAGCTGTCACACGTCCATTGGTTAAACTTTCTAACGTGTTAAGCTGTCACACGTCCAGTGGTTAAACTGTCTAACGTATTAGCTGTCACACGTCCATTGGTTAAACTGTCTAACGTGTTAAGCTGTCACACGTCCATTGGTTAAACTGTCTAACGTGTTTAGCTGTCACACGTTCATTGGTTAAACTGTCGAACGTGTTAAGCTGTCACACGTCCATTGGTTAAACTGTCTAACGTGTTAAGCTGTCACACGTCCATTGGTTAAACTGTCTAACGTGTTTAACTGTCACACGTCCATTTGTTAAACTGTCTAACGTGTTTAACTGTCACACGTCCATTTGTTAAACTGTCTAACGTGTTTAGCTGTCACACGTTCATTGGTTAAAATGTCTAACGTATTTAGCTGTCACACGTCCATTGGTTAAACTGTCTAACGTGTTTAGCTGTCACACGTCCATTGGTTTAAATGTCTAACGTGTTTAGCTGTCACACGTTCATTGGTTAAACTGTCGAACGTGTTTAGCTGTCACACGTCCATCGGTTAAACTTTCTAACGTGTTAAGCTGTAACGTGTCCATTGGTTAAACTGTCTAACGTGTTAAACTGTCACACGTTCATTGGTTAAACTGTCTAACGTGTTTAGCTGTCACACGTCCATTGGTTAAACTGTCTAACGTGTTTAGCTGTCACACGTTCATTGGTTAAACTGTCTAACGTGTTTAGCTGTCACACGTCCATTGGTTTAACTGTCTAACGTGTTTAGCTGTCACACGTTCATTGGTTAAACTGTCTAACGTGTTTATCTGTCACACGTCCATTGGTTAAACTGTCTAACGTGTTTAGCTGTCACACGTCCATTGGTTAAATTGTCTAACGTGTTTAGTTGTCACACGTCCATTGGTTAAACTGTCTAACGTGTTAAGCTGTCACTAGTCCATTTGTTAAACTGTCTAACGTGTTTAGCTGTCACACGTCCATTGGTTAAACTGTCTAACGTGTTTAGTTGTCACACGTCCATTGGTTAAACTGTCTAACGTGTTAAGCTGTCACACGTCCATTGGTTAAACTGTCTAACGTGTTTAGCTGTCACGCGTCCATTTGTTAAACTGTCTAACGTGTTTAGCTGTCACACGTTCATTGGTTAAACTGTCTAACGTGTTTAGCTGTCACACGTCCATTGGTTAAACTGTCTAACGTGTTTAGCTGTCACACGTCCATTGGTTTAACTGTCTAACGTGTTTAGCTGTCACACGTTCATTGGTTAAACTGTCTAACGTGTTTAGCTGTCACACGTCCATTGGTTAAACTTTCTACCGTGTTAAGCTGTAACGTGTCCATTGGTTAAACTGTCTAACGTGTTAAGCTGTCACACGTCCATTGGTTAAACTGTCTAACGTGTTTAGCTGTCACACGTCCATTGGTTAAACTGTCTAACGTGTTTAACTGTCACACGTTCATTGGTTAAACTGTCTAACGTGTTTAGCTGTCACACGTCCATTGGTTTAACTGTCTAACGTGTTTAGCTGTCACACGTTCATTGGTTCAACTGTCTAACGTGTTTATCTGTCACACGTCCATTGGTTAAACTGTCTAACGTGTTTAGATGTCACACGTTCATTGGTTAAACTGTCTAACGTGTTTAGCTGTCACACATCCATTGGTTTAACTGTCTAACGTGTTTAGCTGTCACACGTTCATTGGTTAAACTGTCTAACGTGTTTAGCTGTCACACGTCCATTGGTTAAACTGTCTAACGTGTTTAACTGTCACACGTTCATTGGTTAAACTGTCTAACGTGTTTAGCTGTCACACGTCCATTGGTTAAACTGTCTAACGTGTTTAGCTGTCACACGTTCATTGGTTAAACTGTCTAACGTGTTTAGTTGTCACACGTCCATTGGTTAAACTGTCTAACGTATTAGCTGTCACACGTCCATTGGTTAAACTGTCTAACGTGTTTATCTGTCACACGTCGATTGGTTAAACTTTCTAACGTGTTTAGCTGTCAAACGTCCATTGGTTTAACTGTCTAACGTGTTTAGTTGTCACACGTCCATTGGTTAAACTGTCTAACGTGTTAAGCTGTCACACGTCCATTTGTTAAACTGTCTAACGTGTTTAACTGTCACACGTCCATTGGTTGAACTGTCTAACGTGTTTATCTGTCACACGTCCATTGGTTAAACTGTCTAACGTGTTTAGCTGTCACACGTCCATTTGTTAAACTGTCTAACGTGTTTAGTTGTCACACGTCCATTGGTTAAACTGTCAAACGTGTTAAGCTGTCACACGTCCATTGGTTAAACTGTCTAACGTGTTTAGCTGTCACACGTCCATTTGTTAAACTGTCTAACGTGTTTAGCTGTCACACGTTCATTGGTTAAACTGTCTAACGTATTTAGCTGTCACACGTCCATTGGTTAAACTGTCTAACGTGTTTAGCTGTCACACGTCCATTGGTTTAACTGTCTAACGTGTTTAGCTGTCACACGTTCATTCGTTAAACTGTCGAACGTGTTTAGCTGTCACACGTCCATTGGTTAAACTTTCTAACGTGTTCAGCTGTAACGTGTCCATTGGTTAAACTGTCTAACGTGTTAAGCTGTCACACGTTCATTGGTTAAACTGTCTAACGTGTTTAGCTGTCACACGTCCAGTGGTTAAACTGTCTAACGTGTTTAGCTGTCACACGTCCATTGGTTAAACTGTCTAACGTGTTTAGCTGTCACACGTTCATTGGTTAAACTGTCTAACGTGTTTAGCTGTCACACGTCCATTGGTTTAACTGTCTAACGTGTTTAGCTGTCACACGTTCATTGGTTAAACTGTCTAACGTGTTTATCTGTCACACGTCCATTGGTTAAACTGTCTAACGTGTTTAGCTGTCACACGTCCATTGGTTAAACTGTCTAACGTGTTTAGTTGTCACACGTCCATTGGTTAAACTGTCTAACGTGTTAAGCTGTCACTAGTCCATTTGTTAAACTGTCTAACGTGTTTAACTGTCACACGCCCATTGGTTAAATTGTCTAACGTATTAGCTGTCACACGTTCATTGGTTAAACTGTCTAACGTGTTAAGCTGTCACACGTCCATTGGTTAAACTGTCTAACGTGTTTAACTGTCACACGTCCATTGGTTAAACTGTCTAACGTGTTTAACTGTCACACGTCCATTGATTAAACTGTCTAACGTGTTTAGCTGTCATACGTCCATTGGTTAAACTGTCTAACGTGTTTAATTGTCACACGTCCATTGATTAAACTGTCTAACGTGTTTAGCTGTCACACGTTCATTGGTTAAACTGTCTAACGTGTTTAGCTGTCATACTTTCATTTGTTAAACTGTCTAACGTGTTAAGCTGTCACACGTCCATTAGTCAAAGTGTCTAACGTGTTTAGCTGTCACACGTCCATTGGTCAAACTGTCTAACGTGTTTAGCTGTCACACGTCCATTAGTTCAACTTTCTAACGTGTTAAGCTGTAACGTGTCCATTGGTTAAAATGTCTAACGTGTTTAGCTGTCACACGTTCATTGGTTAAACTGTCTAACGTGTTTAGCTGTCACACGTTCATTGGTTAAACTGTCTAACGTGTTTAGCTGTCACACGTCCATTTGTTAAACAGTCTAACGTGTTTAGCTGTCACACGTCCATTGGTTAAACTGTCTAACGTGTTTAGTTGTCACACGTCCATTGGTTAAACTGTCTAACGTGTTAAGCTGTCACACGTCCATTTGTTAAACTGTCTAACGTGTTTAACTGTCACACGTCCATTGGTTAAACTGTCTAACGTATTACCTGTCACACGTCCATTGGTTAAACTGTCTAACGTGTTTAGCTGTCATACGTCCATTGGTTAAACTGTCTAACGTGTTAAGCTGTCACACGTCCATTGGTTAAACTGTCTAACGTATTTTAATTGTCACACGTCCATTGATTAAACTGTCTAACGTGTTTAGCTGTCACACGTCCATTGATTAAACCGTCTAACGTGTTTAGCTGTCACACGTCCATTGGTTAAACTGTCTAACGTGTTTAGCTGCCACACGTCCATTGGTTAAACTGTCTAACGTGTTTAGCTGTCACACGTCCATTGGTTAAACTGTCTAACGTGTTTAGCTGTCACACGTTCATTGGTTAAACTGTCTAACGTGTTTAGCTGTCACACGTCCATTGGTTAAAATGTCTAACGTGTTTAGCTGTCACACGTCCATTGGTTAAACTGTCTAACGTGTTTAGCTGTCACACGTCCATTGGTTAAACTTTCTAACGTGTTAAGCTGTCACACGTCCAGTGGTTAAACTGTCTAACGTATTAGCTGTCACACGTCCATTGGTTAAACTGTCTAACGTGTTAAGCTGTCACACGTCCATTGGTTAAACTGTCTAACGTGTTTAGCTGTCACACGTTCATTGGTTAAACTGTCGAACGTGTTAAGCTGTCACACGTCCATTGGTTAAACTGTCTAACGTGTTAAGCTGTCACACGTCCATTGGTTAAACTGTCTAACGTGTTTAACTGTCACACGTTCATTGGTTAAACTGTCTAACGTGTTAAGCTGAAACGTGTTCATTGGTTAAACTGTCGAACGTGTTAAGCTGTCACACGTCCATTGGTTAAACTGTCTAACGTGTTAAGCTGTCACACGTCCATTGGTTAAACTGTCTAACGTGTTTAACTGTCACACGTCCATTGGTTAAACTGTCTAACGTGTTTAACTGTCACACGTCCATTGGTTAAACTGTCTAACGTGTTTAGCTGTCACATGTTCTTTGGTTAAACTGTCTAACGTGTTTAGCTGTCACACGTCCATTGGTTAAACTGTCTAACGTGTTAAGCTGTCACACGTCCATAGGTTAAACTGTCTAACGTGTTAAGCTGTCACACGTCCATTGGTTAAACTGTCTAACGTGTTAAGCTGTCACACGTCCATTGGTTCAACTGTCTAACGTGTTTAGCTGTCATACGTCCATTGGTTAAACTGTCTAACGTGTTTAGCTGTCACACGTCCATTGGTTAAACTGTCTAAGGTGTTAAGCTGTCACACGTCCATTGGTAAAACTGTCTAACGTGTTAAGCTGTCACACGTCCATTGGTTAAACTGTCTAACGTGTTAAGCTGTCACACGTCCATTGGTTAAACTGTCTAACGTGTTTAGCTGTCATACGTCCATTAGTTAAACTGTCTAACGTGTTTAACTGTCACACGTCCATTGGTTAAACTGTCTAACGTGTTTATCTGTCACACGTCGATTGGTTAAACTTTCTAACGTGTTTAGCTGTCAAACGTCCATTGGTTTAACTGTCTAACGTGTTTAGTTGTCACACGTCCATTTGTTAAACTGTCTAACGTGTTTAACTGTCACACGTCCATTGGTTGAACTGTCTAACGTGTTTATCTGTCACACGTCCATTGGTTAAACTGTCTAACGTGTTTAGCTGTCACACGTCCATTTGTTAAACTGTCTAACGTGTTTAGTTGTCACACGTCCATTGGTTAAACTGTCAAACGTGTTAAGCTGTCACACGTCCATTGGTTTAACTGTCTAACGTGTTTAGCTGTCACACGTCCATTTGTTAAACTGTCTAACGTGTTTAGCTGTCACACGTTCATTGGTTAAACTGTCTAACGTATTTAGCTGTCACACGTCCATTGGTTAAACTGTCTAACGTGTTTAGCTGTCACACGTCCATTGGTTTAACTGTCTAACGTGTTTAGCTGTCACACGTTCATTCGTTAAACTGTCGAACGTGTTTAGCTGTCACACGTCCATTGGTTAAACTTTCTAACGTGTTCAGCTGTAACGTGTCCATTGGTTAAACTGTCTAACGTGTTAAGCTGTCACACGTTCATTGGTTAAACTGTCTAACGTGTTTAGCTGTCACACGTCCAGTGGTTAAACTGTCTAACGTGTTTAGCTGTCACACGTCCATTGGTTAAACTGTCTAACGTGTTTAGCTGTCACACGTTCATTGGTTAAACTGTCTAACGTGTTTAGCTGTCACACGTCCATTGGTTTAACTGTCTAACGTGTTTAGCTGTCACACGTTCATTGGTTAAACTGTCTAACGTGTTTAACTGTCACACGTCCATTGATTAAACTGTCTAACGTGTTTAGCTGTCATACGTCCATTGGTTAAACTGTCTAACGTGTTTAATTGTCACACGTCCATTGATTAAACTGTCTAACGTGTTTAGCTGTCACACGTTCATTGGTTAAACTGTCTAACGTGTTTAGCTGTCATACTTTCATTTGTTAAACTGTCTAACGTGTTAAGCTGTCACACGTCCATTAGTCAAAGTGTCTAACGTGTTTAGCTGTCACACGTCCATTGGTTAAACTGTCTAACGTGTTTAGCTGTCACACGTCCATTAGTTCAACTTTCTAACGTGTTAAGCTGTAACGTGTCCATTGGTTAAAATGTCTAACGTGTTTAGCTGTCACACGTTCATTGGTTAAACTGTCTAACGTCTTTAGCTGTCACACGTTCATTGGTTAAACTGTCTAACGTGTTTAGCTGTCACACGTCCATTTGTTAAACAGTCTAACGTGTTTAGCTGTCACACGTCCATTGGTTAAACTGTCTAACGTGTTTAGTTGTCACACGTCCATTGGTTAAACTGTCTAACGTGTTAAGCTGTCACACGTCCATTTGTTAAACTGTCTAACGTGTTTAACTGTCACACGTCCATTGGTTAAACTGTCTAACGTATTACCTGTCACACGTCCATTGGTTAAACTGTCTAACGTGTTTAGCTGTCATACGTCCATTGGTTAAACTGTCTAACGTGTTAAGCTGTCACACGTCCATTGGTTAAACTGTCTAACGTGTTTAATTGTCACACGTCCATTGGTTAAACTGTCTAACGTGTTAAGCTGTCACACGTCCATTTGTTAAACTGTCTAACGTGTTTAACTGTCACACGTCCATTGGTTGAACTGTCTAACGTGTTTATCTGTCACACGTCCATTGGTTAAACTGTCTAACGTGTTTAGCTGTCACACGTCCATTTGTTAAACTGTCTAACGTGTTTAGCTGTCACACGTCCATTGGTTAAACTGTCAAACGTGTTAAGCTGTCACACGTCCATTGGTTAAACGGTCTAACGTGTTTAGCTGTCACACGTCCATTTGTTAAACTGTCTAACGTGTTTAGCTGTCACACGTTCATTGGTTAAACTGTCTAACGTATTTAGCTGTCACACGTCCATTGGTTAAACTGTCTAACGTGTTTAGCTGTCACACGTCCATTGGTTTAACTGTCTAACGTGTTTAGCTGTCACACGTTCATTCGTTAAACTGTCGAACGTGTTTAGCTGTCACACGTCCATTGGTTAAACTTTCTAACGTGTTCAGCTGTAACGTGTCCATTGGTTAAACTGTCTAACGTGTTAAGCTGTCACACGTTCATTGGTTAAACTGTCTAACGTGTTTAGCTGTCACACGTCCAGTGGTTAAACTGTCTAACGTGTTTAGCTGTCACACGTCCATTGGTTAAACTGTCTAACGTGTTTAGCTGTCACACGTTCATTGGTTAAACTGTCTAACGTGTTTAGCTGTCACACGTCCAATGGTTTAACTGTCTAACGTGTTTAGCTGTCACACGTTCATTGGTTAAACTGTCTAACGTGTTTATCTGTCACACGTCCATTGGTTAAACTGTCTAACGTGTTTAGCTGTCACACGTCCATTGGTTAAACTGTCTAACGTGTTTAGTTGTCACACGTCCATTGGTTAAACTGTCTAACGTGTTAAGCTGTCACTAGTCCATTTGTTAAACTGTCTAACGTGTTTAACTGTCACACGTCCATTGGTTAAATTGTCTAACGTATTAGCTGTCACACGTTCATTGGTTAAACTGTCTAACGTGTTAAGCTGTCACACGTCCATTGGTTAAACTGTCTAACGTGTTTAACTGTCACACGTCCATTGGTTAAACTGTCTAACGTGTTTAACTGTCACACGTCCATTGATTAAACTGTCTAACGTGTTTAGCTGTCATACGTCCATTGGTTAAACTGTCTAACGTGTTTAATTGTCACACGTCCATTGATTAAACTGTCTAACGTGTTTAGCTGTCACACGTTCATTGGTTAAACTGTCTAACGTGTTTAGCTGTCATACTTTCATTTGTTAAACTGTCTAACGTGTTAAGCTGTCACACGTCCATTAGTCAAAGTGTCTAACGTGTTTAGCTGTCACACGTCCATTGGTTAAACTGTCTAACGTGTTTAGCTGTCACACGTCCATTAGTTCAACTTTCTAACGTGTTAAGCTGTAACGTGTCCATTGGTTAAAATGTCTAACGTGTTTAGCTGTCACACGTTCATTGGTTAAACTGTCTAACGTGTTTAGCTGTCACACGTTCATTGGTTAAACTGTCTAACGTGTTTAGCTGTCACACGTCCATTTGTTAAACAGTCTAACGTGTTTAGCCGTCACACGTCCATTGGTTAAACTGTCTAACGTGTTTAGTTGTCACACGTCCATTGGTTAAACTGTCTAACGTGTTAAGCTGTCACACGTCCATTTGTTAAACTGTCTAACGTGTTTAACTGTCACACGTCCATTGGTTAAACTGTCTAACGTATTACCTGTCACACGTCCATTGGTTAAACTGTCTAACGTGTTTAGCTGTCATACGTCCATTGGTTAAACTGTCTAACGTGTTAAGCTGTCACACGTCCATTGGTTAAACTGTCTAACGTGTTTAATTGTCACACGTCCATTGATTAAACTGTCTAACGTGTTTAGCTGTCACACGTCCATTGATTAAACCGTCTAACGTGTTTAGCTGTCACACGTCCATTGGTTAAACTGTCTAACGTGTTTAGCTGCCACACGTCCATTGGTTAAACTGTCTAACGTGTTTAGCTGTCACACGTCCATTGGTTAAACTGTCTAACGTGTTTAGCTGTCACACGTTCATTGGTTAAACTGTCTAACGTGTTTAGCTGTCACACGTCCATTGGTTAAAATGTCTAACGTGTTTAGCTGTCACACGTCCATTGGTTCAACTGTCTAACGTGTTTAGCTGTCACACGTCCATTGGTTAAACTTTCTAACGTGTTAAGCTGTCACACGTCCAGTGGTTAAACTGTCTAACGTATTACCTGTCACACGTCCATTGGTTAAACTGTCTAACGTGTTAAGCTGTCACACGTCCATTGGTTAAACTGTCTAACGTGTTTAGCTGTCACACGTTCATTGGTTAAACTGTCGAACGTGTTAAGCTGTCACACGTCCATTGGTTAAACTGTCTAACGTGTTAAGCTGTCACACGTCCATTGGTTAAACTGTCTAACGTGTTTAACTGTCACACGTCCATTGGTTAAACTGTCTAACGTGTTTAACTGTCACACGTTCATTGGTTAAACTGTCTAACGTGTTAAGCTGAAACGTGTTCATTGGTTAAACTGTCGAACGTGTTAAGCTGTCACACGTCCATTGGTTAAACTGTCTAACGTGTTAAGCTGTCACACGTCCATTGGTTAAACTGTCTAACGTGTTTAACTGTCACACGTCCATTGGTTAAACTGTCTAACGTGTTTAACTGTCACACGTCCATTGGTTAAACTGTCTAACGTGTTTAGCTGTCACATGTTCTTTCGTTAAACTGTCTAACGTGTTTAGCTGTCACACGTCCATTGGTTAAACTGTCTAACGTGTTAAGCTGTCACACGTCCATTGGTTAAACTGTCTAACGTGTTAAGCCGTCACACGTCCATTGGTTAAACTGTCTAACGTGTTAAGCTGTCACACGTCCATTGGTTCAACTGTCTAACGTGTTTAGCTGTCATACGTCCATTGGTTAAACTGTCTAACGTGTTTAGCTGTCACACGTCCATTGGTTAAACTGTCTAAGGTGTTAAGCTGTCACACGTCCATTGGTAAAACTGTCTAACCTGTTAAGCTGTCACACGTCCATTGGTTAAACTGTCTAACGTGTTAAGCTGTCACACGTCCATTGGTTAAACTGTCTAACGTGTTTAGCTGTCATACGTCCATTGGTTAAACTGTCTAACGTGTTTAGCTGTCACACGTCCATTGGTTAAACTGTCTAACGTGTTTAGCTGTCACACGTCCATTGGTTAAACTGTCTAACGTGTTTAGCTGTCACACGTCCATTGGTTAAACTGTCTAACGTGTTAAGCTGTCACACATCCATTGGTTAAACTGTCTAACGTGTTTAGCTGTCACACGTCCATTGGTTAAACTGTCTAACGTGTTTAGCTGTCACACGTCCATTGGTTAAACTGTCTAACGTGTTTAGCTGTCACACGTCCATTGGTTAAACTGTCTAACGTGTTTAGTTGTCACACGTCCATTGGTTAAACTGTCTAACGTGTTTAGCTGTCACACGACCAGTGGTTAAACTGTCTAACGTATTAGCTGCCACACGTCCATTGGTTAAACTGTCTAACGTGTTAAGCTGTCACACGTCCATTGGTTAAACTGTCTAACTTGTTTTACTGTCACACGTCCATTGGTTAAACTGTCTAACGTGTTTAACTGTCACACGTTCATTGGTTCAACTGTCTAACGTGTTTAGCTGTCACACGTCAATTGGTTAAACTGTCTGACGTGTTTCGCTGTCATAAATTTCATTGGTTAAACTGTCTGACATGTTTGGCTGTCATACTTTCATTGGTTAAACTGTCTAAGGGGTTAAGCTGTCACACGTCCATTAGTCAAAGTGTCTAACGTGTTTAGCTGCCACACGTCCATTGGTTTAACTGTCTAACGTGTTTAGCTGTCACACGTCCATTGGTTAAACTGTCTAACGTGTTAAGCTGTCACACGTTCATTGGTTAAACTGTCTAACGTGTTTAGCTGTCACACGTCCATTGGTTAAACTGTCTAACGTGTTTAGCTGTCACACGTCCTTTGGTTAAACTGTCTAACGTGTTTAGCTGTCACACGTCCATTGGTTAAACTTTCTAACGTGTTAAGCTGTCACACGTCCAATGGTTAAACTGTCTAACGTATTAGCTGTCACACGTCCATTGGTTAAACTGTCTAACGTGTTAAGCTGTCACACGTCCATTGGTTAAACTGTCTAACGTGTTTAGCTGTCACACGTTCATTGGTTAAACTGTCGAACGTGTTAAGCTGTCACACGTCCATTGGTTAAACTGTCTAACGTGTTAAGCTGTCACACGTCCATTGGTTAAACTGTCTAACGTGTTTAACTGTCACACGTCCATTGGTTAAACTGTCTAACGTGTTTAACTGTCACACGTTCATTGGTTAAACTGTCTAACGTGTTAAGCTGAAACGTGTTCATTGGTTAAACTGTCGAACGTGTTAAGCTGTCACACGTCCATTGGTTAAACTGTCTAACGTCTTAAGCTGTCACACGTCCATTGGTTAAACTGTCTAACGTGTTTAACTGTCACACGTCCATTGGTTAAACTGTCTAACGTGTTTAACTGTCACACGTCCATTGGTTAAACTGTCTAACGTGTTTAGCTGTCACATGTTCTTTGGTTAAACTGTCTAACGTGTTTAGCTGTCACACGTCCATTGGTTAAACTGTCTAACGTGTTAAGCTGTCACACGTCCATTGGTTAAACTGTCTAACGTGTTAAGCTGTCACACGTCCATTGGTTAAACTGTCTAACGTGTTAAGCTGTCACACGTCCATTGGTTAAACTGTCTAACGTGTTTAGCTGTCATACGTCCATTGGTTAAACTGTCTAACGTGTTTAGCTGTCACACGTCCATTGGTTAAACTGTCTAAGGTGTTAAGCTGTCACACGTCCATTGGTAAAACTGTCTAACGTGTTAAGCTGTCACACGTCCATTGGTTAAACTGTCTAACGTGTTAAGCTGTCACACGTCCATTGGTTAAACTGTCTAACGTGTTTAGCTGTCATACGTCCATTGGTTAAACTGTCTAACGTGTTTAGCTGTCACACGTCCATTGGTTAAACTGTCTAACGTGTTTAGCTGTCACACGTCCATTGGTTAAACTGTCTAACGTGTTTAGCTGTCACACGTCCATTGGTTAAACTGTCTAACGTGTTAAGCTGTCACACATCCATTGGTTAAACTGTCTAACGTGTTTAGCTGTCACACGTCCATTGGTTAAACTGTCTAACTTGTTTAGCTGTCACACGTCCATTGGTTAAACTGTCTAACGTGTTTAGCTGTCACACGTCCATTGGTTAAACTGTCTAACGTGTTTAGTTGTCACACGTCCATTGGTTAAACTGTCTAACGTGTTTAGCTGTCACACGTCCAGTGGTTAAACTGTCTAACGTATTAGCTGCCACACGTCCATTGGTTAAACTGTCTAACGTGTTAAGCTGTCACACGTCCATTGGTTAAACTGCCTAACGTGTTTTACTGTCACACGTCCATTGGTTAAACTGTCTAACGTGTTTAACTGTCACACGTTCATTGGTTCAACTGTCTAACGTGTTTAGCTGTCACACGTCAATTGGTTAAACTGTCTGACGTGTTTCGCTGTCATACTTTCATTGGTTAAACTGTCTGACATGTTTCGCTGTCATACTTTCATTGGTTAAACTGTCTAAGGGGTTAAGCTGTCACACGTCCATTAGTCAAAGTGTCTAACGTGTTTAGCTGCCACACGTCCCTTGGTTAAACTGTCTAACGTGTTTAGCTGTCACACGTCCATTGGTTAAACTGTCTAACGTGTTAAGCTGTCACACGTTCATTGGTTAAACTGTCTAACGTGTTTAGCTGTCACACGTCCATTGGTTAAACTGTCTAACGTGTTTAGCTGTCACACGTCCATTGGTTAAACTGTCTAACCTGTTTATCTGTCACACGTCCATTGGTTAAACTTTCTAACGTGTTAAGCTGTCACACGTCCAGTGGTTAAACTGTCTAACGTGTTAAGCTGTCACACGTCCATTGGTTAAACTGTCTAACGTGTGTAGCTGTCACACGTTCATTGGTTAAACTGTCTAACCTGTTAAGCTGTCACACGTCCATTGGTTAAACTGTCTAACGTGTTAAGCTGTCACACGTCCATTGGTTAAACTGTCTAACGTGTTTAACTGTCACACGTTCATTGGTATAACTGTCTAACGTGTTTAACTGTCACACGGTCATTAGTTAAACTGTCTAACATGTTAAGCTGTAACGTGTTCATTGGTTAAACTGTCTAACGTGTTTAGCTGTCACACGTCAATTGGTTAAACTGTCTGACGTGTTTCGCTGTCATACTTTCATTGGTTAAACTGTCTGACATGTTTCGCTGTCATACTTTCATTGGTTAAACTGTCTAAGGGGTTAAGCTGTCACACGTCCATTAGTCAAAGTGTCTAACGTGTTTAGCTGCCACACGTCCATTGGTTAAACTGTCTAACGTGTTTAGCTGTCACACGTCCATTGGTTAAACTGTCTAACGTGTTAAGCTGTCACACGTTCATTGGTTAAACTGTCTAACGTGTTTAGCTGTCACACGTCCATTGGTTAAACTGTCTAACGTGTTTAGCTGTCACACGTCCATTGGTTAAACTGTCTAACCTGTTTATCTGTCACACGTCCATTGGTTAAACTTTCTAACGTGTTAAGCTGTCACACGTCCAGTGGTTAAACTGTCTAACGTATTAGCTGTCACACGTCCATTGGTTAAACTGTCTAACGTGTTAAGCTGTCACACGTCCATTGGTTAAACTGTCTAACGTGTGTAGCTGTCACACGTTCATTGGTTAAACTGTCTAACGTGTTAAGCTGTCACACGTCCATTGGTTAAACTGTCTAACGTGTTAAGCTGTCACACGTCCATTGGTTAAACTGTCTAACGTGTTTAACTGTCACACGTTCATTGGTATAACTGTCTAACGTGTTTAACTGTCACACGGTCATTAGTTAAACTGTCTAACATGTTAAGCTGTAACGTGTTCATTGGTTAAACTGTCGAACGTGTTAAGCTGTCACACGTCCATTGGTTAAACTGTCTAACGTGTTAAGCTGTCACAAGTCCATTGGTTAAACTGTCTAACGTGTTTAACTGTCACACGTCCATTGGTTAAACTGTCTAACGTGTTTAACTGTCACATGTTCTTTGGTTAAACTGTCTAACGTGTTTAGCTGTCACACGTCCATTGGTTTAACTGTCTAACGTGTTAACCTGTCACACGTCCATTGGTTAAACTGTCTAACGTGTTAAGCTGTCACACGTCCATTGGTTAAACTGTCTAACGTGTTAAGCTGTCACACGTCCATTGGTTCAACTGTCTAACGTGTTAAGCTGTAACGTGTCCATTGGTTAAACTGTCTAACGTGTTAAGCTGTCACACGTCCATTGGTTAAACTGTCTAACGTGTTAAGCTGTCACACGTCCATTGGTTAAACTGTCTAACGTGTTAAGCTGTCACACGTCAATTGGTTAAACTGTCTGACGTGTTTCGCTGTCATACTTTCATTGGTTAAACTGTCTAACGTGTTTAACTGTCACACGTTCATTGGTTCAACTGTCTAACGTGTTTAGCTGTCACACGTCAATTGGTTAAACTGTCTGACGTGTTTCGCTGTCATACTTTCATTGGTTAAACTGTGTGACATGTTTGGCTGTCATACTTTCATTGGTTAAACTGTCTAAGGGGTTAAGCTGTCACACGTCCATTAGTCAAAGTGTCTAACGTGTTTAGCTGCCACACGTCCATTGGTTAAACTGTCTAACGTGTTTAGCTGTCACACGTCCATTGGTTAAACTGTCTAACGTGTTAAGCTGTCACACGTTCATTGGTTAAACTGTCTAACGTGTTTAGCTGTCACACGTCCATTGGTTAAACTGTCTAACGTGTTTAGCTGTCACACGTCCATTGGTTAAACTGTCTAACCTGTTTATCTGTCACACGTCCATTGGTTAAACTTTCTAACGTGTTAAGCTGTCACACGTCCAGTGGTTAAACTGTCTAACGTATTAGCTGTCACACGTCCATTGGTTAAACTGTCTAACGTGTTAAGCTGTCACACGTCCATTGGTTAAACTGTCTAACGTGTGTAGCTGTCACACGTTCATTGGTTAAACTGTCTAACGTGTTAAGCTGTCACACGTCCATTGGTTAAACTGTCTAACGTGTTAAGCTGTCACACGTCCATTGGTTAAACTGTCTAACGTGTTTAACTGTCACACGTTCATTGGTATAACTGTCTAACGTGTTTAACTGTCACACGGTCATTAGTTAAACTGTCTAACATGTTAAGCTGTAACGTGTTCATTGGTTAAACTGTCGAACGTGTTAAGCTGTCACACGTCCATTGGTTAAACTGTCTAACGTGTTAAGCTGTCACAAGTCCATTGGTTAAACTGTCTAACGTGTTTAACTGTCACACGTTCATTGGTATAACTGTCTAACGTGTTTAACTGTCACACGTTCATTGGTTAAACTGTCTAACGTGTTAAGCTGTAACGTGTCCATTGGTTAAACTGTCTAACGTGTTTAGCTGTCACATGTTCTTTGGTTAAACTGTCTAACGTGTTTAGCTGTCACACGTCCATTGGTTTAACTGTCTAACGTGTTAAGCTGTCACACGTCCATTGGTTAAACTGTCTAACGTGTTAAGCTGTCACACGTCCATTGGTTAAACTGTCTAACGTGTTAAGCTGTCACACGTCCATTGGTTCAACTGTCTAACGTGTTAAGCTGTAACGTGTCCATTGGTTAAACTGTCTAACGTGTTAAGCTGTCACACGTCCATTGGTTAAACTGTCTAACCTGTTAAGCTGTCACACGTCCATTGGTTAAACTGTCTAACGTGTTAAGCTGTCACACGTCAATTGGTTAAACTGTCTGACGTGTTAAGCTGTCACACGTCCATTGGTTAAACTGTCTAACGTGTTAAGCTGTAACACGTCAATTGGTTAAACTGTCTGACGTGTTTCGCTGTCATACTTTCATTGGTTAAACTGTCTAACGTGTTTAACTGTCACACGTTCATTGGTTCAACTGTCTAACGTGTTTAGCTGTCACACGTCAATTGGTTAAACTGTCTGACGTGTTTCGCTGTCATACTTTCATTGGTTAAACTGTGTGACATGTTTGGCTGTCATACTTTCATTGGTTAAACTGTCTAAGGGGTTAAGCTGTCACACGTCCATTAGTCAAAGTGTCTAACGTGTTTAGCTGCCACACGTCCATTGGTTAAACTGTCTAACGTGTTTAGCTGTCACACGTCCATTGGTTAAACTGTCTAACGTGTTAAGCTGTCACACGTTCATTGGTTAAACTGTCTAACGTGTTTAGCTGTCACACGTCCATTGGTTAAACTGTCTAACGTGTTTAGCTGTCACACGTCCAGTGGTTAAACTGTCTAACCTGTTTATCTGTCACACGTCCATTGGTTAAACTTTCTAACGTGTTAAGCTGTCACACGTCCAGTGGTTAAACTGTCTAACGTATTAGCTGTCACACGTCCATTGGTTAAACTGTCTAACGTGTTAAGCTGTCACACGTCCATTGGTTAAACTGTCTAACGTGTGTAGCTGTCACACGTTCATTGGTTAAACTGTCTAACGTGTTAAGCTGTCACACGTCCATTGGTTAAACTGTCTAACGTGTTAAGCTGTCACACGTCCATTGGTTAAACTGTCTAACGTGTTTAACTGTCACACGTTCATTGGTATAACTGTCTAACGTGTTTAACTGTCACACGGTCATTAGTTAAACTGTCTAACATGTTAAGCTGTAACGTGTTCATTGGTTAAACTGTCGAACGTGTTAAGCTGTCACACGTCCATTGGTTAAACTGTCTAACGTGTTAAGCTGTCACAAGTCCATTGGTTAAACTGTCTAACGTGTTTAACTGTCACACGTTCATTGGTATAACTGTCTAACGTGTTTAACTGTCACACGTTCATTGGTTAAACTGTCTAACGTGTTAAGCTGTAACGTGTCCATTGGTTAAACTGTCTAACGTGTTTAGCTGTCACATGTTCTTTGGTTAAACTGTCTAACGTGTTTAGATGTCACACGTCCATTGGTTTAACTGTCTAACGTGTTAAGCTGTCACACGTCCATTGGTTAAACTGTCTAACGTGTTAAGCTGTCACACGTCCATTGGTTAAACTGTCTAACGTGTTAAGCTGTCACACGTCCATTGGTTCAACTGTCTAACGTGTTAAGCTGTAACGTGTCCATTGGTTAAACTGTCTAACGTGTTAAGCTGTCACACGTCCATTGGTTAAACTGTCTAACCTGTTAAGCTGTCACACGTCCATTGGTTAAACTGTCTAACGTGTTAAGCTGTCACACGTCAATTGGTTAAACTGTCTGACGTGTTTCGCTGTCATACTTTCATTGGTTAAACTGTCTGACATGTTTCGCTGTCATACTTCCATTGGTTAAACTGTCTAACGTATTAGCTGCCACACGTCCATTGGTTAAACTGTCTAACGTGTTAAGCTGTCACACGTCCATTGGTTAAACTGTCTAACGTGTTTAACTGTCACACGTTCTTTGGTTAAACTGTCTAACGTGTTAAGCTGTCACACGTCCATTGGTTAAACTGTCTGACGTGTTTTACTGTCACACGTCCATTGGTTAAACTGTCTAACGTGTTTAACTGTCACACGTTCTTTGGTTAAACTGTCTAACGTGTTTAGCTGTCACACGTCAATTGGTTAAACTGTCTGACGTGTTTCGCTGTCATACTTTCATTGGTTAAACTGTCTGACATGTTTGGCTGTCATACTTTCATTGGTTAAACTGTCTAACGGGTTAAGCTGTCACACGTCCATTAGTCAAAGTGTCTAACGTGTTTAGCTGCCACACGTCCATTGGTTAAACTGTCTAACGTGTTTATCTGTCACACGTCCATTGGTTAAACTGTCTAACGTGTTTAGCTGTCACACGTTCATTGGTTAAACTGTCTAACGTGTTTAGCTGTCACACGTCCATTGGTTAAACTGTCTAACGTGTTTAGCTGTCACACGTCCATTGGTTAAACTGTCTAACGTGTTTAGCTGTCACACGTCCATTGGTTAAACTTTCTAACGTGTTAAGCTGTCACACGTCCAGTGGTTAAACTGTCTAACGTATTAGCTGTCACACGTCCATTGGTTAAACTGTCTAACGTGTTAAGCTGTCACACGTCCATTGGTTAAACTGTCTAACGTGTTTAGCTGTCACACGTTCATTGGTTAAACTGTCGAACGTGTTAAGCTGTCACACGTCCATTGGTTAAACTGTCTAACGTGTTAAGCTGTCACACGTCCATTGGTTAAACTGTCTAACGTGTTTAACTGTCACACGTCCATTGGTTAAACTGTCTAACGTGTTTAACTGTCACACGTTCATTGGTTAAACTGTCTAACGTGTTAAGCTGAAACGTGTTCATTGGTTAAACTGTCGAACGTGTTAAGCTGTCACACGTCCATTGGTTAAACTGTCTAACGTGTTAAGCTGTCACACGTCCATTGGTTAAACTGTCTAACGTGTTTAACTGTCACACGTCCATTGGTTAAACTGTCTAACGTGTTTAACTGTCACACGTCCATTGGTTAAACTGTCTAACGTGTTTAGCTGTCACATGTTCTTTGGTTAAACTGTCTAACGTGTTTAGCTGTCACACGTCCATTGGTTAAACTGTCTAACGTGTTAAGCTGTCACACGTCCATTGGTTAAACTGTCTAACGTGTTAAGCTGTCACACGTCCATTGGTTAAACTGTCTAACGTGTTAAGCTGTCACACGTCCATTGGTTCAACTGTCTAACGTGTTTAGCTGTCATACGTCCATTGGTTAAACTGTCTAACGTGTTTAGCTGTCACACGTCCATTGGTTAAACTGTCTAAGGTGTTAAGCTGTCACACGTCCATTGGTAAAACTGTCTAACGTGTTAAGCTGTCACACGTCCATTGGTTAAACTGTCTAACGTGTTAAGCTGTCACACGTCCATTGGTTAAACTGTCTAACGTGTTTAGCTGTCATACGTCGATTGGTTAAACTGTCTAACGTGTTTAGCTGTCACACGTCCATTGGTTAAACTGTCTAACGTGTTTAGTTGTCACACGTCCATTGGTTAAACTGTCTAACGTGTTTAACTGTCACACGTCCATTGGTTAAACTGTCTGACGTGTTTAACTGTCACACGTCCATTGGTTAAACTGTCTAACGTGTTTAGCTGTCACATGTTCTTTGGTTAAACTGTCTAACGTGTTTAGCTGTCACACGTCCATTGGTTAAACTGTCTGACGTGTTTCGCTGTCATACTTTCATTGGTTAAACTGTCTGACATGTTTGGCTGTCATACTTTCATTGGTTAAACTGTCTAAGAGGTTAAGCTGTCACACGTCCATTAGTCAAAGTGTCTAACGTGTTTAGCTGCCACACGTCCATTGGTTAAACTGCCTAACGTGTTTAGCTGTCACACGTCCATTGGTTAAACTGTCTAACGTGTTAAGCTGTCACACGTTCATTGGTTAAACTGTCTAACGTGTTTAGCTGTCACACGTCCATTGGTTAAACTGTCTAACGTGTTTAGCTGTCACACGTCCATTGGTTAAACTGTCTAACCTGTTTAGCTGTCACACGTCCATTGGTTAAACTTTCTAACGTGTTTAGCTGTCACACGTCCAGTGGTTAAACTGTCTAACGTATTAGCTGTCACACGTCCATTGGTTAAACTGTCTAACGTGTTAAGCTGTCACACGTCCATTGGTTAAACTGTCTAACGTGTTTAACTGTCACACGTCCATTGGTTAAACTGTCTAACGTGTTTAGCTGTCACATGTTCTTTGGTTAAACTGTCTAACGTGTTTAGCTGTCACACGTCCATTGGTTAAACTGTCTAACGTGTTAAGCTGTCACACGTCCATTGGTTAAACTGTCTAACGTGTTAAGCTGTCACACGTCCATTGGTTAAACTGTCTAACGTGTTAAGCTGTCACACGTCCATTGGTTCAACTGTCTAACGTGTTTAGCTGTCACACGTCCATTGGTTAAACTGTCTAAGGTGTTAAGCTGTCACACGTCCATTGGTAAAACTGTCTAACGTGTTAAGCTGTCACACGTCCATTGGTTAAACTGTCTAACGTGTTAAGCTGTAACGTGTCCATTGGTTAAACTGTCTAACGTGTTTAGCTGTCATACGTCGATTGGTTAAACTGTCTAACGTGTTTAGCTGTCACACGTCCATTGGTTAAACTGTCTAACGTGTTTAGTTGTCACACGTCCATTGGTTAAACTGTCTAACGTGTTTAGTTGTCACACGTCCATTGGTTAAACTGTCTAACGTGTTTAACTGTCACACGTCCATTGGTTAAACTGTCTAACGTGTTTAACTGTCACACGTCCATTGGTTAAACTGTCTAACGTGTTAAGCTGTCACACGTCCATTGGTTAAACTGTCTGACGTGTTTTACTGTCACACGTCCATTGGTTAAACTGTCTAACGTGTTTAACTGTCACACGTTCATTGGTTAAACTGTCTGACGTGTTTCGCTGTCATACTTTCATTGGTTAAACTGTCTGACATGTTTGGCTGTCATACTTTCATTGGTTAAACTGTCTAAGGGGTTAAGCTGTCACACGTCCATTAGTCAAAGTGTCTAACGTGTTTAGCTGCCACACGTCCATTGGTTAAACTGTCTAACGTGTTTAGCTGTCACACGTCCATTGGTTAAACTGTCTAACGTGTTAAGCTGTCACACGTTCATTGGTTAAACTGTCTAACGTGTTTAGCTGTCACACGTCCATTGGTTAAACTGTCTAACGTGTTTAGCTGTCACACGTCCATTGGTTAAACTGTCTAACCTGTTTAGCTGTCACACGTCCATTGGTTAAACTTTCTAACGTGTTAAGCTGTCACACGTCCAGTGGTTAAACTGTCTAACGTATTAGCTGTCACACGTCCATTGGTTAAACTGTCTAACCTGTTAAGCTGTCACACGTCCATTGGTTAAACTGTCTAACGTGTTTAGCTGTCACACGTTCATTAGTTAAACTGTCGAACGTGTTAAGCTGTCACACGTCCATTGGTTAAACTGTCTAACGTGTTAAGCTGTCACACGTCCATTGGTTAAACTGTCTAACGTGTTTAACTGTCACACGTTCATTGGTATAACTGTCTAACGTGTTTAGCTGTCACACGTCCATTGGTTAAACTGTCTAACGTGTTTAGTTGTCACACGTCCATTGGTTAAACTGTCTAACGTGTTTAGTTGTCACACGTCCATTGGTTAAACTGTCTAACGTGTTTAACTGTCACACGTCCATTGGTTAAACTGTCTAACGTGTTTAGCTGTCACATGTTCTTTGGTTAAACTGTCTAACGTGTTTAGCTGTCACACGTCCATTGGTTAAACTGTCTAACGTGTTAAGCTGTCACACGTCCATTGGTTAAACTGTCTAACGTGTTTAACTGTCACACGTTCATTGGTTAAACTGTCTAACGTGTTAAGCTGTCACAAGTCCATTGGTTAAACTGTCTAACGTGTTAAGCTGTCACACGTCCATTGGTTAAACTGTCTGACGTGTTTTACTGTCACACGTCCATTGGTTAAACTGTCTAACGTGTTTAACTGTCACACGTTCATTGGTTCAACTGTCTAACGTGTTTAGCTGTCACACGTCAATTGGTTAAACTGTCTGACGTGTTTCGCTGTCATACTTTCATTGGTTAAACTGTCTGACATGTTTGGCTGTCATACTTTCATTGGTTAAACTGTCTAAGGGGTTAAGCTGTCACACGTCCATTAGTCAAAGTGTCTAACGTGTTTAGCTGCCACACGTCCATTGGTTAAACTGTCTAACGTGTTTAGCTGTCACACGTCCATTGGTTAAACTGTCTAACGTGTTAAGCTGTCACACGTTCATTGGTTAAACTGTCTAACGTGTTTAGCTGTCACACGTCCATTGGTTAAACAGTCTAACGTGTTTAGCTGTCACACGTCCATTGGTTAAACTGTCTAACCTGTTTAGCTGTCACACGTCCATTGGTTAAACTTTCTAACGTGTTAAGCTGTCACACGTCCAGTGGTTAAACTGTCTAACGTATTAGCTGTCACACGTCCATTGGTTAAACTGTCTAACGTGTTAAGCTGTCACACGTCCATTGGTTAAACTGTCTAACGTGTTTAGCTGTCACACGTTCATTAGTTAAACTGTCGAACGTGTTAAGCTGTCACACGTCCATTGGTTAAACTGTCTAACGTGTTAAGCTGTCACACGTCCATTGGTTAAACTGTCTAACGTGTTTAACTGTCACACGTTCATTGGTATAACTGTCTAACGTGTTTAACTGTCACACGTTCATTAGTTAAACTGTCTAACATGTTAAGCTGTAACGTGTTCATTGGTTAAACTGTCGAACGTGTTAAGCTGTCACACGTCCATTGGTTAAACTGTCTAACGTGTTAAGCTGTCACACGTCCATTGGTTAAACTGTCTAACGTGTTTAACTGTCACACGTCCATTGGTTAAACTGTCTAACGTGTTTAACTGTCACACGTTCATTGGTTAAACTGTCTAACGTGTTAAGCTGTAACGTGTCCATTGGTTAAACTGTCTAACGTGTTTAGCTGTCACATGTTCTTTGGTTAAACTGTCTAACGTGTTTAGCTGTCACACGTCCATTGGTTTAACTGTCTAACGTGTTAAGCTGTCACACGTCCATTGGTTAAACTGTCTAACGTGTTAAGCTGTCACACGTCCATTGGTTAAACTGTCTAACGTGTTAAGCTGTCACACGTCCATTGGTTCAACTGTCTAACGTGTTAAGCTGTAACGTGTCCATTGGTTAAACTGTCTAACGTGTTAAGCTGTCACACGTCCATTGGTTAAACTGTCTAACGTGTTAAGCTGTCACACGTCCATTGGTTAAACTGTCTAACGTGTTAAGCTGTCACACGTCCATTGGTTAAACTGTCTAACGTGTTTAGCTGTCATACGTCCATTGGTTAAACTGTCTAACGTGTTTAGCTGTCACACGTCCATTGGTTAAACTGTCTAACGTGTTAAGCTGTCACACGTCCATTGGTTGAACTTTCTTACGTGTTCCTTTTGTCGATTTTGCTCTGGACATTTTAAAATCTGCTTGACTGTGTCCTAATCTTCAAATGTAACAGGTTTGCTATGCATGTAATACTGTTCAGCACAGTTAAGTGTCGTGCCATGGATATGAATGAAAGTAGGATAGTGTTGACTGCATGAAGAAAACTTGGAAAGCAGTACCAACCTATCTCTTATCAGTGTTGATACGTTCACGCACACAAACGTTTTCACATGTCTGTGTGATCAAAGGGAGTTGAATGGAACTACAAGAGGATGTGTGTATTCGCTATGTCTGGAAAAATAACAAGATCTAAATTGATTGGCCCTTTCCATAGCCAGCAATGAACACAGGTGTTTCCCCATTGAACACATCTGGGACATGATATTGAGATATGTGCGTCTGGCCATAGGCCGCTGACCACGTGCACGTTGACAGAATTTGGCTAGGCACTGCAGGAGGAGTGGGACAGACTTACCTGTCTCACCTCTATCGTCCTTCAAGATCACATCTACTGTCATACTTCACTACCAATTCGTTCGATAATGTCGGACCCGATAATATCACTGGCAGTCTTACAGTAGGTCTTCAGCAAACCACGCATGCCGTAAAAGGAGACTCTGCTTGTTGTAAGAGGCGACTAACGGGATCGGATGTTCAGGCTCGCTGGCTTGGTTGATGCATGTCATCGTATCCCAATTGCGTGGATCGATGCTCATGATGTCAATCACTGTGTAGTCTGGTCCAGACTTTATTATTTACAGACCGCCGTTAAATGGCTGGAATATTGCTGAGGGCGGCGTTAAACAAACAATCATACATTGTGCAATAACAAATACTACCACACACGTAGATATATATATATATATATATTAGCAAAGTGATGGTGTTTACGTGCAGTATTGATCATAGTCTAAATAGAGGTGAGGTGAAATGGGATTTAACGTCGCGTCCAAGATTATTGCACTTACATGTATATAGCGACGTGCATGCACGTGTGTATGTGTGTGGCTGCTTGTACTAGCCCGGACTGATGCCGATTTATAGTGCTAGCTCACTGAGATACAATGCCGCAGTTTAACATGAATACCCCACTCAGACACAGTATACTGACTCCGAGCCGACCAGTCCTTGTTTAAGCCCCTTAATGCCGAGCGCCAGACATGGTAACAACAAGTACCACCTTTTAACGTCTTTTGGTATGACGCGTTTGGGGATCGAACCCCGGGCCCCGGGCTCTACCACGAGACCACGGAGACGGCCTAGTCTAAATAGACCCGTGAAGATCCAGCTTAGAAAAGGTCTTCAGCAACCCATGCTTGCCGTAATAGGCGACTATGCTTGACGTAATAGGCGACTATGCTTGTCGTAAGAGGCGACTAACAGGATCGGGTGGTCAGGCTCGCTGACTTGGTTGGGCGTGTCATCGTATTCCAATTGCGTGGATCTATGCCCATGATTTCAGTCGCTGGATTGTCAGGTCCAGACTCGATTATTAACAGACCGCCGTCATATAGATGGACTATTGATGAGTGCGGCGTTAAACAACAAACAAACAAACATAGTCTAAATGATTCTTGTGATTAAACAGAGTTTCAGTGACACACGTGATTTTCATATCGATTGTCCATATATCTTCAGCAATCCATGCTTGTCGCAAAAGGCGACTAACGGGACCAGGTGGCCAGGATAGCTGACTTAGTTGATGCATGCCATCGTATCCAAATTGCGTAGATCATTGCTTATGATGTCAGTCATGGATTGTCCGGGCCAGAAACTACTATTTACAGACTGCCGCAAACATGGCTGGAATATTTCTGAATGCCATGTTAAACAACTCACAAAGAAACAAATGTAAAAATAGACAGGGACGCGACCAGCTCGCTTCATGTCCGAGTCTGTTTAGTTTGTGGAATAATAGTTTTTTCTTCACCCATTTGTAATGCTGAGTGTCAAGAATTTAGTGGAATTCATTTTAGGCAGCATCTCACGATTTCTTCATTTAATAGACTTCATAATAACGCCATGTGCAAATACGGTCTCGACTTGATTTGTGCAAGTCATCTAACGACGTTTTATGCGCAGGATATCAGTTAGATTGTTGACACTTAGTAAACATGCTGTGGGGCAGACTGTTGTCATTGGTTTATACGTGCTCGTTGACATGTACGTTAGTCATGCAATGCACGCATGCCCCATCGGAGATTATTTCGTTTGTCATCATAAAGTCTAATCAATCGTTATAAGACCCGTGAAGATCCGGGGTATAATAGGTCTTTAGCAACCCATGCTGGCCGTTAAAGGCGACTATGCTTGTCGTAAGAGGCGACTAACGGGATCGGGTGGTCAGGCTCGCTGACTTGGTTGAAGCATGTCATCGATCCCAATTGCGTGGATCGATGCTCATGATGTCAATCACTGGATTATCTGATCCAGACTCGATTATTTACAGACCACCGCCATACAGCTAGAATATTGCTGAGTTCGGCGTAAAAGAACAAACCAAACCAATCGTTATAAAGTTATAAAGAGCTAGCAATATTCAGCACAGTATGACTGAAATAATGTGCAACATGTTGAATTAGTTGCATCATTTTAAATAACTGAAACATTTTAAATAACCTGAAACATTTTGAATAGCATGAAACATTTAAAATGTTTTGCTTACACTTTACCTTTCAAATTACTCCTGACATTTATTTTCGTTTGGATTCGAAAGTTGAAACGATTTTGAAGTGTTGACGTCGAATCAACATCCGATATCAATGTTGAATTTGGTTTGGTAATTGTTTTAATATTAGCTCCATGGCTAAATACAACTCTTTATAATCAGGTAAAATGGACTCCCAAACTGCAATATGCCAGGGAGCTCAGGCGGAGGTCTAGGGTGATATCGTGTCGGGGGCATGCCTTTTTTTCCACGTAACATGGTTTGATAAGGGTGAAATCCTGCACCTGGTGCGAATGTTTGTTTTATTCGTCATCACTCGTCGTTCATGGTGTCGTTATCAGCGGTCATAATGCCCTGATAAAGCGAACTGTCCTTGCAGTTGCGGTAAAATATATTAATCTATGTCCATATGAATTCATGTGGTTCCGAAAACGTATTTAATGCATATATTTAATATTATGTAGCACAAATGAACGGACACACACACAAACATACACTCACGAACAAGCAAAATCACAAATACATAAATACACAAAAAAGCCACACAAATAAGAAACCACAAAAACTCAAGGACAACACAAACACACCTAAACAAACAAACATCACAAACACGCAAAACGTCAATTCTCAATTAAACTTGTGTATGATACTTAACCCAGTCTGTCCCGCGGGGGGACGTGCTGATCGACAAAAGACATGTATTCCTGGGTTTGGGGAAAGATCCGTGGTAGACTAAGGTCTTCAGCAGCCCATTCTAGCCGTAAAAGGCGATTATGCTTGTCGTAAGAGGCGACTAACGGGATCGGGTGGTCAGGCTCGCTGACTTGGTAGAAGCATGTCATCGATTCCAATTGCCTGGTCCGATGCTCATGATGTCAATCACTGGATTGTCTGGTCCAGACTCTATTATTTACAGACCGACGTCATATAGCTGGAATATTGCTGAGTGCGGCGTTAAACAATAAACCAACCAAACAAATTAAATAAGTGATGTATGAATATGCCAAATTTGCACGTAACCCATAAAACAGTTGAGGGATCTGTTCAAAGCGTCAATGTTTTGCCGACTAGCAATGCTGAATCATGGTTTGGGGTGAAAGGGGATTACAATTATTGATGAATGATCATGTCAAATATGCACATGACTTGCAGAGTCGTCTGTATGTGTTCAATTTTCAAATATAACAAAGCGGCCAGTCACGATGATGAAGCATGTTTGTAGGTCACGTAACAGAGTGCAGGCACGTGTGTACATGCGTTTACACTGCAGCATATGTATAACATCGCCGGTTCAAGTTGTAGTGATACAGCTAATTTACTTGCCGCCGTGGAAGGAATAACATTCAGATACTAAATTGTAATTCATACACACAGAATTGCTGCATCAGAGGGCTTCCTGTTACAATGGCACTGAGAGGAAAAGTTGCTATCATTACAGGTGAGATTGTTTATTGTTAGCTAACCGGGTCCGACGGACCAAGGCGAGCTTTTGCCATACTGAGGCGTCCGTCTGTCAACAATTTTTTCAAACGACTTCTTCGAAATTTGACTGGAAGCATCCCCAGATGGTGGGGATTAAAAATTGTACAAATGGTAGCGCTTCGGACCAGGGTGACACAAAAATAACATTGAAATCAGGTGTCTAATTTCATTACAAACTTCAGAATTAACAAGTTTATTCGCACACAAACGTGCGTATGAATACAAAGATCTTTCGATAGCCTACCATCTTCCCGAAGCAAGGGAGTTAACTGACTATAAAAGTCCAGTTTCCAACCTTGCCGAACTATGCTGGTATTTTGGAGTTACATTTTGGCTGGACTAACGATTCTATGCATAGCCCAATCAAAATCGCACAGCGAAATCGAAATCCGGTTGGAAACAGGCATGCAGATTTCGATTGCAGGATTTGCAGGATTTGCAACGCATGTGCGCCGCCAACTCGTGATCGACAGATCTTTTCTAAATCTTTTCATGTTTTTAATCAAGGTTCTCACGTGATTTGATGCACTTCGCGATGTAAGACTCGTTTTATCACAATATAGATCTTACAAGCATGGAGTAATGTGGACACATTCTGTCACGTTATTCACCAGCCACAGTCACCCCCTCCACACACACACACACACGCACGCACGCACACACACACACCCTCCACACACACACACACACACACACACACACACACACACACACACACACACACCCTCCACACACACACACGCACGCACACACACACACGCACGCACCAAACAAAGCAGGGTACATTGGTCAGTTTCCAGAACACATAAGTGACAGAAATGGAATTCTTTGTATGTTTCATGTCAATCAGCACATTCCTCCTTTCAGGTTCCAGTTCAGGAATTGGGGCAGGAATTGCAGCAGTGTTTTCAAAAGAAGGAGCCAAACTGTCTTTGACAGGCAGGAACCAGAAGAATTTGGAGGAAGTGGTTAAGAACTGCAAGACGAAAGGTTCTGCCGTAAGTAGAAACCAAGGAGAGAGCTATAGCCGATTACCAAATCAACATCCTTGTTTCTCCTGAGCGATGTGACCTACAGGCATGTGACCCGTGACGATCCGGTGTAGAATTGGTCTTCAGCAACCCATGCTTGCCGCAAAAGGCGACTATGCTTGTCGAAAGAGGCGACTAACGGGATCGGGTGGTCAGACTCGCTGACTTGGTTGATCATGTCATCGATCTAAACTGCGTGGATCGATGCCCATGTTGTCAATCACTAGATTATCTGAGCCGGATTCGATTATTTACAGACCGCCGTCATATAGCTGGAATATTGCTTAGTGCAGCGTTAAACAACAAACCATCACAAAAAGTGTAGGTTTCCGTCTTCCAGAAACCTTCCGGATACCTACCCATTTTGGATCCGGCCCGGATACCTTCCGGAAACCTTCCAAAAAAAATGTCAAAATTTGGGGGGTGCATTTTGTTCACTTAAGTGTGAAACACATAAAAAAATTAACTTGAAAATACCAAGCAATTTGAAGGTTGCTGAAGGCATCTGGTAGGTTTCCGGAAGGTTTCCGGAAGGTATCCGGATGCAAATTTTCTTCATGTCTTGTTTCTGGTTATTAATGTTAGCCTGTACATATGAGATAGCTGTTGTAATATTCTGTGTTATTTTAGTTGTAAATATCCTCCTAAAACTGAGATATGTGGGCATGCATTGTTCACAAGTTCGATTCGCGACATGGGTACAAATGTGTGAAGCTTATTGCTGGTGTCACCCACCGTGATATTGTTGCAATATTGCTAAAAGTGGCATAACACCATTCTCACAAAAATGGAAAGTCATTGCTTATGTGCTTTGGCATTTGGCCCTGGTGAAATTAAAAGATTAGTTTGGAACGGTATCAGTACTTGTTATATCTGGACAGTGTAGTTTCATGGGAGTACGAAACACAATACAATTTTCCCAAATTGGTGCATAAGACTAATGGCATCCATAGAAAACACCTAAATAAAGCACAGAAAAAAATATCAATGTCATTTGATTACTAGTGTGGAACTACAACTTTTGTTAAGTGAGCTGTATTCATAGTAGGAAAACATTCAGGGCATTAGTATATTTTATATTTGTTCAGCACCTATGTTATGGCTGATCAGTATCATATTTCTTTATGCTAATGAAGCAAAACAAATAATGTTTTTGGAATAAAAATCATATTTATTGATTTTATGACATTTCATTGGTACATATCACAAATTGAAATTTGATTAAGCAAGAAGAGGAACTAGCATAAAGTAGCCAGTGGTGTTTGCAAGAACTTACAGAACAGACTCTTCAATGCAATTTTCTAAATAAACAAATTAGTCAAATCTCAGAAGAATTTCATGGAAGAAGAATATGTAAAGTCAATTATGTTTCTGCAGTAAACCACAAAAGTTATTCAGATTTGTATAGTCAGAGTCGGTGTACACAACCTGGACATAGTCACAGTGCTTTGGCATAAATTCATTCAGACTTGATTAGTGTCATACTATAGTCACTATACTATAGTCACACTGATGTGGCATTATTCATTCAGAATCATCACTTTCTGTGGTGAATCTGTTGGTTGTTATCGGGAGGATTGTTCATCATCCGGCAAGTCCCTTGTCTGACATGTCTGAGCAAGATCTTCTTAAATGTAGCTGGTGTCAGATTGTGAAATCCAAGTCCTGAAACAATTCATAACATCTTTAGAAACTTGTTATTAAAAAATTATGAAACACATATTTACAAATGTAAAAAGTTGTTTTCTCGAACAGTGGGGTATTGACAATTTATCTTGCAACTGATATTTAACCAATCTTTGAACATGTAAATAAGCCATTGCAAACAGAAAAGTGTTCAGAAAATACAAAAATGTATCCGGTCTTCAAAAACAATACCTTAAGCGCCACACGGTTCACCTGAATTTTGCTTGAATGTTTGCATTACATCAAAATATATGGAAGGGTAAACAAGACAATGCAAAACTAAGTTACATAGGTTCTTATACATAAAAACAGAACTATTCATAATAATCAAAACTTTCAATCAGACAGGTCATGTAAGTGATCTCAAAATACAACATAATGAGCGAGTGAGTTGGTATAGTTTCATGCAGCTCGTTAACAATATTGCATCTATGGGCTTCACACATTGTACCCAAGTGGTGAATCGAACCTGGGTTTTAGAGAACGTTTTACCCACTAGGCTACCCTAGCACACCAAATACAAAAGCAAGTGCATTAGGATTTCAGACAATAGATATTCTCACCAAATTCATTCATTCATTATTTGAAGCTATATTGAAATTCAAATTTTGACAAATTAGGATGAGACTGTAGAAGTATTTATCTAAGTTATTATGGATATTTAATATCTACCGTTAATGGTAGTCCAACATAGATAGTGATAAGAAATTCAACTGAAAAGCACAACCTGAACCATCAACTAAAAACTATGTATATTACATTAAAGGGGCCGGTCATGTATTACCGGTATGTTCTCATTCATTTCTGACACTACCCTCCCTGAAGGAAAATGCAAAGCACTTTATATTTTATTGTCCATTTTTTCATAACCCTTTTTACATGACCGGTCCCTCCCCTAGAGACTCTCACATTTTTGGGGTGACCCTCCCTGTTTGTTCTGATCTGAATTAAAATATTCATGGCAATATTCTTGACTAAAATCATTATCATATTTTTATCATATCTTATCATACCTTATCATATCCTATCTTTTTTTTAAAATAACTTTATGAAGATTAACAATAACATGCAAATCTGCCAAAAATATTGGTCTGGCAAAGTTTAAATTAATCATCATTACTGTTATAAAGTTTTGGATACATCGTCTGTTTCTAAATACAGCGAAACCCAACTTTGACTTGCATGACATTATTGAATCATCTACCCAATGTTCTTTATGCATTGATATGCATCTGCACAGAGTGGTCAAAGTCCTTGTCTGACACATAGTGTGCTACAAGGGAGACATCTGTTTGTGTCCAGCCAAACTGTCAGATAATCTCATAAAACAAGTGACATCATCTTTTCTACAGAACACATGATCAAAGCCTGGCCCACCTTTGATGTTTATTACCTTGCTACTCTAAAAAAAGCTAATTAGCAAAATGAACTCAATGTCAACTCATTGTGGGCTAGGGATTAACAGGGCAATTAGTGTCGGGTGGGTATTAGCACTTGCAATTGTCTGTTAATTACTTAATTGAGTAGTGACGGCTTAGTCAGTTGTGCATTTACAACCATGCTGACTGCTATTTAACCTATCAAGTCAGTCTACTATGTAACATGCTTCTGGGGACTAAGGATATGTATCTTGCTGGATAACAGGTTATTTTTCTACTTTATGAGATATCTGATATATAATAATGACAGTTTTGATGTGCATTTCTTTGTTTTGTTCACTAGGATGATTAGTAGTGATGGTATTTGAATAAGACACTATTTATTCCAAAAGAGGAATAGGGTTGGTGAAGAGGCAAAGCTTATTTGAACACAAAGACATTTAACATTTAATAAACAGAAACTGTACAAAAATCAGATTAACTGTTTAGATTAACTGTGCCTACAGTTGAAACTATCATGATGCAAATTTTCACTGAATCAAAGTCATATCTTTTCAAGACTCAGATCAGGTTGTAATGATTTAAGTTCACATAAAACTTGCTAATCTCAAATGACCCATCCCGACTTATGGCGCTTTTTATGATTTGGTTTGGTTTGTTGTTTTATGCCGCACTCAGCAATATTCCGGCTATATGTAAATAATCGAGTCTTGACCAGACAGTCCAGTGATTGACATCATGAGCATCGACCCACACAATTGGGATCAATGACATGCTTCAACCAAGTCACCAAGCCTGACCGCCACCCTATCCCGTTAGTCAACTCTTTAGACAAGCCTGTTACGGCAAGTATTGGGTTGCTTTATATTTGTGTGTCCAAATTACGCGATTATTAGAAATAATTTGTATTATTATACACATGAAAATGGCTTAATATGGCAATGTTGAAAATTATGTACAGGAAAACATTGAAAGAATTCATCGATACATGCATTTTTGTCAGAATCTGTTAGATTTAATCAATATGGTTTCATACTTGAATTATCTACTTACCAATTTAATAACTACATTATTGCTTAACTGATAGTATTGAACTTTATTGTAATTAATACTTTTTTGTGTATTTGATAAGCATATATATAGGCAATCAGATTGTTTGCAAATCCATTACATTTTGAAATAAATATGTTGAAAACACATGTAGTAGTACATATTATTGAGAAGATGGCAATAGTTGATGACATGAAAAGATGTAATGTGTAGGATTCTCAAAATGGTATCCACAACGGCAGGTAGTAGAAACATGTTGTGTTTGTTGTTTAACGCCACACTCAGCAATATTCCAGCCATATGACAGTGATCTGTAAATAATCGAGTCTGTACCAGACGACCCAGTGATTGACAATGTGGGCATTGATCTAAGCAATTGGAGCAGAATCGTGAATATTAACCTTATGAAGGAGTAAGTATATACTCAGAAATTTTGTGATCCTCATAATAAAGAAGTTGACATCAATACATTTCCTCCTTTAAGTCCTTATGTGTATCACTTGTAAATAACTTTCATAGACTTCAGGAGTATATCTGTGATACATGTGTGCACTTAAATAAATCACTGCATCCTTACCTGAGGCAGGAATAGATAATTGACAGAAACCATAGTCAAATTTATAGCCAAATACAGGTATTTGAAGATTTTCAGTTGTGGCCACACTTTCAGTGAAACCCATACAGTATTTGATTTGTAGTAGTAAACTGTTCTGGTATTTTCTGTTTGTAGCTGTAAAGAAGTTCCAAAATTGTAGCGAGCACCTGCACAGACATTAGGAGAAACAAGATGACATAGATATTGACCCATTTGGAAAATTTACAGCCTGAAGTATGTTTGTTGCCACATATCAATAAAATAGTTCCATATTGGTTGATTTATTTGTTGTCATGTTAGGGCAGAAATAGCATCAGTTATTACTGACAAAAATCTCTTGTAAAACCTTTCAACATGTTCAAATGATACATCGAAAGGCCACTGTGAATAATTGTGATCTGACAGCACCATGTTAGGATTTTTAAATACAGTTTCAGCTTGACATTGAGTACTTTAAACTTCAAAGCTTATAATATATTCACAATAAGTTAGCTGCGTCTGCCAATCAGAGTCGGCGAGTAAATTGGAGTAGGGAGCTAATTTCTAAGGTAAACTTGTTTTAACGTTTCACAACTATTTGTGTTTGTATGAGACGATGTGTGTTTAATTCCATATATTTTACTTCAAAGCATGTTATCACAATAAATTGAGTCGCGTATAGGATACGTTGGAGTAGAGGCTAATTTCTAATGTAAACTTGTTTTAACATTTCACAATTATTGGTCTTTGCAAGTTATCAATCCAAGTTTAATTTCATTTATTTTACCAAGGTAAAAAAAAAATAAGGTGCCATTTTCGCCAAGTAATAATCGCTGTTTTCGCTTTCGGCAAGGGTTTTGCCAATCGGTGACGTTTTAGCTATAACCCGCTTATTGCACATTATAAGTTTCAATATATAATCAATTTAACCACTGGAATAAGTAAAAAATGAAATAAAAAAACATATAGAAAACAAAGGTGCTTTCATAAACAAGCACTTGATATAAAATGCGCAGCCGCAGGCAATATTTAGTAAACAAATAATTAAAACTGTCAACATTGCTGGGCTTCTGCAAAAACATAGCGTGTGGAGATGATAGACCACTGAAAAGAGCATATATATGTACACCCAATGACCCCTGACATCACAAAGCATTATTTTGCCAGTGTGTCAGGCAACAAAATACTACAAATTACATCAGAGGGTATTGTGACCTGTTCGAAAAGTTTGTGGTACTGTATTCTAAAGGTAGGCCCAAGATTCTAGACAATCCAGTGATTGATATTGTGAACAACAATCCACGCTGTCAGATGGTCACTGTCGGATGCCATGAACCAGGTCACCGAGCCTGATCACCCGATCTATTAAGTTATCTCTTATGGGTGAGGCGAAAACAGCACCTTGTTTTGGCAAAAAGGGCTACTAATTGTCGTTGTCTGTTATCTGGAGATGTTGTTGGCAGAAAGGGGAGATATATATGAAATTTCTATAAAATTACTATTCATTTCCTACTTACTAACATAAATATGAAATAAATAGTATACCTATAGTATACCTGTAGTCCAGTTTCAGCTTGACATTGAGCTTATCTGAGTGAGTGAGTGAGTATGGTTTTACGCTGCTTTTAGCAATATTCCAGCAATATCACGGCGGGGAACACCTGATGTGAACTTCACACATTGTACCATGCATGGTACCATGACAAGAATAGAACCTTGGTCTTCAGCACTTCAACCACTAGGCTACCCCACCGCCAAAATTCCCAACATGATAAAGTTGTCATCATGGTATTCTTCAACAAGTTCAAGTGAAAATATCCATACCTTTCAAATGTCTTATCTTCCACTTCACTATGTTCACTGTTGCAAAACTTCTGTCATTTAATTTGTTCTTGATTCTTGACACCTGCAAAAGTAAGTTTAGTCTATTAACCATTCTCACAGATTGGTGAGTACCACCAGAGACCATATAATAGAGGGACGGCCCTCACCAACAGTTTATCACTAACCATCAGCGCTACGGTCTGGCATGTAACTGATACACCCCGACACCCTGCTGTTAACCTCCCTGTACCGCTGCAGATGCGCAATAGATGCGCAGACATTCACGACTGACCATTCTGGTAACCACGTAAACAATATTACATAATATCCGGGGTAAGAGTTAATTCCCTTAGCCGAGATTTCTCCGACTACTACCAGCGACAATCCAATAAAAGGACGTCTCTTAGCGGATTACAAAGATTTTTGTATGATATCTCTCATTAGCACATGTCAGTTGGCTGCAAATTATTTGCTGAACATGTGTGTCTTCCGGGACATTTATTTCAATTTACATATCTCATTTTATGCTGCAATTGTTAACTATTATAAATAAACAAATATACCAAATCTACTACGAACGCCACAGAAAACTACGATCCGGTAAATTGCACAGGAACTCAGGAAGTGTAAATAAAACTCATTCAGAAGCAGGGAAGACACTTGTAACATATCACCCTATTCCCGATGTTCACAAAATATATCTCCAGATTAACTTCATATCTTATATTAAGTCCAGACTAGATTTACTTGCAAAAATGCATGATCACCGACTGGTGTAAATGCTTTACTATTAGCCAGAAAAAAAATGACGCCATATTAATGTTTTTATTTCATGTAAATTCGCTACTATTTTATAATGCTAATAGTTCCAATGAATTAAAAATACACATTAAACTACGAGCGTTGTTAAATGAATTTTCGATGTGTCTGACAATGGGCTTCGAAAGAATCAAATGTTATTGGTTTATGCCAGTTTGGGGCTAGCAGTGATAATAGGCTTTGCCGGAGCGAGATAAGTTTGACACCTTCGACCTTGTTGTCTGGAACTTCTCTCCCGACGACTGCCGATATAATCCTTCTTTTTTCTTGGCATTTACAAAGCAAATGATAATTTTATAATACAAATATTTCATGTAACGGATTTTTATTTTTGTATGATGTTTTTATTGTTGTGTAAATACACAAAGTAAGTAGTACCTTCATCATATTTACATTATTATGATTGGGTTTAGGCCAAGATCATTTTGCTCATAATCAATATTTACACGGCATAAAATAAATAATTGATTAAATGTAGTCATGATTAATACAGACAAAATCTTCAGAAGATAACAAATATGTAGTATTGTAGTATATAGTATATGCGCGATATGTGATAGAAGCCTAACTGAAACAAAGTTAAACTTACGAAAAAATGGCGAAAGCAAAGGTAAATAAAATACGCGTCTTACAAAAACAATTCTAATATCATACAATATAAGTCACTTTGTATAATGTTTCTAAAGATATATGCGGATGATAATCACAGACAAAATGCATGTTATTTCGTCTGCTATATGGTAATTTAATTTAAAATATGTGACGTAAAATATGGCCTTGCGCCAAAAATCATACAAAAAAAAACTACCGATCGTACCTAAATAACTTTGGTACCAAGCCAAAGGGGAAATCGTGATGAATGTAAAACTATTTAATTCAGGACCGATGATTGGAACACATTCGTCTGAAAGCATGCGGAAATTAAGAGTTGTGGTGTAATTATTTCGGGAAAAGTCAGATTTAGTCCCATTTCTGGAGTCAAAATCTGAAATATCGCATCCGCCCTAAGATTGTAAATGGCACTAAGCCAATTTTTAACATATATCCTTTTTATACACCTTGGTAACCAAGGACTTTCATTGCGAATTAGAGGCCGTTATTGAAAATCAAAATCTGCACTTTTGCCGATTTTACATGTGCGCCATTTTGTTCTCTCGGACAAAGACAAAGCGTGATCACAGTCATCAAATACAGTGACAACGACATGCTTTAGGGCACCAACAAATCTCAGTTGTAATGTTAACAATGTTAAGAAATACAAGAGTGTAATTTTGTTTTGTAAAATATATCTTTTGCATGGGAAAAAAAGGCGACAGCGATGACTGCAGTTAACGCGTTTCTGCTCGCTTCCGGACAGGCTGCGCAGTACAAGCCGTAGCACTGATGGTTTCGCGCATAGGCTAGAGGGCCGTCCCTCTATTATATGGTCTCTGGTACCACAGATTGCTTTGACGGTACGATATGAACTAAGAAAATGAGTCACAGTAGAGTATCTAGTTAAAGGAATATAAGTAGGCAAACATATTTCTACATCATAGCCTGCAACCTCGGGGTATCGCGGTACTTGTCATGTACGCCAAACGGAACAAAATGCACTCACTAACCTTTATGTTTATTCGTGTTCTCTGTATCAGATATCATTCATGTTATCAAACAATGCATATTTTACTGATAAAAGTTCATTATTTACATTAGTAGCTCCGAGTAAAAGCCGGGCCTCGCGCTCTGTTTGACAAGTGAGAGAACTCCATCGTATCGCGGTACAGAGAAAAGTTGTGTATGTAGGTCCGAATTGGACAAAAAGAGGACATAATTCTACCAACCACTTGGTATGATCATGCCAGACATCAGTGATTTGTCCAGACAAGTGCACAGACAGCACAAGTAAAATTCTAAATGTGTTATCAGCAATAGGTATTCAATGCATATTTACCGAAAAGTAAGAGAAAAATATTTTTATAAGTCAACATCAAAATATCAGAAATGATATTTTAAGATTGTTTAAAAAAAATTGGATGACAATAATTTGTCACAAAATGGAAAAATGTTAAAAGTCAACAATAAATATATAAAAGGCACTCCTAGTATGCCCAAAGTATGTATTTTTCTTTTGGTTACTAGTGAAGAACGTATTTCTCAGTTTGGCATTATGGCCCTTATGATCTCCCAATAGATTCTGGGCACAGAGCGGGAAAAAATGTGCGGACTACGTAACTTCCGTTACCTCATTAGTCGCCATGAATATGCAGATGATCTAATTCAGGTCGATAGAGAAAGTTTACTTGGGGAACTGCGGGTTGTATCGTTGTATCCTACCTCATGTATCGATACATTGTTCTCAGTCACCTCTAACACGGAAATCCCGGTCTAAATCAATCTGAGCCATTCACAACGAGGACGTCAAGTATTTCGAAAACTCGATTGACAGCCGAAGGAAGAGCACTGAGCAGCTTGCGGATGCCAGGTACGTAGCAGGGCTTCGAGACAAAATGTTCCATGATTTCTATACAGAGATCTTATGAAATGGATTGATTTAGATATTTTCCTGATCTCCATGTTACTACTGTAAACGTCAAGGGCCTTTTAGTTTTGTTGTTTTCGGAAACCTTTTGTTATTATTATGATCAAGTGTTTGTTGTGACATGGTATTTCTATTTGGGCTTGCATAAGAGCTACAGGTGCAGGACTTTAAGGGTCGTGTCCTTATTCTCAACATAACGCTGGGATTTGATGATGAGGGTTAGTTACCAAGGGTATAAATCTGGCAAAGTGCATGTCAAACAAAATGTGGCATTCAATTCCAATAATGTGTTGCCACCTGAACCACCTGAAAGTGAGATATGGATTACAATGAATAATGACAGCTTATCAATCTTTAACAAATTCACACTGAAACATTGAAAGGATAAAGACAAGTTAGTTGTTTTCTGTTTCAGCATGTTCAGGGTTTGTGGGGAGGTTCACAGACATCCTCAGGGGGGATACAAAGTATTGAGTGAGTATTTTTGTTTGTGTTAAATACAAACTACATGTATTCATCATGGTATATTTCAATGCAATGTGAAACATCACACTCACAATAGTCCAGCTCTGTGATGGCAGCCTGTAAATAATTGATCATGGACCAGGCAATCTAGTGATTGTTATTATCAGCAAAGATCCATGCCCTCAGAGTATGATGACAACCTAGTCTGACCACCCAATTCATTAGTTGATTAGTGTTTGCAGCGGTAGAAACTAACCCTTTCAGTCCACTAGTCCTAAAATGATAGCATATAGCAAAACCTTTAAAATGTCAAAATGACTAGTGCCAATTTCTAACCCTGGTGTTTGGATGTTGTGTTTGTGTGTGTATGTAGTGAGTGTATTTAACTTAAATCATGAATCTTATACTTGTTTCTCTGTGCTTTCACAATGTAACCCAAATTTTCTCGGGAAAAATAAAGTATTCTCTTATTTATATCATTTCTGAACAAAGTGTCATATCAAGGTTAGATCCCTGTCAAAACAGTGCCATGGAAAAGCCAAACAAATAGCCTAGAAATAAAAGTAAATACTGCATTGCATTAATCTGCATTTCAAGAAAATTTGGCAATAATTCATGGAATGATATTCACCTCGGTGAGGATCTCTCTGCATTGTCGAACAAGTTATTTCCTATGTAATGTATGTGTTGAATGACCCTGACTTTGTTGTCAAAATATTGTTTTGACATTTGTTAAATGTGGGGATAAATGTCATTTCTGAATGTTTGACATAAATTATTATAATTAGGGCAGTTCTAAGTCGGAATCACAACCGGGGTCTTTTCATTTGAATCAAATGTACAACATGTACAGTTTGGACATTTCTGTGATGTGAATGCTACTTATGTTTGTAGAATGTCCGGATGAATAAAGAGACAGTCATCTGTGCAGCATCAATGCAATGAAAGACCATAGAAGAGCAACAGTGGTTAATATTTTGAAATTATTCTGTTTGGTTCATATGGTTATTTTGCAAATATTTCTTCAGTTTGTTCCTTAATGCTGTGGGCACGGATGTCCTATTATCTAAGGCACTACAATTTTCTGTGCAGAGTTGCATCTCTTGGGCTTAGCAGAAACCTATAGTCATGGGTTCAAATCCTGGTTCTACCCGTTTATGTTGCTAGGTTTGTCAGCATTATACACATGCTCGTGGGATTCATCAAAGACCTGCATCACTTAGGGCTTTCTTCCCACATCAAGCTAACATGCGGTGATATATCTGGAATACTGTTCAAAGCAGTGTTAAAGCCAACTCATTTTTTTAACACTGCATCCAGCAATAGTTTGGCTATATGACAAGGATTGTATATATATATTTTTCCATGTTGATGAGTTGAAACAATCACTAAATGACATCACTTAAAAAGATTCCCAGCATTCCAAGCCTAATTAATAGATAAGGTAGTGATTGAGTAGGCTCATTGATCACATGTAATCATACCACAGTGATGTGGGATATTGTCCATAATAGTTATCATCGATTTGTCTGGACCGAGTTCATAACATTAATCACTGGTTTGTCTGGTTGAGATTTGAGATGTGATTATCTTAAATGTTTAGCATATAACAAGACTCACATATGATAACTTAAGTGTTCTCTTTCAGATTAAATCCTCCTTGGGGCACTTATTGCATTTTCCTGGCTCAAGAAAATCTACATGACATAGTTGTAACCATTTTCCTTAATAAAAATTGTTACCACACAAAAAACTTTGTTTTTGTATGATATACGTCCACCCTTATGGTGCCTCACCCTCCACGGCGCGTCACGCTAAGGGAAGCAACTCTCACCCAAATCACTTTCCTTATGTCATCTGACAAAGACAGACGTGCTGTTTTTTTCAAGACAAAATAAAGACAAGATAATCGTTCGTACAAGAACCATGGCAGACCAAACTGTATGTATGGTACATTTCTTTCATGCAAAGGCGTAATACCTCGCATTGTAAAGTTATAAAGTTGTAATTATGTGACACGTGTACGATACCTTTGAAATAAGGCCGTCGTAGCGTCCATTTTGTAGTGCCACGTATGATATATGTAACACCAGGGCCATCAAAAACGGCTTCGGGTTTTTTAATCTATATCATCGGGCTTTAGCCTACAATCTTTTCCTTTAAATAAACCCAAGGTGGTGTGTTAATTATTTTAAATTACACTTACCTTTTTTACGGGTTTTCTACACCTTCGCGCGTAACACGCCCACTTTGGTGTTATAATTATACTACGACATTGGCTATTAGTATCGCGTTACCAATCGCATTCTAAATTACGCCTTTGCTTCTAGTTACACAATTTATGCACGTATCTTTCCGATCTTTCAATCGCACTGATACACTTTATTACCCTTCCCGCCAAACTCAAAAATTACGGTCTTTTTTACAGACCTTCAAACTGTGTACGGGGTGCTCGGCTTCGATTCCCCCCCAAGACAGGCATGATACCTGCATAAAGTGTTTGGCCGAAGACGGGCATGACGATGGGTCATGCCTGATCTGTGTTGCATTCACACCACGGGCGCAGAAAAAGAGAAATGTGGACCTCTTACACTTTAAGGGTCTATTGAAGGCGGGGGTGGACATTAGATCGGCAAAGACCGCCCCGCCCCCCTCAAAAAAAGTAAGAAAGGGTTAAAAGGCAGCTGAGACTGTCTCCTCCGCTCCCTCCCCGGGGGCCGGGGGAGAAGGCTCTAGGGTCCCCGTCACAATCACTGCACCCTCTCCTGCACCGTCTTTGGCAGACATCTCTGCCTTGTTGAGGTCGCAGATGGCGTCGATGATGGAGGAGGTAAAGTCTCAGCTCCGAGAGGAGTTGCGGACCGAGCCTTCCCCGTTGTCGGCGCCGGACGCGGCTTCGAGACCTTGTGATATGCACGGCGTCGGCCGAGGCAGGCCACTTGGTCTCGGGGACGAACTCAGACCGGGCTTCGGCGCCGGCTCGAGGTCGCTCCCCAGCGGAGGGGTGGTGGGCACTGGCCCGTTCACTACCGACGCACAGTTCTCCCTAGCGGAGCCAGACGCCTCTTCCGAGGCCGAGGCTTCCTCTAGCGGATTTCTAGCCCAGAGCCAGGTGGGTTCCCTTGAACCCCCGGCACCTCGGGACCGGGACTCGGCTTCGGGCCGGGTGCAGCCCGGGGATGCGAAGGCCCAGGCCTTCGGGCGTCCCCTTCCGACTTCGTCTGCCTCTTCTCTCGGGGAAGAGTCGATTAATTTCGGCTCGGAATCGAGAGAGGAGGAGTGGATGGAGGAGGGGGGAGACGACTCAGAGACCTCGGGAATATTTTCCTTCGTTTCCTCGTTGAGGCATGTACGGGACAAGATTGTCCAGGTACTGCCTCAGGTGGCTGCGCCCAGGCCCCAGTCGGATCCGACTGAGTTCCGCCTTCCGGGGGACGCTTTTGCTCCGAGCAAGCACCCCAGGTGCGGCTCCGTATCCTGTCTTCATTGGTGCATGAAGTCATCAACCCTCTGTTGTCGGGTGCCCGCAGGAAGTTCGACCTGCCCGAACTTATTAAGCGGTACCCGTTAGCAGAGGATGGTGATTTTGAGGTACCGGTGGTGGACGAATGCGTCTGGACCTCCGTTACCCTGGGGGGGTCTTCGACCCCCAACTTGGCTAAGGTCAAGCAGGGCCGGCGGTTGCCACCCTTGTTGCGGTACGGAGCTGAAGGCTGCTTACGTTTGCTTCGAGGAGCAATATCGTAACGCATGTCAGCAGCTCCGGGTGTCCGTACACTCCGCTTATCTGTCGGCCGTACAGAGGGAGTTAGCGGGAGAGGGGCCGGCCGACTCTTCGGAGTTGGCCGCGCAACTTACGGAGGTACATAGTCATCTTGCGAGGGACGCTATTCGTAGCTGTGCCTCGCAGATGATGTGCGCAGTCATGGGCATGCGCAGGCTGTGGATGTCGGTATCCAAATACTCGGCTTCCACACGCCAGGATCTACTTGCTTTGCCTTATAAGATGGGTGCCACCCTCTTCCCTGGGGCTCAGCAGGTGGTCCGAGAGGCCGCACAGTTGTATGCCTCCATCAAGGATTCTAAGGCCTTGTTGGAGGTACCATGCGTTAAACCACGTAAGCGGACCTCTCCACTTGCTTCCTCCTACGCTGACGCGCCGGGTCAGAAGTCTGCACCTGCTTGGAAGCAGCCGCTTCCTTCAGGTAAGGGCGCCTGGAGGAGCAAGAGAGGCAGGGGCCGGGGCAGGGCAGCTGGTCGAGGCCAGCAGCCTTTTCGCGGGGCCGGGAACCCATCGGGTTCCCATTAGCGCCCGAAGCGCCCCGGGCGGACCCACGGTCGCATGTTTTCGAACTGCCGACAGCCGGGGTCCGCTGCCTCAAGCCGGATGTCCCCGTAGGCGGCCGACTGGCTCTATTCCTGCAGGAATGGGAGACAGTCACATCCAATCCCTGGACCCTGTCCACTCTAAGGGATGGCCATTTGCCTCGGTGGAAACATCATCCGCCCCCCTTCTCCGGGATAAAGCACACTCCGGTGCCTGCTACCCTGGAGAGGGCGGAATTCCTCCGTGCCGAGGTCGACGCACTTCTTATGAAGGTTGCGATCGAACCAGTTCCCGTGGGACAGGAAAGCGAGGGCTTCTACTCGACATATTTCCTAGTCACCAAAAAAGACGGAGGGTTCAGGCCTATTCTCAATCTGAGAAGGCTGAACAAACTTATAGAGGTACCGTCCTTCAGGATGGAGACAATGCGCTCGGTGATCTCAGCTGTCGAGACCGGAGAATGGCTAACGTCAATAGACCTAAAAGACGCCTATCTCCACGTACCCATACACCCCGAGTTCAAGAAATACCTCAGGTTTTCTTTCGACGGGAGGTGTTATCAGTTCAGGGTTCTACCATTCGGGATCGCTACGGCCCCGAGGGTGTTCACCAAGCTGATGTTGATTCCCGCCCAAGTGGCCAGGTCAAAAGGTCGGTTCTGCCATCCGTACCTCGACGACTGGTTACTAAGAGCTCTATCGCAATCCCTGAGTCAGATAGTTACACAACAAGTGATAGATATTCTGATCACTCTAGGGTGGATAGTCAATCTCAAGAAGTCAGATCTGAGCCCTACTCAGAATCTAGTCTTCCTAGGGGCGAATTTCAACACGGTGAGCGGACTTGTATCTCTGTCACAAGATCGCATTACCAAGGTCAGAAGTGTTACTTCCCAGTTCCTTCTGTCCGCCAGTCACACTGCTCGTACATGGCTCCAGTTACTGGGCAACATGGCGGCGACAGTGGATGTTGTTTGGCGGGCGCGCTTGAGAATGAGACCCATTCAACAAGCGCTCCGTCGACTTTGGGTGAACTCGGAAGATCTCGAGACTGTTCTCGAGACTCCGCAGTGGCTCAATGCACACCTTCAGTGGTGGACCGAGGTCGGGAATCTGTCCCGGGGGCTCCCCCTCGACACTCCCGTGCCGTCTCTCACAGTTCAAACAGACGCGTCACTCTCCGGCTGGGGAGGCGTTCTGAACGATCACACTGCCTCGGGACTATGGTCCCAGCAGGAGATCAAACTGCATATCAATGTGCTAGAACTGAGAGCGGTCAGGTTGGTGTTCCAACGCTTCCTGGATCTGCTTCGTGGCCAAGTGGTGCGTCTAGAGATGGACAACCAAACGGCGATGACTTACATCCGGAAGCAGGGGGGAACGGTGTCTCCGTCGCTTCTCCAAGAGACGTGGCAGTTCCTCCTATGGTGCGACTCACACGTTATCAGGGTGCTACCTGTTTATCTCCCGGGGGTAGACAACGTCCGTGCGGACGCTCTGTCTCGCCGGATCCTCGCTCCTCACGAGTGGAGGCTCGACCCGGGGATATTCGGGATTATCTCCCAGTTATACGGGTCGTTCCAGGTGGATCTGTTTGCGTCTGGGGTGAATCACCAGACACCAACGTTCTGCTCCCGAGTCCCCGACCCGAGGTCGGTGGCACCGGACGCCTTCCAGCTAGATTGGACGGACAGAATACTGTGGGCATTCCCCCCAGTACCTCTGATTTCCAAGGTCCTGTCTCAGCTAGCCACTCAGCCTGCGCGACTACTTGTGCTCCTGGCACTCCTTTGGTCGGCGCAGAGTTGGTTTCCAGTCATACTCAGGTTTCTGGCTCAGCCTCCTGTTCTATTACCTTTACGACCGGACCTCCTATCCCAGAACGAGGCCCTCCACCCGAATCCCAGGATTCAGTGGGTGGCTTGGCCACTGTCCGGAATCGCCTCCAGGAGAGCGGTATTCCTGCACGAGTTGCAGACACAATACTGGCTTCGCGGAGGGATTCGACAAACGTTCAGTACGAGGATAGATGGGCCTGCTATGCGCGCTGGTGTGTCGATAGAAGGATTGCAGATCCCTTTTCTGCAGATCTCGTAGCCGTACTTGAGTTCCTCCAGTCGCGACTAGATGTCGGCCTGGCCGCATCGACAGTCCGGGGGTACTCTACAGCTATCGCTGCCTTTCACGTCCCCGTCGACGGGGCACTTTTGGGTGCGCACCCATTAGTGCAGCGTTTTTTAGCAGGTGTGGACAGGATCCGACCGCCTGTCCGGCGGATCAGTCCCCCTTGGGAATTGTCAATCGTTCTTGATTGGCTGTCCGGTCCTTCTTTTCGGGATCTGTCGTCTCTCTCTCTTCAGCTGTTGAGCTGGAAGACGGCGTTCCTTGTGGCGGTAACGTCCGGCAGACGGGTAGGCGACATTCACGCAATGTCAGCCGATCCCGAACTAACTGTCTTTCACCGGGACAGGGTCAGTATTCGCCTGCCGGACTCTTACCGTCCTAAGGTCGCACACGCCTTCCACGTGACGGCTCCTATTGAGCTACCTGCTCTTTCACAGCCTTCCTCGTCGGGGACCACTACAAGACATGCTCATGTCTTGGATGTCCGCAGGACCCTTAAGTCCTATATCAGCAGAACTAAGGGTATCCGTAAGGATAATCAACTATTTTGCTGTTATGGCGGTAGGACGGCTGGCTCACCTGCGAGCAAACAAACTATCTTGCGGTGGATAGTCTCTACTATATGTACGGCGTACACGCTTCAAGGCAGGGACCCCCCTACCAAGTTGAAGGCTCATTCGATTAGAGCAGTGGCTACGACACAAGCGTATGCTGCGGCTCTGCCCATTGAGGAGATCTGCTCCGCGGCTATTTGGAGCCAGCCGAGCACGTTCATCAAACATTACCAACTCGACAAACACTCAAGCGAGCGTGCTCGGTTTGGTCAGTCAGTTCTCCGAACTGGGCAAAGTTCTACATCTCTAGCCGATTGAGCCTTCGAGATTTTAGACCGCCCGGACCGGTTATAACACTGCTCAGTAACGGTCCGGATTTTATCTTCTACGGTCGATACAATACCAGCCATTACTAGTCGATAATCATCGTAATTGCACATGCACTCCTTCGATTACGGGGACCCTCTGGCCTAGCTCTGTGCGGGTTTATAGTCTCTCGTGATCTGTGCCCCCAATATCACTTGTTCAAAAAAGTGGGTGGGGTGGGGGGTGTGTGTGTCTCGAGTTCTCGATGTGATGAGCCACAAAGAATGGCTCTTTTCATTGTGTATGGTCGATAACGCCCTGTCTCCAGCCCCCTCCTTTCGACGGTGGTGCCTCACGATAAGGTTGGTTCCATTTATTGAACTCTTGTTTATTCATTGAAATAATCAAAATACGATGTATTTTATGCACGCTTGTTGCTGACGGATGCCACTTCCTAGATTATCTTTAGGAGTCTATCTTGATGCAATAAGTGCCCCAAGGAGGATTTAATCTGAAAGAGAATTTTACAAACCTGTAGAGGTTATGAATTCTCTGATGAAATCCTCCTTGGGGCACGGCCACCCGCCTCCCCACATTCCGTCAGCATTAGACATATGGAAAGTGATTTGGGTGAGAGTTGCTTCCCTTGGCGTGACGCGCCGTGGAGGGTGAGGCACCATAAGGGTGGACGTATATCATACAAAAACAAAGTTTTTTGTGTGGTAACAATTTTTATTAAGGAAAATGGTTACAACTATGTCATGTAGATTTTCTTGAGCCAGGAAAATGCAATAAGTGCCCCAAGGAGGATTTCATCAGAGAATTCATAACCTCTACAGGTTTGTAAAAATTTTGCTGCCTTCTATCTGTAAGTACATGTGGCAACAATTCTTTTTGATTGCTAAAATCTTTGTACATTATGCTGCAGAAACTGAAGTCCTGCTTGAGATCCCTGGATGAGTACTCCAGGTTGACAGTTTGGAAGGACCAGACAAGGGAGTCCTAAACAGAGGGTGCACCCCTTCAGATATCAGAGGTGATTTGCAGACAGCGATGACGAGGGTCCTGTTATTTCAATGGAGGCCGACCGAGAAGTTGTATGCCAAATGGTACTGGGACACACAAAGGCTGGTCTGCCTAATGTGAGAAGACCAACCAATGCCAAGCTGGAGTGAAATTCTTCCAGGACATTCAGGAAATTCTTGTCTTGAGCCATGTGGTAAACACTTGAAAGGAATGATAAATGGGACTTATTGTCTTTAAATGTGGACCCAAACACCAAATGGAAAGTTCACAATTCTACTAACACAATGCTGCAGAGATAGAGTCCAACTGGTATCCCCTCATCCTGGTTCCTGTTCATCCATGACAATATAGAAAGAAAAGGAGTATTGAGGGAAAGTAAGTTCTCTGAACTGGTGAACATAATCCGTAGGTACTGTCAAGCGAACAGTTATCACACTCTGTTATGAGTATTGAAGAATAGGATGAAATTGCATACTGCATCAGGAACCATCATGTGAACACTGTTCAATGTTTGATATACTATAGGCATATGAATAAAAGAAATTAATAATTTGATTGTTGCTTATGTTTCATTTGCCAGCTGTGTAAATGGGGATGTTTCATGATTTTGCCTCAGTTTAATAGCCACACTTATCTTATGAAACCATGCATTGCTTGGGCATCTCAAGAATAAATAACACATGTTTCCTTTGCTCTGAAAACGTCTGATGACACATTGATCTGTTATGTCAAGGTCAAAGTCACAACCAGACAAAAAGTTTGTTTGTGGTCTAACTCTTCCTTTGGGCAGGGGTCGAAGTTGGAAAAAGGTCGTGTGTGATCTATATATACTACATTTTCCCCTAATTTGCCTTTTCTGCAGAAGTCTTAGTAACTCTTATACATATACTGGTTTCATTACTTTCATATTTTTGTCAATGATATGTTGAATTCTACCAAAGGACTGCATATTTGGTTTATGTGCTGGATAGCTCTTTGAAATGTTTTTGAAATATTTATCACTGATATTGAAGGTCAAATTCACACTCAAAAGTGATAACTCATAAAGGGTTGAAGTGTAAGATCAAGGCAATAGTGAAGGGGTCATTCATAAAGTATTTCTGCAATTATGACTAAAATGCCTATTTCTGGAGATATTTGTGAAGTATTAAGCACATAGTTGTTATATTATTTGAATACACATATATGAGCAGTGGTTACAACTCCAGTGTCAAATTAACTCTCAATCCCTTTTAATAAAAGATTTCACAGTAACTGAGGAAGCGCTCACTGTAGTACCATAAAACTAGGGTGAGGCAAATTTCAATGAAGTTAGTATTTTGGATATAACAAGTACATGTACCGTTACAAATAGTCTTATTATCATCTCACTAGGACCAAAGGCCCAAGTGAGCACATTGTCAATGACTTTTTCTTTCTCTCAGTACTATCTGGAAGTCTGGACATGAAATTTAAGGATATCATTATACGAGAACTGATGTTTGTTCATTAAATACCATTAACATCTGAAAAGGACAATATATGAAATTGAACAATTGTCTTCTCAAAAAATGTTTTAGGAGGATATTCACCATTAAAGTAACCCAGAACATTACAGCAGCTACCTGAAATGCACATGCTAACATTATTTACCAGAAGCAAGTCATGAAGAAAATTTGCATCCGGATACCTTCCGGAAACCTTCCGGAAACCTTCCAGATGCCTTCAGCAACCTTCAAATTGCTTGGTATTTTCAAGTTAATTTTTTTATATGTGTTTCAAACTTAAGTGAACAAAATGCACCCCCCAAATTTTGACATTTTTTTGGAAGGTTTCCGGAAGGTTTCCGGAAGGTATCCGGGCCGGATCCAAAATGGGTAGGTATCCGGAAGGTTTCCGGAAGACTGAAACCTACACTTTTTTTGCTGTGCATCCAAACAACCTATAGGCATGCCAGCATTCACTGCACTTTCGAGAGTACAAACACAACGAGGTAACCTTTCGAATCGTCCCATAAATTTAGTGCCTCAGCCAATTGTTGACGACATTTCCTCACTGGCAAATGGGTGAAACCACATCGTATCGAATCAACGATTTTACAACGTGATTGACTTTCTATTTCAGGATGTTCTCATAAACGTGGGTGACGTCACGAATGATGCTTTCAGGAAGACTCTCGTGGAGGCAACCAAGAAGAAGTTCGGGAAAATCGACATACTGGTGGGTATACTTCAACTACCGCAGAAGGGTTGAAAGTGAGGTGAAATGGGGTTAAACGTCGTGTCCAAGATTATTGCACTTATATAGCGACGTGCATGCATGTTTGTGTCTGCTTGTACTAGTCCGGACTGATGCCGATGAGACACAGTATACTGACTCCGAGCCGACCAGTCCTTGTTTTAGTCCTTTAATGCCGAGCGCCTGACAGGGTAACAACAAGTACCATCATTTAACGTCTTTTGGTATGACGCGGCCGGGGATCGAACCTCGAACCTTTCGCTCTCCAGGCGGACGCTCTACCACTAGACCACGGATGCGGTCCAGAAGGGTTGAAAGGACATACACATGTATACCTTCTGTACCATCATGATACATTACAATGAGAACCTGCTTCAAAAATCAATACAGTTCTCTTGTGTGTTGTTTAACGCCGCACTCAGCAATATTTTAGTTATATGAGGGCGGCATGTAAATAATCGAGCCGAGACAAGACACGTTCAACTGAACATATTGTTTGTGTCTTGTTTATTGCCGCACTCAGCAGTAGCCCTTCCATTTGACAATGGCTAGTAAACAACAGTGACAGGACCAGAAAATCCTGTGATTGTTATTTTGAACAACGATCTATGGTGTGGGAAAATGATGAGACGGAAGCACCAAAATCACCAATCCTGACTGGTCGACCCATTAAGTAACCTCTGAACACAAGCATAGGTTGTTGGGAACCAGTTCTTACCCAGAACATCCATGGGGTGCTTTTGTTGAAAGGGTTTCATGGATTTTGTTAAATATGTGCATCGATACATTGCAAAGAATAAAATGCAACTATTTGATAAAGTTTAACTGCTGCAGAGTAGAATCCATTCACCCATCACATGGAGATTCTGGGTTAGAAGACCAGGCCCGCTATTGCCGTATGCTTGTCTGAGGTTGGAGTAAATTGGGTTTCACCCGGCTTGTGTAAATATTATGGCAATATCACAACAGGCTACACCATATTTGGGCTTCACACATTGTACCCATGTGGGGAATCCTACCAGTGTCTTGGTTTGACGAGCAAACGCTTTAACCTCTAGGCTACACAACGGTCGTAAGAGGTGATGAAAGGGTCATTGGTTAATTGATGGAAACCACGTAATTACACCCATACAGAGTTGGTTGTTGCTCATATTATCAATCATTGCATTGTCTATGGGTGATTACCTTCAGGCTCGTCGCAGAGAGTGGCGTTTTAAAAATTCCGGGGTGAATAGCTTGCCCATGCTTGCTTGTCAGCAGCCCCACGAATAAGAAACACAACAGACAACATCAGTATTTTAACAAATATCTGTCCGTGAAGATCCGGAGTAGAATAGGGTCTTCGGCAACCCATGCTTGCCGTAAAAGGCGACTGCTTGTCGTATGACACGGGTGGTCTTGCTCGCTCACTTGGTCGATTTTTTATGTCATGCTTGCCGTAAAAGGCGACTGCTTGTCGTAAGACACGGGTGGTCTGGCTCGCTGACTTAGCTGATGTATGTCATCGTATCGCAAATGCGTGGTTCCATGCTCACGATGTCAATCACTGTATTGCCTGGTCCAGACCGCCATCATATAGCTGGATCATTGCTGAAACAATAAACCAACCAACCAATTTTAAAAGAACAGAAACAAGTTGTATCATATGTTTATGTTTAGGTTAACAATGCTGGGATCGCAACGATGAGTCCGCTGGGAGCAGCGCCCAAAGAACTGTACGACAAAACAATGGCTGTGAACGTGGAGGCACCTGTGTTTTTGACACAGTTGGTTTTACCGTATTTGGTTGAAACTAAAGGTACTCTCTTGTGAGTGAATGTGAATGCATGAGTATGATTTTATGTCTGTAATTATTTAAAAAAACCGATTTATTTTGAAAAACTGGAAGCAAATTGCCTCACAATTTTTCAACACGAAAACAATTGTTCACTGGAAAATATGCTGGATGTCCGGGAAAAGGTGCCGTCGGCACAAACGGCTCAGCTTCTCCTTTCAGAGAAATCATTGTATGTCTTGAAGCAGTGATCAAAACATATTCAGTCATAAAAAACTTGTCTTAATAACTGTATTATTGAAATACTGCCAATAAGATATAAACTGGTAACACATGTAAGTTCATGTTTCCTTCGTTAGGACGTTATAATGTGTATGGTAGATATTGCCACAGTTTTAGGGCTAAACAAATCTGTTTGTTGCAGGGTGTGTGGTTAATATTTCGACTTGCGGAACGAGTACAATTGTGAGTGTTTTGTCGGCAAAGACCGGGATAATTCCGTACATGTAAAATGGACCCCTTGTGAAGGTCCGGGGTATACTTGATCTTCAGCAACCCATGATTGCCGTAAAAGGCGACTATGCTTGTCGTAAAAGGCGACTAACGGGATCGGGTGGTCAGGCTCGCTGACTTGGTTGATACATGTCATCCATTCCAATTGCGTTGATCGATGCTCATGATATCAATCACTGGATTGTCTGGTCCAGACTCGATTATTTACAGACCGCCGTCATATAGCTGGAATATTGCTGAGTGCGGCGTTAAACAACAAACCAACAACAACAACTTTTAACCACCTGTGTTATTTGGAGTGCAGCATTGACATGCATCACATGCGAAGCACATTGGAGGTTGTATGGCCAAAATGGGTGCTGCGACAGTAAAGGGAGTATTAGTGGTGGTGGCATTTAAGTTTACTTCAACATCAAGTTGAGATATTTTAAAGAAAATGTGGAAATGTTTTGCATGAGAACAGCTGCATGTCTCCTTTGTGGTGTCTCGTTTGGCAAGTGACTTGGTCTCCGGACACTTGTCTCCATGGTATACTTCATTTGTTATCATTTACACTAATTGTACAGATCAGAATACAAATGTGTTGGAAATGGTGATTTTAGAGATATTTGAACAGAAACAAGTCCTAGACCGAGGCTGATCTTTACAAGAGATGTAGATTACGATAGATGGTAAAACAATTACACTGACATGCTCACACTATGATTCGGCCAAAAAAGTACCTTCAACCTTCTACGTCCTTTTGGGCATCTGTATCAAATGAAGTGATGGGGCTGCTTGTGGTACTTTCATATATCATGCAAAAACCTGTATCAATCTTCCCTCCCGTGCAGATACCGAATGGAGGTATCTACATCATGTCGAAGGCGGCCTTGGACACATTCACAAGATACCTTGCCCAAGGTTAGTATATAAACCTTTTGGAAACCTATCGGACGCTTGGGTAGCCCACTCATGTAAGGTCCTGCAGTTTGCTGTGCAGACTTTCGACGTGCGAGAATCCGATAATTGTCGGTTTGAACCTGACATTCAAACCTTAAAAATGAAAGCTATGCCCTTTTTTACTATCGAACAACCCGCTCTCTATATAAATACACTCCCTGAAATGGCACATCTCAAAAACTTCGATATAACTTCCATATACCGTTATATTAAAATTTACCTTTTTGTAATTTAATTCCAAAATTAAAATTCCAACCTCTATCTCCATTATGTCTTTATTGCACAATGCTTTGCTTTATACTCATACATTTTGTCACTATGGATAGTTAAGTTTGATAGTTACAAGGTCATAAGGTGGTACGCATGACCCAGTCGTCTGAGGCGCCACAGTTCGCAGTGCAGAGTTGCGTCCCTTGGCCACGCCAGCAACCTATGATACTGGGTTCGAAACCCTGTTCACCCTGATTTTGTTTCAAGGTTTGTCAGCACCGTACCCGTGGTTTCACCAAAGTGGTAAAAAGGACTTAAAATTTCATTTGGGGAAAAAATCCATCATCTGACTTTGGGCTTACCTTTTACATTAAACTGAGATGCTGGTATAACTGAAATATCAAAGTTGGGTTAAACCAAAATAATCACTCGATATGTATTAACATATAGGTAGCGGTAGCTTTTGTCAATAATTCCTCGAACACTTCAGAACAGAAGATTTGGCATTTAAAAGAGGCGTCATACGTGGTAATGTACCTTGTGAGGAATCCAGGTTAGAATTGGTCACCAACGACCTATGCCTATCGCTCAAGGGAACTGAGTGGATCATCTAGTCGGCACCGTCGTATCCACATAAAATAAATGCTGATAAACGGTGTTATCAAAAAGCAAACAAAATACAAACATCGTTATTTCTTTCCACAGAAATGGCTTCCCAGGGGGTTCGCGTTAATGCAGTCCAGTGAGTATAATGAGAAAGGCAATACTTATGAAGAAAGTAATATTGCCTTTGTGTATGACCGTGTATGTCGGTGTGTGGATGGTGTTTGATCAGGGTGGATATTTAATATTGATGGAAATTACATTCACTTAGGGGGGGCACGGGTGGCCCAGTCGTCTAAGGCGCCGCGTTTCGTTGTGCAGAGTTGCGTCCCTTGGGCACGCCAGAAACCTATGATTGTGGGTTCGAATCCCGGTTCGCACCGATTATGTTTCTAGGTTTATCAGCACCATACCCGTCCTCGTGGGTTTCACCAAAGTGGTAAACGTCTGAGACCTGAATCACTTCGGGCTTTCCTCCCACATTAAGCTGACACGCCGTGATATAACTGTAATAGTGTTAAAAGCGGCGTTAAACCCAACTCACTCACTGACATTTACTTAGATTTATTTGAGTTCAGTTTATAATAAGCTGAGAATATGCAGCATGTTTTCTATCACTTGTATATTCATGTGTTTCGATTCATCAGGTTGCAAGGTTAGTGAAAACTTGACACTCAACTTCGTTACAACATGTCCAGTATTCGTTAGGTGTTCATTACTATTTACAGGGTGTTAGTTTCATAATATGCATTTATAGGGGTCAAGCATTAATCATGTTCTGTATAACGTAAGCAGGTATCGCACAAGTCTTCCACTTTTACATTGTTGTTTGTTCTTTAACGCCGGACTCAGCAATATCAAAACTATATGACGGCGGTCTGAAAATAATTGAGTCTGGACCTGACAATCCAGTGACTGACAACATGAGCATCGATCTACGTAGTTGGGATACGATGACATGTATCAACCAAGTCAGCGAGCCTGACCACCCAATCGTGTTAGTCGCCTTTTAGGACAAGCATAGTCACCTTTTACGTCAAGCGTGGGTTGCTGAAGACCTATTCTACCCCGGATCTTCACGGGTCTCCGCTTTTACAATATCAACGTAATAACTCCATATATATTGTGTTGGACATCACGCAAGAAGTTGGAATTGGCATGTAGTTATATAACACATGAGCAAAACCAGTTAATCAACTCGGGGCATGGTCTTTTAGTTACGCGAAGGTAATTACCATCAGTCGTTAAACAAGGTGACCCGTGAATGTTCTGGGACAGAATAGGTCGTCAGCTTTCCATGCTTGCCGTAACAGGCGACTGTGCTTGTCGTAGGAGGTGACTAACGGGATCGGGTGGTCATCGATTCCAATTGCGCGGGAACCGTGAAGATCCGGGGTAGAATAGATCTTCAGCAACCTATGTTTGCCGTAAAAGGCGACTATGCTTGTCGTAAAAGGCGACTAATGGGATCGGGTGGTCAGGCTCGCTGACTTGGTTGATGCATGTCATCGTATCCCAATTGCGTGGATCGATGCTCATGATATTATTCACTGGATTGTCTTATCCAGACTCGATTATTTACAGACAGCCGTTTTAAACTGGAATATTGCTGAGTGCCGCGTTAAACAACAAACCAACCAACCAACCAATCCAATTGCGTGGAGCGATGCTCATGATTTTGATCACTGGACTATGTGGTCCAGACTCGATTATTTACAGACCGCCGCCATATAGCTGGAATATTGCTGAGTGCGGCGTTAAACAACAAACCAACGAACCAATTGCGTAGATCGTGTTATCAATCACTGGATTGTCTGGTCCAGATTCGATTCTTTACAGACGGCCGTCATATAGCTGGAATGTTGCTGAGAGCGCCGTTAAACAACAAACAGAAAACCAAAACAAACTTGGTGGGCTCAGTTGTCATGAAAGGATACGACGTCATTCTAGACATCTGAATCTTCTTGTAATTACAAGACCCGTGGAGATCCGGGGTAGAATAGGCCTGTGAGAACCGGGATAGAATAGGTCTTCAGCAACCCATGCTTGCCGTAAAATGTGACTATGTTTGTCGTAAGAGGCGACTAATGGGATCGGGTGGTCAGGCTCGCTGACTTTGTTGATGCATTTCATCGATCCCAATTGCGATTCCGTATCGATGCACATGTTGTTAAACACTTGATTGTCTGGTCCAGACTTGATTATTTACAGACCACCGTCATATATTTGGAATATTGCTGAGTGCGGCGTTAAACAACAAACAAACAAACGTAATTACAATGTTGATTAACAAATATGTCTTTTCCGTTTACGGTTGTTTTTTTAGTATTCTGGGTACGTCATACTTGGTTTCCTGCGATCATTCCATATACTGATAACTGTTCACTTGGTTTAGTGTGATTGCTGTATCACTGCAGCTGTTATATTCACTGTGATTGCTGTATTCACTGCCCTTGTTGTGTTTATTTTGACTGTTGTATTCACTATGATTGTGTTACACTGTTGGTTTGATTGTTTCAGACCAGGCCACGTACCCACTTCAATAATGTCTGGGCAGTTAAACAAAGAAGAAAGTGCCATGGTAATTACCTACCACATCTGTCATGGAAACCAGTGGTCAGACTCGCTAACTTGGTTGATGCATGTCATCGATCCCAATTGCGTGGGTCGATGCTCATGATGTCAATCACTGGATTGTCTGGTCCAGACTCGATCATTTACAGACCGCCGTCATATAGCTTGAATATTGCCGAGTGCGGCGTAAAACAACAAACCAACCAATGTCATGGAAACCAGTTATTGATAGCACGAGCAACTTCCCACACCATTCATGTACGACACCCTATCAACAAAAAAAACGAGTCTGACCCCTCGATTCCACGCCTCTTACGACAAGTGTAACCCACTGATGATTTATTCTTAACCCAGAATAACCACATGTGATGTGAAGCATCTTTGTGTTAGAACTGTCCCAGTGCAAACTATTTCAATACTTTTATTTAAGGCTTCATTTATCTTAAATACCTAATTGGTTCTATATTTTTCCAAGTGCACCGAAATTCTATGCCCTTTGTTTAATATATTCAAACAATATTCGGCGTATCCCCTCTTATCATAAGCCCCCTCCAGGCAGGACCCTTAAACTCCAGCTCTATCTATCAATGTCAGTTAACACCTTCTTACGTCGCCGGATCTTACGTGTATACATACTCGCGGGACAATGACCTTGCAACACGTTATGTTATACCCCTGTCTATAAAAGAGATGCGGCAGAGATCGATTTGTGTAAGTGACAGAGCTGGTGTTCCCACCAAGGAACATTGGCCACTCGGTCCCGGTGTGCGTTCTGTCACGTTATTATCAACATCTACCTGTTCGACCTGTTCCACCCATCATCAATAAGCATTGCTGCTGTTGTCTTAAACTTCACCCCTGAGTTTTGTCGTCCGTCATCACCCTGAGCTACCATCTGAGGGCCGAAACGTACGCCCTTGGACAGAACCATCTGTATAGAACCAGCGCCTTTTGTATTCTCTGATCACGACATATTTTTAATTTTTTTTGTCAGTCCTAAATTTATTATCTTCTGGCCATATGGCTTTAAGCCTGTACTGAAGACATCAGATGACTTAGATAGATGGGAGTCCTGCTGGAGTTATCTCCCTTAGTCAAAGAGACCAAAGCCCACGACACTCTTTCACTCACTCACTCACTCTGTTTCAGATGGAAAAATCCATGATTAAAGCGACGCCAATTGGTCGAACGGCTACGGCAGAGGAAATGGGACACATTGTTGCCTTCTTGGCCTCGGAAAAAGCAGCCTTCATAACAGGGGAATGTATCTTGGCCGATGGCGGGTTGACAATGACCACACCACCCATCTCTACATAAGAATTCGGATTCAAAGGACTTATATTTGCCTCCACTGTCTGCAGATTGTGTACTACCAAATACGCAAGGCCACTGGTCAAATTGACAAAAATGAGTTTATATACCGCTTACTAGTATGTAATGACGTGGGGAAAAGAAGTCACCGGCTAGCAAAGTAGAACAGAGTTAAATCTGAAGAGGTTTATTCAAACCATACATAACGTAGAAAATCTTCCCAATTCTAAAGTTTACATTACTAAAACATTACTCTGAGAAGCACAGCTTCTTTGACTTATAGTTCTGAGAAAATATTGAGACATGATTTATTCTGAGATATACAGAATTAAAAAGATATACCATAGTTTGAAAAGATGTTTTCCACCTCGACACTATGAGCTGAATCTTTAAAGCTGTTCTTTGGGGATTAAAAGTCACACAGATGACGACCTCAGCACGCCGCACAAAGCAATATTCCAGCTATATGACGACGGTCTGTAAATAACCAAGTCTGGACCAGACAATCCTCTCATTGATATCATGAGTATCAATCCACGCAATTGAGATCAATGACATGCATCAAACCAAGTCAGCGAGCCTGACCACCCGATCCCGTTAGTTACCCCTCACGACAAGCATTGTCCCCTTTTACGGCAAGCATGGGTTGCTGAAGGCCTATTCTATCCCGTATCTTCACGGTTCCGCAACATTACAAAACTAAACACCGGAGGTTGGGTTCACTCATTGTACACACGTTGGGAATTAAACCCAGATCTTTGTGAGAGTAAGCGTGTGTTGCACCACAGCAGTACGCCTGCCACATGACGACAGTTTGTGAACAATCGAGTCTTGTCCAGACAATCCAGTGATCGGCCCATTTGTGTGTTATTGTGCCCCGACAGCTGAGCGTGTTGATGATGTGGGCATATACTGGATTACGTATAGGCCATCGTGATGTAGCTGGACTATTGGTGAATGCTTTGTTAAACAGTAAATACATTGGAATACCGATTGACATAAAGGGAAATTTGAAGTCATTCCATTTGTTTGTTTTGTTTGTTTGTTTGTTGCTTAACACCGCCCTCAGCAACAGTCCAGCTATATGGCGGCGGTCTGTAAATAATCGAGTCTGGACCAGACAATCCAGTTATTTACTTCATGAACATCGATCCGCGCAATTGGGATTGATGACATGCATAAACCAAGTCAGCGAGCCTGACCACCCGATCCCGTTAGTCGCCTTTTACGACAAGCATAGTCGCCTTTTACGGCAAGCATCCTGTCATGAAAGGATACGACGTCATTTTAGATCCGGGGTTGAATAGGCCCGTGAAGATCCGGGATAGAATAGGGCTCCAGCAACCAATGCTTGCCGTAAAAGGCGACTATGCTTGTTGAGTTTCAAAAAGCATCAGAATGTATAATAAAATTTTGTTGCAATCAATTATTGCTGAAATATATGTTTTGATCAAAATTGAAAGGATGGGAAATCTTTAATGAAAAGGGTTTTGTCACTAACGTAAATATTCTCTTTGACCTTATACGAAGAGTATTCTAAGATCATTAAACCCGGCAATCGTTGGTGGGTTGCGCCAAGCAACCTTGATACCAAATTTGGTACCTAACGTATAATGCGGTACATAATTTTCGAAACAGATGATTACGTTTTTCATAAGTTATCACTAATTTGTGACCTATATACGGACAAAAAATACCTCAGAGGATATTCTTCTCTGGAGGTTTAAGAGGATTAAAAAAAATTCCAGCTAACATCAAGCACTGTAATAAAATATTGAAATTATAGCATACCTTCTTAACATTCCAATGAAAAGAATAGTGACTAACTAAGAAACCAAATTATATTTATCTCCGATACTATGCCCTCATCATCACACAAACACACACACACACACACACACACACACACACAAACATACACACCAACACACACACATACATACAAACACATACACACAGGTGTGTATGTATGTGTGTGTGTTTATGTGTGAATGTGTGTGCGTGTGTGTGTGTGTGTGTGCGTGCGTGAGTGCGTGTGTAATGACAGTAAATGTGAGCTCTATGTCATTGGTATCACATATATGACTGCACTTCTTCATACTCTAGATGACAGTATCATGTACGTAGATGAAAGTATGTTATTGGACGATAGTATCTAGATGACATACTATCATCTACGTAGAAGATACTAGCATATACGTAGATGAAAGTATCTTCTACGTATATGAGAGTATCTTCTACTTAGATGATAGTATCTTCTACGTAGATGATAGTATTTTCTACGCAGATGGTAGTATATTCTACGTAGATGATAGTATTTTCTACGCAGATCATAGTATCTTCTACGTAGATGATAGCATGCCCCAAACATCACATCACTTCAAATAAATGTCTTTCACTATGTACCAGCCAAAACCACTGTACTCAAGGTACAACCAGGCATTGATCCACTTCTGATGGCAATTCACTTTTTTTTAGCTCTAATGCAAGTCCACTACCTTTTCCATACGTCATTATTAGCCTTCGGACACTGATAACAGTATTTACTTTATATATATATATATATATATATATATATATATATATATATATATATATATATAAATGTTTTACTGTACTCCGAACAGTTGGAGTACATATATATACAAAGGTACAAAACTGTTTAGGGAAGTTTGGAACAGCATTTATCGTATAATCGTCATTAAATATGACTTAGTGTGGGGTGTGAGAACTTTTTGAAACTTGATATATCGAACATTGTTGTATATATAAACTAGTGTCCAAAAGAAACGATACCAACTTATTTTCAAAATTGTTTTTTACTAAGTGAATTGTCAAGTATGAAAACATGCCAATTCGTATTGCACATCCCAAACACAGCATAGTCGATAAAAAATACCGGGAACACGTGATCACTTCCGGGAAAAAACGTAAATTTCGTGAAAGTGACATTTCCCTCTCTAGCATGTTCTGCACGTGCAGAAAAACTGTATAAAACGGCTGATCAGACACGTTGATATCACAGCAACAAAAAGAACACAATATATGCCACGTTTGACAGCCATCGAGAGAGAGAGAGCCGTTGGAATGGTCCAACAAGGAGCGTCACACGTCGACGTCGCCAGAAGGTTGGGCTGCGCACGCATCACTATCACCAGGTTGATGCAGCGGTTATGTCAGACAGGTCAGACGTCAGACAGGCCCAGGAGTGGAAGACCACGAGTAACCACGCCCCGTGAAGATCGTTATATCCGGGTATTACACCTGAGGAACCGCATCGTAACAGCGACGTCCACGGCGGCTACAGCACTGGGACACAGGATCAGTCGACAGACCGTCTACAGGAGACTACGGCAGTATGGTATCCGGCCACGTCATCCCTACCGCGGACCGCTCCTGACGCCTCGACACCGGAACAACAGACTGATCTGGGCCAGGCGAGTTCGACGTTGGCAACGGCGGGACTGGGCACGTGTTATGTTCTCTGATGAGAGCAGATTCCTCATCTTCAGAAACGATGGACGGCAGCTTGTATACCGACGATTTGGTGAAAGTTTGGCGCCTAACTGTATCCAACAGGTCCGGCCGTTTGGAGGTGGAGGGTTAATGGTTTGGGGTGGCATATGTGGTGACGTCAAAACGATGCTTGTCGTAATTCGTGGAAACCTGAATGCACAGCGTTATCTTGATGACATCCTACGGCCTGTTGTGGTGCCCTTTATTCAGCAACAGCCTCGTGAACTCATTTTCCAACATGACAATGCAAGGCCACACACAGCAAGATTGACACAGAACTTCCTTGCCAACGCCAACGTACAGGTTTTGTCATGGCCCGCATGTTCACCGGACATGAATCCCATCGAACACTTATGGGACCACCTCGATCGGCAAATCCGACGTCGCCGTGTGCCTCCAGTCAACGTCCAGGACTTGGAACGATGTCTCCTCGAGGAATGGCAACGCATCACTCCCAACGTCATCAGACGTTTGACGTCATCAGTCCGTAGGCGTGTTCTGGCATGTATTGATGCTCACGGTGGATATACCCGCTACTGACTTGACTTTGAGACGTGTGGTGTGACATTTCCCGTTGTTTCTGTGATCAGTGCTCAAACGAAATGTTCATTTTCGACCCCAGCCATCTTTAAAGGCTTGTCATATTGGTTGTACAGATTTTATTGAAATGAAATTTTTGTACAGATGTTGTGAAAGGATTTCTCAAAAGCATAACACCAATCCTAAACTTCTGCATTGTTTAGTTTTTCTTTTATGTCGTTGCAAACAGGTGGTATCGTTTCTTTTGGACACTAGTATATATATATATATATATATATATATATATATATATATATATAAACTCACTGGACGTGGTTATTAACACAATGTATATGTTTGGGATGCTTTCCTTGCATTTAAAGTTTGTTAGAAGTAGTTGAAAAGAGCGATTCAGCATGAAACCAAATTTGAAATGGGGTAAAATAGTTGTTACATAGTGTATGAAATACCCTCTGAAGACATATCTGCAGTCTCAAATTTTTTAGATGTTTTAACTTAATTTCAGAAAAAAGTGATAAGGGTGGGCAATTAGAACTAGGTAAAAAAATCGGAGCAAAATATCATTTGACTTTTTGGTAAGTCACCAGTCATTTCATTGGAATTTTAAGAGAGTATGTTATTACAGTGCTTGATGTAAGCCCAAATTACTTTAATCCTCTTAATTTTCAGAGGATTATTGTACGTATATATTTCGCATTAAGGTTTCTTGGCGCAATCCACCAACGATTGTCGAGTTTAATGATCTTCAAGTACGTTTCAAGGTCAAAGAGAAAATTTACTTTAGTGACAAACATATTTTCATTATAAATTTTCAATTTCTTTCTATTTTGATACAAGCAGACATATTTCAGCAATTGATTGCAAGAATTTTATGATGATTCGTATACGCTTTGAAACTGTACAAGATACCGGATGTTATTTGTGTATGCACGGATCTGTCAACTCATTTGATGTATTTGAATTCTTCGTCAAAATAAAATGAATTGTATAAATATGATTAAATTCCCTCGTTTGTTTTAAGAAAAGGATCATGTACTCCTTATCAACTCGTATAGCGTTTCCACTGCAAATCGACACACTGGTTGACCAGCCTGTGTTTGTACCCTTCGTCATCACGCGTTCAGTCGTTTCGAACTGGTCAACGTACTGTTGAAGCAAGTCATGCAAAAAACATCTTGAATAGCCTTGTAAGAGTATTGAACAATATGTCACAATTAAGTTATTTGTCAAATATACGGTTGTGTTCATTTTGAACCCGAGGATGGATCTTTCAGTCAATTAAATTTATCGATGTTGACACCACCCTTTAATAACGATTGTACGATAAAGCCTATACCAACCATCCCTAACTTAACAGTTTTGTACGTTTGTCATCATTCACAGTATGTCTCGAATTGTACATGTGAAACGCAAGCTCAACTGACAAAGATCATTTCTAGTCAGTTGGCGTCTTGGACACTACGGTAGTAAGGATATTACAATTTACGTAAGAATTTATTACATTTTACCGCAAGTAGAGATTATTACAATTTACGTCAATTTTTATTACAATTTGCGTATTACAATTTACGTCAAATATTATTACAATTTACGTTGTTATTACAATTAACGTCAAAATTATTACAATTTGCTGCAAGTATTACAATTTACCTTTTTATTACAATTTACGTCGTACAACCCCGTGTTAAGGTTTTCGAGATAGTATGATTTGAAAACACATTCCGACTTTCACTTCGACCATCTGGTAAGCAACGCTTTGATTGGTTGGATGAAAGGTCGTTCTGACGTGACCCGTAATGGGATGTCCTCAGATCTTTGTTTAGCAATAGAGAGCGCTAAGATCTGATTTTAATGTGATTGTGGGGATACTGATGTTAATGATGCTGATTTTTGTGCTGATGTTTGTTGTGGGCTGTTGCTGATGTTATTTGTGAAACTGTTGATGTTGTTTGTGGGACTGCTGTTGCTGTTGCGATGTTGCTCTTGTTATTTTCCTCAAGCTGTTCCCTTCTTAATATCTGATGTTCATTCCAAATATTATCAGCCCATATATTGCCCTTCCTATGGATTAAGTGAGTGGGTATTGTTGCACTTTTGTTAAATATATATTCATGTTTTGTAAGTTACATTCTACCATGATACTCTAGCATCTACCATGATACTGAAACATGCTTGATTCTGAATAGTCAAAATAACGTAGAAATCAGGTGTCTTATTTTTAGTAAATACCTCAAAATGAACAAGTTTATTCACACCAAACGTGCGTATGAATACATAGATCTTACGATAGCCTACACGTCGATCAAGAACAATGTCATCTGATTAGATACTTACCAGCACACTGCACTGCACAAGGAGTTGGTCACAACAAAATATAGAACATGAATTAAACCCAGATTTTTGTGAGAATAAGTGTTTATTGCCTCACGCCCCACAGTGTTCCTGATGTTCTGTCTGGGGCTGCTCATGTTGCTTGAGGGGCTGCTGATATTTGTGGCGCTCCTAGTGTTGTTTCTGGTTCTGTTGCTGGTGTTGTTTCTGGTTCTGTTGCTGGTGTTGTTTCTGGTACTGGTGCTGATGTTGTTTCTGGGTTCTGTTGCTGGTGTTGTTTCTGGTTCTGTTGCTCATGTTGTTTCTGGGTTCTGTTGCTGGTGTTGTTTCTGGTACTGGTGCTGGTGTTGTTTCTGGTTCTGTTGCTGGTGTTGTTTCTGGTTCTGTTGCTGGTGTTGTTTCTGGTTCTGTTGCTGGTGTTGATTCTGGTTCTGTTGCTGGTGTTGTTTCTGGTACTGGTGCTGATGTTGTTTCTGGGTTCTGTTGCTGGTGTTGTTTCTGGTTCTGTTGCTGGTGTTGTTTCTGGTTCTGTTGCTGGTGTTGTTTCTGGTACTGGTGCTGATGTTGTTTCTGGGTTCTGTTGCTGGTGTTGTTTCTGGTTCTGTTGCTGGTGTTGTTTCTGGGTTCTGTTGCTGGTGTTGTTTCTGGTACTGGTGCTGATGTTGTTTCTGGGTTCTGTTGCTGGTGTTGTTTCTGGTTCTGTTGCTGGTGTTGTTTCTGGTTCTGTTGCTGGTGTTGTTTCTGGTTCTGGTGCTGGTGTTGTTTCTGGTTCTGTTACTTGTTTTAGGGGCTGATCAGCTTGTTTTTGGGACTCGTCAGTTGTTTGTGGGGCTGATCAGCTTGTTTTAGGGGCTGATCAGCTTGTTTTGGGGACTCATCAGCTTGTTTGTGGGGCTGATCGGCATGTTTGTGTTGCTTTTGAGGTTGTTTATGAGGCTGATCAGCTTGGTTGTGGACTGATCAACTTGTTTGTGGGGCTGTTGAGGTTGTTTGTGGGGCTGATCAACTTGATTATGGGGCCGATCAACTTGTTTGTTAGGCTTTTGAGTTTTTTTGTGAGGCTGATCAACTTGTTTGTGAGGCTGATCATTTTGTTTCTAGGGCTTTTGAGGCTATTGGTGGGGCCGATCAGCTTGTTTGTGAGGCTGATCAGCTTGCTTTTGGGACTCATCAGCTTGTTTCTGGGGCTGGTCAGCTTGTTTATGGGGCTGATCAGCTTGTTTGGGAGGCTGATCAGCTTGTTTTTGGGACTCATCAGCTTGTTTGTGGGGCTTTTGAGGTTGTTTGTGAGGCTGATCAACTTCTTTGTGGGGGCTGATCAGCTTGTTTGTGAGGCTTTTTAGGTTATTTGTGGGGCTTATCAGCTTGTTAGTGGGGCTGATCAATTTGTTTGTGAGGATAATCAACTTGTTTGTGCGGCTGATCAGCTTGTTTGTGAGGCTGAACAACTTGTTTGTGAGGCCGATCAACTTGATTGTGACTCTTTTGAGGTTGTTTCTGACGCTGATCAACTTGTTTGTAGGGCTGATCAGCTTCTTTGTGAGGCTGATCACCTTGTTTGTGAGGCTGATCAACTTGTTTGTAGAGCTGATCAGCTTGTTTGTGAGACTGATCAGCTTGATGGTGGGGCTGATCAATTGTTTGTGAGGCTGATCAACTTGTTTGTTGTCTGATCAACTTGTTTGTGGGGATGTTGAGGTTGTTTGTGAGGCTGATCAACTTGTTCTGGGGCCTGATCAACTTGTTTGTGAGGCTTTTGAGGTTGTTTCTGAGGCTGACCAACTTGTTTCTGAGCCTTTTAAGGTTGTTTTGGGGCTGATCAACTTATTTTTTGGGCTGATCAACTTGTTTGTGAGACTTATCAACTCGTCTGTGGGGCTGATCAACTTGTTTGTGAGGCTGATCAACTTGTTTGTGAGGCTTTTGAGTTTGTTGGACTGATTAACTTGTTTCAGGGTCTGATAAGCTTGCTTGTTGGGCTGATCAACTTGTTTGTGGGGTTGATCAAATTGTTTGTGGGGTTGATCAAATTGTTTTGGGGGATTTGGGGGTTGTTTATGCGGCTGATCAACTTGTTTGTGGGGGCTGATCAACTTGTTTGTGAGGCTTTTGAGGTGGTTTGTGAGGCTTTTGAGGTGGTTTGTGGGGCTGATCAACTTGTTTGTGGGGCTGATCAATTTTTCTGTGAGGCTGATCAACTTGTTTGTGGGGCTGATCAGCTTGTTTGTGAGCCTGATCAATTTGTTTCTCAGGCTGATCCGCTTGTTTGTGAGGCTTTTGAGGATGTTTGTGAGGCTGATCAACTTGTTTGTGAGGCTGACCAACTTGTTTCTAGGGCATTTGAGGTTGTTTTTTGGGCTGACCAACTTGTTTGTGAGACTTATCAACTCGTCTGTGGGGCTGATCAACTTGTTTGTGAGGCTGACCAACTTGTTTCTGAGGCATTTGAGGTTGTTTTGGGGGCTGAACAACTTGTTTGTGAGGCTGATCAACTTGCTTTTGGGACTCATCAGCTTGTTTCTGGGGCTGGTCAGCTTGTTTATGGGGCTGATCAGCTTGTTTGTGAGGCTGATCAACTTATTTGTAGAGCTGTTCAGCGTGTTTGTCAGACTGATCAGCCTGTTTGTGTGGATGATCAATTGTTTGTGAGGATGATCAGCTTGTTTCTGGGGCTGATCAGCTTGTTTGTTGTCTGATCAACTTGTTTGTGGGGATGTTGAGGTTGTTTCTAAGGCTGATCAGCTTGTTTGTGGGGCTGATCAGCTTATTTATGGGGCTTTTGAGGTTGTTTGTGAGCGTGATCAACTTTTTTGTGAGGCTTTTGAGGTTGTTTCTGAGGCTTACCAACTTGTTTCTGAGCCTTTTGATGTTGTTTTCGGACTCATCAACTTGTTTTTTGGGCTGATCAACTTGTTTGTGAGACTTTTGAGCTTTTTGTGAGGCTGATAAACTTATTTGTGGGGCTGATCAGCTTGTTTGTGAGGCTGATCAGCTTGTTTCTGGGGATGGTCAGCTTGTTTCTCGGGCTGATCAGCTTGTTTGTTGTCTGATCAACTTGTTTGTGGGGATGTTGAGGTTCTTTGTAAGGCTGATCAGCTTGTTTATGGGGCTTTTGAGGTTGTTTGTGAGGCTGATCAACTTGTTCTGAGGCTGACCAACTTGTTTCTGAGCCTTTTGAGGTTGTTTTCGGGCTCATCAACTTGTTTTTTGGGCTGATCAACTTGTTTGTGAGACTTATCAACTCGTCTGCGGGGCTGACCAACTTCTTTGTGAGGCTGATCAACTTGTTTGTGAGGCTTTTGAGTTTGTTTGTTGGACTGATTAACTTGTTTGTTATGCTGATCAGCTTGTTTGTGGGGCTGAAAAGCTTGCTTGTTGGGCTGATCAACTTGTTTATGGGGTTGATCAAATTGTCTTGGGGGATTTGGGGGTTGTTTATGCGGCTGATCAACTTGTTTGTTGGGCTGATCAACTTGTTTGTGAGGCTTTTGAGGTTGTTTGTGAGGCTTTTGAGGTTGTTTGTCGAACTGATCAACTTGTTTGTAGGGCTGATCATTTTGTTTCTGGGGCTTTTGAGGTTATTGGTGGGGCTGATCAGCTTGTTTGTGAGGCTGATCAGCTTGCTTTTGGGACTCATCAGCTTGTTTCTGCGGCTGGTCAGCTTGTTTATGGGGCTGATCAGCTTGTTTGTGAGGCTGATCAGCTTGTTTTTGGGACTTATCAGCTTGTTTGTGGGGCTTTTGAGGTTGTTTTTGAGGCTGATCAACTTCTTTGTGGGGGCTGATCAGCTTGTTTGTGGGGGCTGATCAGCTTGTTTGTGAGGCTGATCAATTTGTTTTTGAGGATAATCAACTTGTTTGTGGGGTTGATCAGCTTGTTTGTGAGGCTGAACAACTTGTTTGTGAGGCTGATCAACTTGATTGTGACTCTTTTGAGGTTGTTTCTGAGGCTGATCAACTTGTTTGTAGGGCTGATCAGCTTCTTTCTGAAGCTGATCAGCTTGTTTGTGAGGCTGATCAACTTGTTTGTAGAGCTGATCAGCTTGTTTGTGAGACTGGTCAGCTTGATGGTGGGGCTGATCAATTGTTTGTGAGGCTGATCAACTTGTATATAGGGCTGATCAACTTGTTTCTGAGGCTGATCAACTTGCTTTTGGGACTCATCAGCTTGTTTCTGGGGCTGGTCAGCTTGTTTATGGGGCTGATCAGCTTGTTTGTGAGGCTGATCAGCTTGTTTGTGAGGCTGATCAGCCTGTTTCTCGGGCTGATAAGCTTGTTTCTGAGGCTGATCAACTTGTTTGTGACTCTTTTGAGGTTGTTTCTGAGGCTGATCAACTTGTTTGTAGGGCTGATCAGCTTGTTTGTGAGGCTGATCAGCCTGTTTGTGAGGCTGATCAACTTGTTTGTGAGGCTTTCGAGGTTGTTTTTGGGGCTCATCAACTTGTTTGTGAGGCAGATAGGCTTGTTTGTGGGGCTGATCAGCTTGTTTCTCATGCTGATCAAGTTGTTTCTGAGCTGATCAAATTTTTGTGAGGCTGATCAACTTCTTTGTAGGGCTGATCAACTTGTTTGTGAGGCTTTTCAGGTTGTTTGTGAGACTGATCAGCTTGTTTGTAGGGCTGATCAGCTTGTTTGTGAGGCTGATCAGCTTGTTTGTGAGGCTGATCATCTTGTTTGTGACTCTTTTGAGGTTGTTTCTGAGGCTGATCAACTTGTTTGTAGGGCTGATCAGCTTGTTTGTGAGGCTGATCAGCTTGTTTGTGAGGCTGATCATCTTGTTTGTGACTCTTTTGAAGTTGTTTCTGAGGCTGATCAACTTGTTTGTAGAGCTGATCAGCTTGTTTGTGAGGCTGATGAACTTGTTTGTGAGGCTTTTGAGGTTGTTTTTGGGGCTGATCAACTTCTTTGTTGTGCTGATCCACTTGTTTATGGGCTTGATCAAATTGTTTTGGAAGCTTTTGATGTTGTTTTGTAGGCTGATCAACTTGTTTTTGAGGTTGATCAACTTGTTTGTGGGGCTGATCAGCTTGTTTGTCAGACTTATCAAATTGTTTGTGAGGCTTTTGAGGTTGTTTCTGAGGCTGATCAGCTTGTTTGTGAGGCTGATCAATTTGTTTGTGAGACTGATCATCTTGTGTGTGACTCATTTGAGGTTGTTTCTGAGGCTGATCAACTTGTTTGTGGGGCTGATCAGCTTGTTTGTTAGGCTTTTGAGATTGTTTGTGAGACTGATCAGCTTGTTTGTGAGGGTGATCAATTTCTTTGTAGGGGCTGATCAGGTTCTTTGTGAGGCTGATCAGCTTGTTTGTGAGGCTGATCAACTTGTTTGTGAGGCTTTTGAGGTTGTTTTTGGGATTGATCAACTCGTTCGTGGGGCTGATCAACTTGTTTGTGAGGCTGATCAACTTGTTTGTGAGGCTTTTGGGGTTGTTTTTGGGGCGGATCAACTTGTTTGTAGGGCTGATCAGCTTGTTTGTGAGCCTGATCACCTTTTTGAAGGGCTGATCAGCTTCTTTGTTCTGCTCATCAAGTTGTTTTGTGGAGCTGATCATCTTGTATTTGAGGTTGCTCAACTTGTTTGTGGGGCTGATCAACTTGTTTGTGAGACTGATCAACTTATTTGTGAGGCTGATCAACTTGTTTTTGACTCTTTTGAGGTTGTTTGTCAAACTCATCAACTCGTTTGTGGGGCTCATCAACTTGTTTGTGAGGCTGATCAGCTTGTTTGTTGGGCTGATCAACTTGTTTGTAGAGCTGATCAGCTTGTTTGTTGGGCTGATCAACTTGTTTGTAGAGCTGATCAGCTTGTTTGTGAGACTGGTCAGCTTGATGGTGGGGCTGATCAATTGTTTGTGAGGCTGATCAACTTGTATATAGGGCTGATCAACTTGTTTCTGAGGCTGATCAACTTGCTTTTGGGACTCATCAGCTTGTTTCTGGGGCTGGTCAGCTTGTTTATGGGGCTGATCAGCTTGTTTGTGAGGCTGATCAGCTTGTTTGTGAGGCTGATCAGCCTGTTTCTCGGGCTGATAAGCTTGTTTCTGAGGCTGATCAACTTGTTTGTGACTCTTTTGAGGTTGTTTCTGAGGCTGATCAACTTGTTTGTAGGGCTGATCAGCTTGTTTGTGAGGCTGATCAGCTTGTTTGTGAGGCTGATCAACTTGTTTGTGAGGCTTTCGAGGTTGTTTTGGGGGCTGATCAACTTGTTTGTGAGGCAGATAGGCTTGTTTGTGGGGCTGATCAGCTTGTTTCTCATGCTGATCAAGTTGTTTCTGAGCTGATCAATTTTTTGTGAGGCTGATCAACTTCTTTGTAGGGCTGATCAACTTGTTTGTGAGGCTTTTCAGGTTGTTTGTGAGACTGATCAGCTTGTTTGTAGGGCTGATCAGCTTGTTTGTGAGGCTGATCAGCTTGTTTGTGAGGCTGATCATCTTGTTTGTGACTCTTTTGAGGTTGTTTCTGAGGCTGATCAACTTGTTTGTAGGGCTGATCAGCTTGTTTGTGAGGCTGATCAGCTTGTTTGTGAGGCTGATGAACTTGTTTGTGAGGCTTTTGAGGTTGTTTTTGGGGCTGATCAACTTCTTTGTTGTGCTGATCCACTTGTTTATGGGCTTGATCAAATTGTTTTGGAAGCTTTTGATGTTGTTTTGTAGGCTGATCAACTTGTTTTTGAGGTTGATCAACTTGTTTGTGGGGCTAATCAGCATGTTTGTCAGACTTATCAAATTGTTTGTGAGGCTTTTGAGGTTGTTTCTGAGGCTGATCAGCTTGTTTGTGAGGCTGATCAATTTGTTTGTGAGACTGATCATCTTGTGTGTGACTCTTTTGAGGTTGTTTCTGAGGCTGATCAACTTCTTTGTTGTGCTGATCCACTTGTTTATGGGCTTGATCAAATTGTTTTGGAAGCTTTTGATGTTGTTTTGTAGGCTGATCAACTTGTTTTTGAGGTTGATCAACTTGTTTGTGGGGCTAATCAGCTTGTTTGTCAGACTTATCAAATTGTTTGTGAGGCTTTTGAGGTTGTTTCTGAGGCTGATCAGCTTGTTTGTGAGGCTGATCAATTTGTTTGTGGGGCTGATCAGCTTGTTTGTTAGGCTTTTGAGATTGTTTGTGAGACTGATCAGCTTGTTTGTGAGGGTGATCAATTTCTTTGTAGGGCTGATCAGGTTCTTTGTGAGGCTGATCAGCTTGTTTTTGAGGCTGATCAACTTGTTTGTGAGGCTTTTGAGGTTGTTTTTGGGATTGATCAACTCGTTCGTGGGGCTGATCAACTTGTTTGTGAGGCTTTTGGGGTTGTTTTTGGGGCGGATCAACTTGTTTGTAGGGCTGATCAGCTTGTTTCTGAGCCTGATCACCTTTTTGTAGGGCTGATCAGCTTCTTTGTTCTGCTCATCAAGTTGTTTTGTGGAGCTGATCATCTTGTATTTGAGGTTGCTCAACTTGTTTGTGGGGCTGATCAACTTGTTTGTGAGACTGATCAACTTATTTGTGAGGCTGATCAACTTGTTTTTGACTCTTTTGAGGTTGTTTGTCAAACTCATCAACTCGTTTGTGGGGCTCATCAACTTGTTTGTGAGGCTGATCAGCTTGTTTGTTGGGCTGATCAACTTGTTTCTAGAGCTGATCAGCTTGTTTGTGAGACTGGTCAGCTTGATGGTGGGGCTGACCAATTGTTTGTGAGGCTGATCAACTTGTATATAGGGCTGATCAACTTGTTTGTGAGGCTGATCAACTTGTTTGTGAGACTGATCAACTTATTTGTGAGGCTGATCAACTTGTTTGTGACTCTTTTGAGGTTGTTTGTCAAACTCATCAACTCGTTTGTGGGGCTCATCAACTTGTTTGTGAGGCTGATCAGCTTGTTTGTTGGGCTGATCAGCTGTTTCTGATGCTGATCAACTTCTTTGTGAGGCTTTTGAGGTTGTTTTGGGGGCTGATCAACTTCTTTGTGAGGCTGATCAACTTGTTTGTGAGGCAGATCAGCTTCTTTGTGGGGCTGATCAGCTTGTTTCTGATGCTGATCAAGTTGTTTGTGGGCTGATCAATTGTTTGTGAAGCTGATCAACTTGTTTGTAGGGGTCATGAGCTTGTTTGTGGGCTGCTCAACTTGTTTGTGGGGCTGTTGAGTTTGCTTTATAGGGCTGATCAGCTTCTTTGTGGGGCTGATCAGCTTGTTTATTGGGCTTTTGAGGTTGTTTGTGAGGTTCATCAACTTGTTTGTGGGCCTGATCAGCTTGTTTGTGAGGTTGATCAACTTGTTTTTGGGGCTGATCACCTTGTTTGTGGGGTGATCAACTTGTTTGTAGGGCTGATCAACTTGTTTTTTAGGGCTGATCAGCTTGTTTGAGAGGCTCATCAGCTTGTTTGTAGAGCTGAACAGCTTGTTTGTGGGGCTGATCAGCTTGTTTGTTCTGCTGATCAGCTTGTTTGTGAGGCTGATCAATTCTTTGTGAGGCTGATCAACTTGTTTGTAGGGCTGATCAGCTTGTTTGTGAGGCAGATCAGCTTGTTTGTGGGACTGATCAGATTGTTTATGAGGGTGATCAGCTTGTTTGTGGGCTGATCAGCTTGTTTCTGGGGCTGATCCAGCTTGTTTGTGGGGTGCTCAACTTGTTTGTGGGGTTGTTGAGGTTTTTTGTAGGGCTGATCAGCTTGTTTGTAGGGCTGATCAGCTTCTTTGTGAGGCTGATCTATTTCTTTGTAGGGCTGATCAGCTTGTTCGTGAGGCTGATCAGCTTGTTTCTGGGCTGCTCAACTTGTTTGTGCGGCTGTTGAGCGTGCTTTGTAGGGCTGAACAGCTTGTTTGTTGGGATGACCAGCTTTTTTATTGGGCTTTTGAGGTTGTTTGTGAGGTTGATCAACTTGTTTATGGGGCTTATCAGCTTGTTTGTGAGGCTGATCAGCTTGTTTGTGAGGCTTTTGAGGTTGTTTTATGGGCTGATCAACTTCTTTGTGGGGCTGATCTACTTGTTTGTGAGACTCATCAACTCGTTTGTGGGGCTGATCAACTTGTTTGTGAGGCTGATCAACTTGTTTGTGAGGCAGATCAGCTTGTTTCTGGGCTGATCAATTGTTTGTGAGGACGACCAACTTGTTTGTCGGGCTTATGAACTTGTTTGTGAGGCTGATCAACTTGTTTGTGGGACCGATCAACTTGTTTTTGGGGCTGGTCAGCTTGTTTCTGATGCTGATCAAGTTGTTTGTGGGCGCATCAATTGTTTGTGAGGCTGATCAACTTGTTTCTAGGGTTAATCAGCTTGTTTGTGAGGCTGATCAACTTGTTTGTGACTCTTTTGAGGTTGTTTTATGGGCTGATCAACTTGTTTGTGGGGCTGACCAACTTGTTTGTGAGACTCATCAACTAGTTTGTGGGGCTGATCAACTTGTTTGTGGGGCTTTCGGGGTTGTTTGTGAGGTTGATCAATTTGTTTGTGAGGCTGATCAACTTGTTTGTCAAGCTTTTGTGGTTGTTTGTGAGTCTGATCAACTTGTTTGTGGGGTGTGTGGGGTTATTTGTGGGGCTGGTAAAGTTGGTTGTGAGGCTGACCAATTTGTGTGTGAGGCTGATCAACTCGTTTGTGGGGCTTTTGAGGTTCTTTGTGAGGCTGATCAACTTTTTTGTGGTCTGATCAACTTGTTTGTAGGGCTTATCAGCTTGTTTGTGAGCCTGATCAGCTTGTTTCTGGCTGATCAGCTTGTTTCTGGGGCTGATCAGCTTGTTTGTTGGCTGATCAACTTGTTTGTGGGGCTTTCGGGGTTGTTTGTGAGGCTGATCAATTTGTTTGTGAGGCTGATCAACTTGTTTGTGGGGTGTGTGGGGTTGTTTGTGGAGCTGGTAAAGTTGGTTGTGAGGCTGACCAATTTGTGTGTGAGGCTGATCAACTCGTTTGTGGGGCTTTTGAGGTTACTTGTGAGGCTGATCAACCTTTTGTGGTCTGATCAACTTGTTTGTGGGGATTTTGAGGTTGTTTGTGAGGCTGATCAGCTTGTTTTTTGGGCTGATCAACTTGTTTGTGAGACTCATCAACTCGTTTGTGGGGCTGATCAACTTGTTTCTGTGGCTGATCAACTTGTTTGTGTGGCTGATCAATTTGTTTCTGAGGCTGATCAGCTTGTTTGTGGGGCTGATCAACTTGTTTGTGAGACTCATCAACTCGTTTGTGGGGCTGACGAACTTGTTTGTGTGGCTGATCAACTTGTTTGTGGGGCTGATCAGCTTGTTTCTGATACTGATCAAGATGTTTGTGGGCTGATCAATTGTTTGTGAGGCTGACCAACTTGTTTGTGAGCCTGATCAGCTTGTTTGTGTGGCTGATCAATTTGTTTGTGTGGCTGATCAATTTGTTTCTGAGGCTGATCAGCTTGTTTGTGGGGCTGATCAACTTGTTTGTGAGACTCATCAACTCGTTTGTGGGGCTGACGAACTTGTTTGTGTGGCTGATCAACTTGTTTGTGGGGCTGATCAGCTTGTTTCTGATACTGATCAAGATGTTTGTGGGCTGATCAATTGTTTGTCGGCTGCTCAACTCGTTTGTGGGGCTGTTGAGGTTGTTTTTAGGGCTGATCAACTTGTTTGTGGGGCTGATCAGCTTGTTTGTGAGGCTTTTGAGGTTGTTTGTGAGACTGATCAGCTTGTTTGTGAGGCTGATCAATTTCTTTGTAGGGCTGATCAACTGGTTTGTGAGGCTGATCAACTTGTTTGTGAGGCTTTTGAGGTTGTTTTGGGGGCTGATCACCTCGTTTGTGGGGCTGATCAACTTGTTTGTGAGGCTGATTAACTTGTTTGTGAGCCTGATCAGCTTGTTTCTGGCTGATCAGCTTGTTTCTGGGGATGATCAGCTTGTTTGTGGGCTGCTCAACTTGTTTGTGGGGCTGTTGAGGTTGTTTTTAGGGCTGATCAACTTGTTTGTGGGGCTGATCAGCTTGTTTCTGAGGCTTTTAAGGTTGTTTGTGAGACTGATCAGCTTGTATGTGAGGCTGATCAATTTCTTTGTAGGGCTGATCAACTCGTTTGTGGGGCTGATCAACTTGTTTGTGTGGCTGATCAACTTCTTTGTGTGGCTGATCAATTTGTTTGTGAGGCTGATCAGCTTGTTTGTGGGGCTGATCAACTTGTTTGTGAGACTCATCAACTCGTTTGAGGGGCTGACGAACTTGTTTGTGTGGCTGATCAACTTGTTTGTGGGGCTGATCAGCTTGTTTCTGATGCTGATCAAGATGTTTGTGGGCTGATCAATTGTTTGTGAGGCTGACCAACTTGTTTGTGAGCCTGATCAGCTTGTTTCTGGCTGCTCAGCTTGTTTCTGGGGCTGATCAGCTTGTTTATCGGCTGCTCAACTCGTTTGTGGGGCTGTTGAGGTTGTTTTTAGGGCTGATCAACTTGTTTGTGGGGCTGATCAGCTTGTTTGTGAGGCTTTTGAGGTTGTTTGTGAGACTGATCAGCTTGTTTGTGAGGCTGATCAATTTCTTTGTAGGGCTGATCAGCTGGTTTGTGAGGCTGATCAACTTGTTTGTGAGGCTTTTGAGGTTGTTTTGGGGGCTGATCACCTCGTTTGTGGGGCTGATTAATTTGTTTGTGAGGCAGATCAGCTTGTTTGTGGGGCTGATCAGCTTGTTTATGGGCTGATCAATTGTTTGTGAGGCTGGTAAAGTTGTTTCTAGGGCTGATCAGCTTGTTTCTGAGGCAGATCAGCTTGTTTGTGGGGCTGATCAACTTGTTTGTGAGGCTTTTGAGGTTGTTTTTGGGGCTGATCAACTTGTTTGTGGGGCTGATCAACTTGTTTGTGGGGCTGATCAACTTGTTTGTGAGACTCATCAACTCGTTTGTGCGGCTGATGAACTTGTTTGTGAGGCTGATTAAGTTGTTTGTGAGGCACATCAGCTTGTTTGTGGGGATTTTGAGGTTGTTTGTGAGGCTGATCAGCTTGTTTGTGGGGCTGATCAACTTGTTTGTGAGACTCATCAACTCGTTCGTGGGGCTGATCAACTTGTTTGTGAGACTCATCAACTCGTTTTTTGGGGCTGATCAGCTTGTTTCTGATGCTGATCAAGATGTTTGTGGGCTGATCAATTTTTTCGTGAGGCTGATCAACTTGTTTGTAGGGCATATCAGCTTGTTTGTGAGCCTGATCAGCTGAACAGCTTGTTTCTGGGGCTGATCAGCTTGTTTCTCGGCTGCTCAACTCGTTTGTGGGGCTGTTGAGGTTGTTTTTAGGGCTGATCAACTTGTTTGTGGGGCTGATCAGCTTGTTTGTGGGGCTGATCAGCTTGTTTGTGAGGCTTTTGAGGTTGTTTGTGAGACTGATCAGCTTGTTTGTGAGGCTGATCAATTTCTTTGTAGGGCTGATCAACTGGTTTGTGAGGCTGATCAACTTGTTTGTGAGGCTTTTGAGGTTGTTTTGGGGGCTGATCACCTCGTTTGTGGGGCTGATCAACTTGTTTGTGAGGATGATTAACTTGTTTGTGAGGCAGATCAGCTTGTTTGTGGGGCTGATCAGCTTCTTTGTGGGTTGATCAATTGTTTGTGAGGCTGATCAACTTGTTTCTAGGGCTGATCAGCTTGTTTATGAGGCAGATCAGCTTGTTTGTGGGACTGATCAACTTGCTTGTGAGGCTTTTGAGGTTGTTTTTGGGGCTGATCAACTTGTTTCTGGGGCTGATCAACTTGTTTGTGAGACTCATCAACTCGTTTGTGGGGCTGATCAACTTCTTTGTGAGGCTGATTAAGTTGTTTGTGAGGCAGATCAGCTTGTTTGTGGGGCTGATCAGCTTGTTTGTGAGGCTGATCAGCTTGTTTGTGGGCTGATCAATTGTTTGTGAGGCTGATCAATTTGTTTGTGAGGCTGATCAACTTGTTTGTCAAGCTTTTGTGGTTGTTTGTGAGTCTGATCAGCTTGTTTGTGGGGCTGATCAACTTGTTTGTGAGGCTTTTGAGGTTGTTTTGGGGGCTGATCAACTTGTTTGTGGGGCTGATCAACTTGTTTGTGGGGCTGATCAACTTGTTTGTTAGACTCATCAACTCGTTTGTGCGGCTGATGAACTTGTTTGTGAGGCTGATTAAGTTGTTTCTGAGGCACATCAGCTTGTTTGTGGGGATTTTGAGGTTGTTTGTGAGGCTGATCAGCTTGTTTGTGGGGCTGATCAACTTGTTTGTGAGACTCATCAACTCGTTCGTGGGGCTGATCAACTTGTTTGTGAGACTCATCAACTCGTTTTTTGGGGCTGATCAGCTTGTTTCTGATGCTGATCAAGATGTTTGTGGGCTGATCAATTTTTTCGTGAGGCTGGTCAACTTGTTTGTAGGGCATATCAGCTTGTTTGTGAGCCTGATCAGCTTGTTTCTGGCTCATCAGCTTGTTTCTGGGCTGTTCAACTTCTTTGTGGGGCTGTTGAGGTTATTTTTAGGGCTGATCAACTTGTTTGTGGGGCTGATCAGCTTGTTTCTGAGGCTTTTAAGGTTGTTTGTGAGACTGATCAGCTTGTATGTGAGGCTGATCAATTTCTTTGTAGGGGTGATCAGCTTGTTTGTGAGGCTGATCAACTTGTTTGAGAGGCTTTTGAGGTTGTTTTGGGGGCTGATCAACTCGTTTGTGGGGCTGATGAACTTGTTTGTGGGGCTGATCAGCTTGTTTCTGGTGCTGATCAGCTTGTTTCTGGGCTGATCAATTGTTTGTGAGAAAGAGCAACTTGTTTCTCGGGCTGATCAACTTGTTTGTGAGGCTGATCAACTTGTTTGTGGGGCTGATCAGCTTGTTTGTGAGGCTGATCAGCTTGTTTGTGAGGCTTTTGAGGTTGTGTTGGGGGCTGATCAACTGGTTTGTGAGGCTGATCAACTTGTTTGTGAGGCAGATCAGTTTGTTTGTGGGGCTGATCAGCTTGTTTCTGATGCTGATCAAGTTGTTTGTGGGCTGATCAATTGTTGGGGAGGCTGATCAACTTGTTTGTAAGGCTGATCAGCTTGTTTGTGAGGCTGATCAGCTTGTTTCTGGGGCTGATCAGCTTGTTTGTGGGCTGCTCAATTGTTTGTGAGGCTGATCAACTTGTTTCTAGGGCTGATCAGCTTGTTTGTGAGGCAGATCAGCTTGTTTGTGAGACTGATCAGATTGTTTATGAGGGTGATCAGCTTGTTTGTGGGCTGATCAGCTTTTTTGTGGGTCTGATCAGCTTCTTTATGGGCTGATCAATTGTTTGTGAGGCTGATCAACTTGTTTCTAGGGCTGATCAGCTTGTTTGTGAGGAACATCAGCTTGTTTGTGAGACTGATCAGATTGTTTATGAGGGTGATCAGCTTGTTTGTGGGCTGATCAGCTTGTTTCTGGGGATGATCAGCTTGTTTGTGGGGTGCTCAACTTGTTTGTGGGGCTGTTGAGGTTTTTTCTAGGGCTGATCAGCTTGTTTGTGGGGCTGAACAGCTTGTTTATTGGGCTTTTGAGGTAGTTTGTGAGGTTGATCAACTTTTTTCTGGGGCTGATCAGCTTCTTTGTGAGGCTTTTGAGGTTGTTTGTGAGACTGATCAGCTTCTTTGTGAGGCTGATCAATTTCTTTTTAGGGCTGATCAGCTTGTTTGTGAGGCTGATCAGCTTGTTTGTGAGGCTGATCAGCGTGTTTGTGACGCTGATCAACTTGATTCTGAGGCTTTTCAGGTTGTTTTATGGGCTGATCAACTTGTTTGTGGGGCTGATCAACTTGTTTGTGAGACTCATCAACTTGTTTGTGAGGCTTTTGAGGTTGTTTTTGGGGCCGATCAACTTGTTTGTGAGGCTGATCAACTTGTTTGTGAGGCTTTCGAGGTTGTTTTGGGGGCCGATCAACTTGTTTATGAGGCTGATCAACTTGTTTTATGGGACTGATCAACGTGTTTGTAGGGCTGATCAGCTTCTTTGTTGTGCTGATCCACTTCTTAATGGGCTTGATCAAATTGTTCTGGTAGCTTTTGATGTTATTTGGTTGTCTGATCAACTTGTTTTGTGGGGCTAATAAACTAGTTTTTCAGGTTGATAAACTTGTTTGTGGGGCTGATAAACTTGTTTGTGAGACTGATCAACTTATTTGTGAGGCTTTTGAGGTTGTTTGTGAGGCTGATCAGCTTGTGTGTGAGGCTGATCAATTTGTTTGTGAGGCTGATCATCTTGTTTGTGACTCTTTTGAGGTTGTTTCTGAGGCTGATCAACTTGTTTCTACGGCTGACCAGCTTGTTTATGAGGCTGATCAGCGTGTTTGTAGGGCTGAACAGCGTGTTTATTGGGCTTTTGAGGTTGTTTGTGAGGTTGATCAACTTGTTTGTGGGGCTGATCAGCTTGTTTGTGAGGCTTTTGAGGTTGTTTGTGAGACTGATCAGCTTGTTTGTGAGACTGATCAATTTCTTTGAAGGGCTAATCAGCTTGTTTGTGAGGCAGATCAGCTTGTTTGTTAGGCTGATCAGCTTGTTTGTGAGGCTGATCAGCTTGTTTGTGAGGCTGATCAGCGTGTTTGTGACGCTGATCAACTTGATTGTGAGGCTTTGAGGTTGTTTTATGGGCTGATCAACTTGTTTGTGGGGCTGATCAACTTGTTTGTGAGACTCATCAACTCGTTTGTGGGGCTGATCAACTTGTTTGTGAGGCTAATTAACTTGTTTGTGAGGCAGATCAGCTTGTTTGTGGGGCTGATCAGCTTGTTTGTGGGACTGATCAGCTTGTTTGTGGGCTGATCAATTGTTTGTGAGGTTGATCAACTTGTTTGTAGGGCTGATCAGCTTCTTTGTGAGGCAGGTCAGCTTGTTTGTTGGACTGATCAGATTGTTTCTGAGAGTGATCAATTGTTTGTGGGCTGATCAGCTTGTTTCTGGGGCTGATCAGCTTGTTTGTGGAGTGCTCAACTTGTTTGTGGGGCTGTTGAGGGTTTTTGTAGGGCTGATCAGCTTGTTTTTGGGGCTGAACAGCTTGTTTATTGGGCTTTTGAGGTTGTTTGTGAGGTTGATCAACTTGTTTGTGGGGCTGATCAGCTTGTTTGTGAGGCTTTTGAGGTTGTTTGTGAGGCTGATGAGCTTGTTTGTGAGGCTGATCAGCTTGTTTGTGAGACTGATCATCTTATTTGTGAGGCTTTTGAGGTTGTTTGTGAGGCTGATCAGCTTGTGTGTGAGGCTGATCAATTTGTTTCTGAGGCTGATCAACTTGTTTGTAGGGCTGCTCAGCTTGTTTGTGAGGCTGATCAGCTTGTTTGTGAGGCTTTTTAGGTTGTTTTGGGGACTGATCAACTTGTTTGTGAGGCAGATCAGCTTGCTTGTGGGGCTGATCTGCTTGTTTCTGATGCTGATCAAGTTGTTTGTGGGCTGATCAATTTTTTGTGAGGCTGATCAACTTGTTTGTAGGACTGATCAGCTTGTTTGTGAGGCTGATCACCTTGTTTCTGGGGCTGATCAGCTTGTTTCTGGGCTGATCAGCTTGTTTGTGGGACTGATCAGCTTTTTGGGGGGGCTTTTGAGGTTGTTTGTGAGTTTCATCAACTTGTTTGTGGGCCTGCTCAGCTTGTTTGTGAGGTTCATCAACTTGTTTTTGGGGCTGATCAGCTTCTTTGTGAGGCTGATGAGGTTGTTTTTGGGGCTGATCAACTTGTTTCTGCTGCTGATCAACTTGTTTGTGAGATTCATCAACTCTTTTGTGGGGCTGGTCAACTTGTTTATGAGGCTGACCAACTTGTTTGTGAGACAGATCAGCTTGTGTGTGGGGCTGATCAGCTTGTTTGTGGGGCTGATCAGCTTGTTTGTGGGCTGATCAATTGTTTGTGAGGCTGATCAACTTGTTTGTAGGGCTGATCAGCTTGTTTGTGAGGCAGATCAGCTTGTTTGTGGGACCGATCAGATTGTTTATGAGGGTGATCAATTGTTTGTGGGCTGATCAGCTTGTTTCTGGGGCTGATCCAGCTTGTTTGTGGGGTTCTCAACTTGTTTGTGGGGCTGTTGAGGTTTTTTGTAGGGCTGATCAGCTTGTTTGTGGGGCTGAACAGCTTGTTTCTGGGGCTGATCAGCTGGTTTGTGAGGCTCATGAGATTGTTTTCTGGGCTGATCAGCTTGTTTGTGAGGCTGATTGGCTTGTTTGTGGACTGATCAACTTGTTTCTGGGTCTGATGAGCTTGTTTTGGGGCTGATCAACTTGTTTTGGGGGCTTTTGAGGTTGTTTGTGGGGCTGATTAACGTGTTTGTGAGGCTTTTGAGGTTGTTTGTGAGTCTGATCAGCTTGTTTATTAGGCTGATCAACTTGTTTTGGGGGCTTTCGGGGTTGTTTGTGAGGCTGATCAATTTGTTTGTGAGGCTGATCAACTTGTTTGTCAAGCTTTTGTGGTTGTTTGTGAGTCTGATCAGCTTGTTTGTGGGGCTGATCAACTTGTTTGTGGGGTGTGTGGGGTTATTTGTGGGGCTGGTAAAGTGGGTTGTGAGGCTGACCAATTTGTGTGTGAGGCTGATCAACTCGTTTGTGGGGCTTTTGAGGTTCTTTGTGAGGCTGATCAACTTTTTTGTGGTCTGATCAACTTGTTTGTAGGGCTTATCAGCTTGTTTGTGAGCCTGATCAGCTTGTTTCTGGCTGATCAGCTTGTTTGTAGGGCTGATCAGCTTTTTTGTTGGCTGATCAACTTGTTTGTGGGGCTTTCGGGGTTGTTTGTGAGGCAGATCAATTTGTTTGTGAGGCTGATCAACTTGTTTGTGGGGTGTGTGGGGTTGTTTGTGGGGCTGGTAAAGTTGGTTGTGAGGCTGACCAATTTCTGTGTGAGGCTGATCAACTCGTTTGTGGGGATTTTGAGGTTGTTTGTGAGGCTGATCAGCTTGTTTTTGGGGCTGATCAACTTGTTTGTGAGACTCATTAACTCGTTTGTGGGGCTGATCAACTTGTTTCTGTGGCTGATCAACTTGTTTGTGTGGCTGATCAATTTGTTTCTGAGGCTGATCAGCTTGTTTGTGGGGCTGATCAACTTGTTTGTGAGACTCATCAACTCGTTTGTGGGGCTGATGAACTTGTTTGTGTGGCTGATCAACTTGTTTGTGGGGCTGATCAGCTTGTTTCTGATGCTGATCAAGATGTTTGTGGGCTGATCAATTGTTTGTGAGGCTGACCAACTTGTTTGTGAGCCTGATCAGCTTGTTTCTGGCTGAACAGCTTGTTTCTGGGGCTGATCAGCTTGTTTGTCGGCTGCTCAACTCGTTTGTGGGGCTGATCAGCTTGTTTGTGAGGCTTTTGAGGTTGTTTGTGAGACTGATCAGCTTGTTTGTGAGGCTGATCAATTTCTTTGTAGGGCTGATCAACTGGTTTGTGAGGCTGATCAACTTGTTTGTGAGGCTTTTGAGGTTGTTTTGTGGGCTGATCACCTCGTTTGTGGGGCTGATCAACTTGTTTGTGAGGCTGATCAACTTGTTTCTAGGGCTGATCAGCTTGTTTGTGACGCTGATCAACTGGTTTGTGAGGCTGATCAACTTGTTTGTGAGGCTTTTGAGGTTGTTTTGGGGGCTGATCACCTCGTTTGTGGGGCTGATCAACTTGTTTGTGAGGCTGATTAACTAGTTTGTGAGGCAGATCAGCTTGTTTGTGGGGCTGATCAGCTTGTTTGTGGGATGATCAATTGTTTGTGAGGCTGATCAACTTGTTTCTAGGGCTGATCAGCTTGTTTCTGAGGCAGATCAGCTTGTTTGTTGGGCTGATCAACTTGTTTGTGGGGCTGATCAACTTGTTTGTGAGACTCATCAACTCGTTTGTGGGGTTGATCAACTTCTTTGTGAGGCTGATTAAGTTGTTTGTGAGGCACATCAGCTTGTTTGTGGGGCTGATCAGCTTGTTTGTGGGGCTGATCAGCTTGTTTGTGGGCTGATCAATTGTTTGTGAGGCTGATCAATTTGTTTGTGAGGCTGATCAACTTGTTTCTCAAGCTTTTGTGGTTGTTTGTGAGTCTGATCAGCTTGTTTGTGGGGCTGATCAACTTGTTTGTGGGGTGTGTGGGGTTATTTGTGGGGCTGGTAAAGTTGGTTGTGAGGCTGACCAATTTGTGTGTGAGGCTGATCAACTCGTTTGTGGGGCTTTTGAGGTTCTTTGTGAGGCTGATCAACTTTTTTGTGGTCTGATCAACTTGTTTGTAGGGCTTATCAGCTTGTTTGTGAGCCTGATCAGCTTGTTTCTGGCTGATCAGCTTGTTTCTGGGGCTGATCAGCTTTTTTGTTGGCTGATCAACTTGTTTGTGGGGCTTTCGGGGTTGTTTGTGAGGCTGATCAATTTGTTTGTGAGGCTCATCAACTTGTTTGTGGGGTGTGTGGGGTTGTTTGTGGGGCTGGTAAAGTTAGTTGTGAGGCTGACCAATTTCTGTGTGAGGCTGATCAACTCGTTTGTGGGGCTTTTGAGGTTGCTTATGAGGCTGATCAACCTTTTGTGGTCTGATCAACTTGTTTGTGGGGATTTTGAGGTTGTTTGTGAGGCTGATCAGCTTGTTTTTGGGACTTGTTTGTGAGACTCATCAACTCGTTTGTGGGGCTGATCAACTTGTTTGTGTGGCTGATCAACTTGTTTGTGGGGCTGATCAGCTTGTTTCTGATGCTGATCAAGATGTTTGTGGGCTGATCAATTGTTTGTGAGGCTGACCAACTTGTTTGTGAGCCTGATCAGCTTGTTTCTGGCTGAACAGCTTGTTTCTGGGGCTGATCAGCTTGTTTGTCGGCTGCTCAACTCGTTTGTGGGGCTGTTGAGGTTGTTTTTAGGGCTGATCAACTTGTTTGTGGGGCTGATCAGCTTGTTTGTGAGGCTGATTAATTTCTTTGTAGGGCTGATCAACTGGTTTGTGAGGCTGATCAACTTGTTTGTGAGGCTTTTGAGGTTGTTTTGGGGGCTGATCACCTCCTTTGTGGGGCTGATCAACTTGTTTGTGAGGCTGATTAACTTGTTTGTGAGGCAGATCAGCTTGTTTGTGGGGCTGATCAGCTTGTTTGTGGGATGATCAATTGTTTGTGAGGCTGATCAACTTGTTTCTAGGGCTGATCAGCTTGTTTGTGAGGCAGATCAGCTTGTTTGTGGGACTGATAAACTTGTTTGTGAGGCTTTTGAGGTTGTTTTTGGGGCTGATCAACTTGTTTGTGGGGCTGATCAACTTGTTTGTGAGACTCATCAACTCGTTTGTGGGGCTGATCAACTTCTTTGTGAGGCTGATTAAGTTGTTTGTGAGGCACATCAGCTTGTTTGTGGGGCTGATCAGCTTGTTTGTGGGGCTGATCAGCTTGTTTGTGGGCTGATCAATTGTTTGTGAGGCTGATCAATTTGTTTGTGAGGCTGATCAACTTGTTTGTCAAGCTTTTGTGGTTGTTTGTGAGTCTGATCAGCTTGTTTGTGGGGCTGATCAACTTGTTTGTGGGGTGTGTGGGGTTGTTTGTGGGGCTGGTAAAGTTGGTTGTGAGGCTGACCAATTTGTGTGTGAGGCTGATCAACTCGTTTGTGGGGCTTTTGAGGTTTTTTGTGAGGCTGATCAACTTTTTTGTGGTCTCATTAACTTGTTTCTGGGGATTTTGGGGTTGTTTGTGAGGTTGATCAGCTTGTTTGTGGGGCTGATCAACTTGTTTGTGAGACTTATCAACTCGTTTGTGGGTCTGATCAACTTGTTTGTGAGACTCATCAACTCGTTTGTGGGGCTGATCAGCTTGTTTCTGATGCTGATCAAGATGTTTCTGGGCTGATCAATTTTTTCGTGAGGCTGATCAACTTGTTTCTAGGGCTTATCAGCTAGTTTGTGAGCCTGATCAGGTTGTTTCCGGCTGATCAGCTTGTTTCTGGGGATGATCAGCTTGTTTGTGGGCTGCTCAACTTGTTTGTGGGGCTGTTGAGGTTGTTTTTAGGGCTGATCAACTTGTTTGTGGGGCTGATCAGCTTGTTTCTGAGGCTTTTAAGGTTGTTTGTGAGACTGATCAGCTTGTATGTGAGGCTGATCAATTTCTTTGTAGGGCTGATCAGCTTGTTTGTGAGGCTGATCAACTTGTTTGAGAGGCTTTTGAGGTTGTTTTGGGGGCTGATCAGCTTGTTTCTGGTGCTGATCAGCTTGTTTCTGGGCTGATCAACTTGTTTGTGAGGCTGATTAACTTGTTTGTGAGTCTGATCAGCTTGTTTGTGGGGCTGATCAACTGGTTTGTGGGGTGTGTGGGGTTGTTTGTGGGGCTGGTAAAGTTGGTTGTGAGGCTGACCAATTTCTGTCTGAGGCTGATCATCTCGTTTGTGGGGCTTTTGAGGTTGCTTGTGAGGCTGATCAACCTTTTGTGGTCTGATCAACTTGTTTGTGGGGATTTTGAGGTTGTTTGTGAGGCTGATCAGCTTGTTTGTGAGACTCATCAACTCGTTTGTGGGGCTGATCAACTTGTTTGTGTGGCTGATCAACTTCTTTGTGTGGCTGATCAATTTGTTTGTGAGCCCGATCAGCTTGTTTGTGGGGCTGATCAACTTATTTGTGAGACTCATCAACTCGTTAGAGGGGCTGACGAACTTGTTTGTGTGGCTGATCAACTTGTTTGTGGGGCTGATCAGCTTGTTTCTGATGCTGATCAAGATGTTTGTGGGCTGATCAATTGTTTGTGAGGCTGACCAACTTGTTTGTGAGCCTGATCAGCTTGTTTCTGGCTGATCAGCTTGTTTCTGGGGATGATCAGCTTGTTTGTCGGCTGCTCAACTCGTTTGTGGGGCTGTTGAGGTTGTTTTTAGGGCTGATCAACTTGTTTGTGGGGCTGATCAGCTTGTTTGTGAGGCTTTTGAGGTTGTTTGTGAGACTGATCAGCTTGTTTGTGAGGCTGATCAATTTCTTTGTAGGGCTGATCAGCTGGTTTGTGAGGCTGATCAACTTGTTTGTGAGGCTTTTGAGGTTGTTTTGGGGGCTGATCACCTCCTTTGTGGGGCTGATCAACTTGTTTGTGAGGCTGATTAACTAGTTTGTGAGGCAGATCTGCTTGTTTGTGGGGCTGATAAGCTTGTTTGTGGGATGATCAATTGTTTGTGAGGCTGATCAACTTGTTTCTAGGGCTGATCTGCTTTTTGTGAGGCAGATCAGCTTGTTTGTGGGACTGATCAACTTGTTTGTGAGGCTTTTGAGGTTGTTTTTGGGGCTGATCAACTTGTTTCTGGGGCTGATCAACTTGTTTGTGAGACTCATCAACTCGTTTGTGGGGCTGATCAACTTCTTTGTGAGGCTGATTAAGTTGTTTGTGAGGCACATCAGCTTGTTTGTGGGGCTGATCAGCTTGTTTGTGGGGCTGATCAGCTTGTTTGTGGGCTGATCAATTGTTTGTGAGGCTGATCAATTTGTTTGTGAGGCTGATCAACTTGTTTGTCAAGCTTTTGTGGTTGTTTGTGAGTCTGATCAGCTTGTTTGTGGGGCTGATCAACTTGTTTGTGGGGTGTGTGGGGTTGTTTGTGGGGCTGGTAAAGTTGGTTGTGAGGCTGACCAATTTGTGTGTGAGGCTGATCAACTCGTTTGTGGGGCTTTTGAGGTTGTTTGTGAGGCTGATCAGCTTGTTTGTGGGCTCATCAACTTGTTTGTGGGGATTTTGAGGTTGTTTGTGAGGTTGATCAGCTTGTTTGTGGGGCTGATTAACTTGTTTGTGAGGCAGATCAGCTTGTTTGTGGGGCTGATCAGCTTGTTTGTGGGCTAATCAATTGTTTGTGAGGCTGATCAACTTGTTTCTAGGGCTGATCAGCTTGTTTCTGAGGCAGATCAGCTTGTTTGTGGGACTGATCAACTTGTTTGTGAGGCTTTTTAGGTTGTTTTGGGTGCTGATCAACTTGTTTGTGAGACTCATCAACTCGTTTATGGGGCTGATGAACTTGTTTGTGAGGCTGATTAAGTTGTTTGTGAGGCACATCAGCTTGTTTGTGGGGCTGATCAGCTTGTTTGTGGGCTGATCAATTGTTTGTGAGGCTGATCAATTTGTTTGTGAGGCTGATCAACTTGTTTCTCAAGCTTTTGTGGTTGTTTGTGAGTCTGATCAGCTTGTTTGTGGGGCTGATCAACTTGTTTGTGGGGTGTGTGGGGTTGTTTGTGGGGCTGGTAAAGTTGGTTGTGAGGCTGACCAATTTGTGTGTGAGGCTGATCAACTCGTTTCTGGGGCTTTTGAGGTTGTTTCTGAGGCTGATCAACGTTTTTGTGGTCTGATCAACTTGTTTGTGGGGATTTTGAGGTTGTTTGTGAGGCTGATCAGCTTGTTTGTGGGGCTGATCAACTTGTTTGTGAGACTCATCAACTCGTTTGTGGGGCTGATCAGCTTGTTTCTGATGCTGATCAAGATGTTTGTGGGCTGATCAATTTTTTCGTGAGGCTGATCAACTTGTTTGTAGGGCGTATCAGCTTGTTTGTGAGCCTGATCAGCTTGTTTCTGGCTCATCAGCTTGTTTCTGGGGATGATCAGCTTGTTTGTGGGCTGTTCAACTTCTTTGTGGGGCTGTTGATGTTATTTTTAGGGCTGATCAACTTGTTTGTGGGGCTGATCAGCTTGTTTCTGAGGCTTTTAAGGTTGTTTGTGAGACTGATCAGCTTGTATGTGAGGCTGATCAATTTCTTTGTAGGGGTGATCAGCTTGTTTGTGAGCCTGATGAACTTGTTTGAGAGGCTTTTGAGGTTGTTTTGTGGGCTGATCAACTCGTTTGTGGGGCTGATGAACTTGTTTCTGGGGCTGATCAGCTTGTTTCTGGTGCTGATCAGCTTGTTTCTGGGCTGATCAATTGTTTGTGAGAAAGAGCAACTTGTTTCTCGGGCTGATCAACTTGTTTGTGAGGCTGATCAACTTGTTTGTGGGACTGATCAACTTGTTTGTAGGGCTGATCAGCTTCTTTGTTCTGCTGATCCACTTGTTAATGGGCTTAATCAAATTGTTCTGAGAGCTTTTGATCTAATTTTGTGGCCTGATCAACTTGTTTTGTGGGGCTGATCAACTTGTTTGTGAGACTGACCAACTTATTTGTGAGGCTTTTGAGGTTGTTTGTGAGGCTGATCAGCTTGTTTGTGAGGCTGATCAATTTGTTTGTGACTCTTTTGAGGTTGTTTCTCAGGCTGATCAACTTGTTTGTAGGGCTGATCAGGTTGTTTGTGAGGCTGATCAGCTTGTTTGTGAGGCTTTTGAGGTTGTGTTGGGGGCTGATCAACTGGTTTGTGAGGTTGATCAACTTGTTTGTGAGGCAGATCAGTTTGTTTGTGGGGCTGATCATCTTGTTTCTGATGCTGATCAAGTTGTTTGTGGGCTGATCAATTGTTGGGCAGGCTGATCAACTTGTTTGTAGGGCTGATCAGCTTGTTTGTGAGGCAGATCAGCTTGCTTGTTAGGCTGATCAACTTGTTTGTGAGGCTTTTGAGGTTGTTTTGGGGGCTGATCAACTCGTTTGTGGGGCTGATCAACTTGTTTGTGAGGCTGATTAACTTGTTTGTGGGCCTGCTCAGCTTGTTTGTGATCTTCATCAACTTGTTTGTAGGGCTGATCAGCTTGTTTGTGAGGCTGATCAGCTTGTTTGTGAGGCTGATCAACTTGTTTGTGAGGCTTTTGATGTTGTTTTTGGGGCTGATCAACTTGTTTCTTGTGCTGATCAACTTGTTTGTGAGATTCATCAACACTTTTGTGGGGCTGGTCAACTTGTTTATGAGGCTGACCAACTTGTTTGTGAGACAGATCAGCTTGTGTGTGGGGCTGATCAGCTTGTTTGTGGGACTGATCAACTTGTTTGTGGGCTGATCAATTGTTTGTGAGGCTGATCAACTTGTTTGTAGGGCTGATCAGCTTGTTTGTGAGGCAGATCAGCTTGTTTGTGAGACCGATCAGATTGTTTATGAGGGTGATCAATTGTTTGTGGGCTGATCAGCTTGTTTCTGGGGCTGATCCAGCTTGTTTGTGGGGTGCTCAACTTGTTTGTGGGGCTGTTGAGGTTTTTTCTATGGCTGATCAGCTTGTTTGTGGGGCTGAACAGCTTGTTTATTGGGCTTTTGAGGTTGTTTGTGAGGTTGATCAACTTGTTTGTGGGGCTGATCAGCTTGTTTGTGAGGCTTTTGAGGTTGTTTGTGAGGCTGATGAGCTTGTTTGTGAGGCTGATCAGCTTGTTTGTGAGACTGATCATCTTATTTGTGAGGCTTTTGAGGTTGTTTGTGAGGCTGATCAGCTTTTGTGTGAGGCTGATCAATTTGTTTGTGAGGCTGATCATCTTGTTTGTGACTCTTTTGAGGTTGTTTCTGAGGCTGATCAACTTGTTTGTAGGGCTGCTCAGCTTGTTTGTGAGGCTGATCAGCTTGTTTGTGAGGCTTTTGAGGTTGTTTTGGGGACTGATCAACTTGTTTGTGAGGCAGATCAGCTTGCTTGTGGGGCTGATCTGCTTGTTTCTGATGCTGATCAAGTTGTTTGTGGGCTGATCAATTTTTTGTGAGGCTGATCAACTTGTTTGTAGGGCTGATCAGCTTGTTTGTGAGGCTGATCACCTTGTTTCTGGGGCTGATCAGCTTGTTTCTGGGCTGATCAGCTTGTTTGTGGGACTGATCAGCTTCTTTTTTCGGCTTTTGAGGTTGTTTGTGAGGTTCATCAACTTGTTTGTGGGCCTGCTCAGCTTGTTTGTGAGGTTCATCAACTTGTTTTTGGGGCTGATCAGCTTCTTTGTGAGGCTGATGAGGTTGTTTTTGGGGCTGATCAACTTGTTTCTGGTGCTGATTAACTTGTTTGTGAGATTCATCAACTCTTTTGTGGGGCTGGTCAACTTGTTTATGAGGCTGACCAACTTGTTTGTGAGACAGATCAGCTTGTGTGTGGGGCTGATCAGCTTGTTTGTGGGGCTGATCAGCTTGTTTGTGGGCTGATCAATTGTTTGTGAGGCTGATCAACTTGTTTGTAGGGCTGATCAGCTTGTTTGTGAGGCAGATCAGCTTGTTTGTGGGACCGACCAGATTGTTTATGAGGGTGATCAATTGTTTGTGGGCTGATCAGCTTGTTTCTGGGGCTGATCCAGCTTGTTTGTGGGGTGCTCAACTTGTTTGTGGGGCTGTTGAGGTTTTTGGTATGGCTGATCAGCTTGTTTGTTGGGCTGAACAGCTTGTTTATTGGGCTTTTGAGGTTGTTTGTGAGGTTGATTAACTTGTTTGTGGGGCTGATCAGCTTGTTTGTGAGGCTTTTGAGGTTTTTTGTGAGGCTGATGAGCTTGTTTGTGAGGCTGATCAGCTTGTTTGTGAGACTGATCATCTTATTTGTGAGGCTTTTGAGGTTGTTTGTGAGGCTGATCAGCTTGTGTGTGAGGCTGATCAATTTGTTTGTGAGGCTGATCATCTTGTTTGTGACTCTTTTGAGGTTGTTTCTGAGGCTGATCAACTTGTTTGTAGGGCTGCTCAGCTTGTTTGTGAGGCTGATCAGCTTGTTTGTGAGGCTTTTGAGGTTGTTTTGGGGACTGATCAACTTGTTTGTGAGGCAGATCAGCTTGCTTGTGGGGCTGATATGCTTGTTTCTGATGCTGATCAAGTTGTTTGTGGGCTGATCAATTTTTTGTGAGGCTGATCAACTTGTTTGTAGGGCTGATCAGCTTGTTTGTGAGGCTGATCATCTTATTTATGAGGCTTTTGAGGTTGTTTGTGCGGCTGATCAGCTTGTGTGTGAGGCTGATCAATTTGTTTGTGAGGCTGATCATCTTGTTTGTGACTCTTTTGAGGTTGTTTCTGAGGCTGATCAACTTGTTTGTAGGGCTGCTCAGCTTGTTTGTGAGGCTGATCAGCTTGTTTGTGAGGCTTTTGAGGTTGTTTTGGGGACTGATCAACTTGTTTGTGAGGCAGATCAGCTTGCTTGTGGGGCTGATATGCTTGTTTCTGATGCTGATCAAGTTGTTTGTGGGCTGATCAATTTTTTGTGAGGCTGATCAACTTGTTTGTAGGGCTGATCAGCTTGTTTGTGAGGCTGATCAGCTTGTTTCTGGGCTGATCAGCTTGTTTGTGGGACTGATCAGCTTCTTTTTTGGGCTTTTGAGGTTGTTTGTGAGGTTCATCAACTTGTTTGTGGGCCTGCTCAGCTTGTTTGTGAGGTTCATCAACTTGTTTTTGGGGCTGATCAGCTTCTTTGTGAGGCTGATGAGGTTGTTTTTTGGGGCTGATCAACTTGTTTCTGCTGCTGATCAGCTTGTTTGTGAGATTCATCAACTCTTTTGTGGGGCTGGTCAACTTGTTTATGAGGCTGACCAACTTGTTTGTGAGACAGATCGGCTTGTGTGTGGGGCTGATAAGCTTGTTTGTGGGGCTGATCAGCTTGTTTGTGGGCTGATCAATTGTTTGTGAGGCTGATCAACTTGTTTGTAGGGCTGATCAGCTTGTTTGTGAGGCAGATCAGCTTGTTTGTGGGACCGATCAGATTGTTTATGAGGGTGATCAATTGTTTGTGGGCTGATCAGCTTGTTTCTGGGGCTGATCCAGCTTGTTTGTGGGGTGCTCAACTTGTTTGTGGGGCTGTTGAGGTTTTTTGTATGGCTGATCAGCTTGTTTGTGGGGCTGAACAGCTTGTTTATTGGGCTTTTGAGGTTGTTTGTGAGGTTGATCAACTTGTTTGTGGGGCTGATCAGCTTGTTTGTGAGGCTTTTGAGGTTGTTTGTGAGACTGATCAGCTTGTTTGTGAGGCTGATCAATTTCTTTGTAGGGCTGATCAGCTTGTTTGTGAGGCTGATCAGCTTGTTTGTGAGGCTGATCAACTTGATTGTGAGGCTTTTGAGGTTGTTTTATGGGCTGATCACCTTTTTGTGAGGCTGATCAACTTGTTTGTGAGACTTATCAACTCGTTTGTGGGGCTGATCAACGTGTTTGTGAGGCTGATCAGCTTGTTTGTGGGACTGATCAGCTTGTTTGTGGGCTTATCAATTGTTTGTGAGGTTGATCAACTTCTTTGTAGGGCTGATCAGCTTGTTTGTGAGGCTGAACAGCTTGTTTATTGGGCTTTTGAGGTTGTTTGTGAGGTTGATCAACTTGTTTGTGGGGCTAATAAGCTTGTTTGTGAGGCTTTTGAGGTTGTTTGTGAGGCTGATGAGCTTGTTTGTGAGGCTGATCAGCTTGTTTGTGAGACTGATCATCTTATTTGTGAGGCTTTTGAGGTTGTTTGTGAGGCTGATCAGCTTGTGTGTGAGGCTGATCAATTTGTTTGTGAGGCTGATCATCTTGTTTGTGACTCTTTTGAGGTTGTTTCTGAGGCTGATCAACTTGTTTGTAGGGCTGCTCAGCTTGTTTGTGAGGCTGATCAGCTTGTTTGTGAGGCTTTTGAGGTTGTTTTGGGGACTGATCAACTTGTTTGTGAGGCAGATCAGCTTGCTTGTGGGGCTGATCTGCTTGTTTCTGATGCTGATCAAGTTGTTTGTGGGCTGATCAATTTTTTGTGAGGCTGATCAACTTGTTTGTAGGGCTGATCAGCTTGTTTGTGAGGCTGATCACCTTGTTTCTGGGGCTGATCAGCTTGTTTCTGGGCTGATCAGCTTGTTTGTGGGACTGATCACCTTTTTGGGGGGATTTTGAGGTTGTTTGTGAGGTTCATCAACTTGTTTGTTGGGCCTGCTCAGCTTGTTTGTGAGGTTCATCAACTTGTTTTTGGGGCTGATCAGCTTCTTTGTGAGGCTGATGAGGTTGTTTTTGGGGCTGATCAACTTGTTTCTGGTGCTGATCAACTTGTTTGTGAGATTCATCAACTCTTTTGTGGGGCTGGTCAACTTGTTTATGAGGCTGACCAACTTCTTTGTGAGACAGATCAGCTTGTGTGTGGGGCTGATCAGCTTGTTTCTGCTGCTGATCAACTTGTTTGTGAGATTCATCAACTCTTTTGTGGGGCTGGTCAACTTGTTTATGAGGATGACCAACTTGTTTGTGAGACAGATCAGCTTGTGTGTGGGGCTGATAAGCTTGTTTGTGGGGGTGATCAATTGTTTGTGGGCTGATCAGCTTGTTTCTGGGGCTCATCCAGCTTGTTTGTGGGGCTGTTGAGGTTTTTTGTATGGCTGATCAGCTTGTTTGTGGGGCTGAACAGCTTGTTTATTGGGCTTTTGAGGTTGTTTGTGAGGTTGATTAACTTGTTTGTGGGGCTGATCAGCTTGCTTGTGAGGCTTTTGAGCTTGTTTGTGAGACTGATCAACTTATTTGTGAGGCTTTTGAGGTTGTTTGTGAGGCTGATCAGCTTGTGTGTGAGGCTGATCAATTTGTTTGTGAGGCTGATCATCTTGTTTGTGACTCTTTTGAGGTTGTTTCTGAGGCTGATCAACTTGTTTGTAGGGCTGCTCAGCTTGTTTGTGAGGCTGATCAGCTTGTTTGTGAGGCTTTTGAGGTTGTTTTGGGGACTGATCAACTTGTTTGTGAGGCAGATCAGCTTGCTTGTGGGGCTGATCTGCTTGTTTCTGATGCTGATCAAGTTGTTTGTGGGCTGATCAATTTTTTGTGAGGCTGATCAACTTGTTTGTAGGGCTGATCAGCTTGTTTGTGAGGCTGATCACCTTGTTTCTGGGGCTGATCAGCTTGTTTCTGGGCTGATCAGCTTGTTTGTGGGACTGATCACCTTTTTGGGGGGCTTTTGAGGTTGTTTGTGAGGTTCATCAACTTGTTTGTTGGGCCTGCTCAGCTTGTTTGTGAGGTTCATCAACTTGTTTTTGGGGCTGATCAGCTTCTTTGTGAGGCTGATGAGGTTGTTTTTGGGGCTGATCAACTTGTTTCTGGTGCTGATCAACTTGTTTGTGAGATTCATCAACTCTTTTGTGGGGCTGGTCAACTTGTTTATGAGGCTGACCAACTTCTTTGTGAGACAGATCAGCTTGTGTGTGGGGCTGATCAGCTTGTTTGTGGGGCTGATCAGCTTGTTTGTGGGCTGATCAATTGTTTGTGAGGCTGATCAACTTGTTTGTAGGGCTGATCAGCTTGTTTGTGAGGCAGATCAGCTTGTTTGTGGGGCCGATCAGCTTGTTTATGAGGGTGATCAATTGTTTGTGGGCTGATCAGCTTGTTTCTGGGGCTGATCCAGCTTGTTTGTGGGGTGCTCAACTTGTTTGTGGGGCTGTTGAGGTTTTTTGTATGGCTGATCAGCTTGTTTGTGGGGCTGAACAGCTTGTTTATTGGGCTTTTGAGGTTGTTTGTGAGGTTGATTAACTTGTTTGTGGGGCTGATCAGCTTGTTTGTGAGGCTTTTGAGGTTGTTTGTGAGGCTGATGAGCTTGTTTGTGAGGCTGATCAGCTTGTTTGTGAGACTGATCATCTTATTTGTGAGGCTTTTGAGGTTGTTTGTGAGGCTGATCAGCTTGTGTGTGAGGCTGATCAATTTGTTTGTGAGGCTGATCATCTTGTTTGTGACTCTTTTGAGGTTGTTTCTGAGGCTGATCAACTTGTTTGTAGGGCTGCTCAGCTTGTTTGTGAGGCTGATCAGCTTGTTTGTGAGGCTTTTGAGGTTGTTTTGGGGACTGATCAACTTGTTTGTGAGGCAGATCAGCTTGCTTGTGGGGCTGATATGCTTGTTTCTGATGCTGATCAAGTTGTTTGTGGGCTGATCAATTTTTTGTGAGGCTGATCAACTTGTTTGTAGGGCTGATCAGCTTGTTTGTGAGGCTGATCAGCTTGTTTCTGGGCTGATCAGCTTGTTTGTGGGACTGATCAGCTTCTTTTTTGGGCTTTTGAGGTTGTTTGTGAGGTTCATCAACTTGTTTGTGGGCCTCCTCAGCTTGTTTGTGAGGTTCATCAACTTGTTTTGGGGGCTGATCAGCTTCTTTGTGAGGCTGATGAGGTTGTTTTTGGGGCTGATCAACTTGTTTCTGCTGCTGATCAACTTGTTTGTGAGATTCATCAACTCTTTTGTGGGGCTGGTCAACTTGTTTATGAGGCTGACCAACTTCTTTGTGAGACAGATCAGCTTGTGTGTGGGGCTGATAAGCTTGTTTGTGGGGCTGATCAGCTTGTTTGTGGGCTGATCAATTGTTTGTGGGCTGATCAGCTTGTTTCTGGTGCTGATCCAGCTTGTTTGTGGGGTGCTCAACTTGTTTGTGGGGCTGTTGAGGTTTTTTGTATGGCTGATCAGCTTGTTTGTGGGGCTGAACAGCTTGTTTATTGGGCTTTTGAGGTTGTTTGTGAGGTTGATCAACTTGTTTGTGGGGCTGATCAGCTTGTTTGTGAGGCATTTGAGGTTGTTTGTGAGACTGTTCAGCTTGTTTGTGAGGCTGATCAATTTCTTTGTAGGGCTGATCAGCTTGTTTGTGAGGCTGATCAGCTTGTTTGTGAGGCTGATCAACTTGATTGTGAGGCTTTTGAGGTTGTTTTATGGGCTGATCAACTTGTTTGTGGGGCTGATCAACTTGTTTGTGAGACTTATCAACTCGTTTGTGGGGCTGATCAACGTGTTTGTGAGGCTGATTAAGTTGTTTGTGAGGCAGATCAGCTTGTTTGTGGGGCTGATCAGCTTGTTTGTGGGACTGATCAGCTTGTTTGTGGACTGATCAATTGTTTGTGAGGTTGATCAACTTGTTTGTAGGGCTGATCAGCTTGTTTGTGAGGCTTTTGAGGTTGTTTGTGAGGCTGATGAGCTTGTTTGTGAGGCTGATCAGCTTGTTTGTGAGACTGATCATCTTATTTGTGAGGCTGATGAGCTTGTTTGTGAGGCTGATCAGCTTGTGTGTGAGGCTGATCAATTTGTTTGTGAGGCTGATCATCTTGTTTGTGACTCTTTTGAGGTTGTTTCTGAGGCTGATCAACTTGTTTGTAGGGCTGATCAGCTTGTTTGTGAGGCTGATCAGCTTGTTTGTGAGGCTTTTGAGGTTGTTTTGGGGACTGATCAACTTGTTTGTGAGGCAGATCAGCTTGCTTGTGGGGCTGATCTGCTTGTTTCTGATGCTGATCAAGTTGTTTGTGGGCTGATCAATTTTTTGTGAGGCTGATCAACTTGTTTGTAGGGCTGATCAGCTTGTTTGTGAGGCTGATCACCTTGTTTCTGGGGCTGATCAGCTTGTTTCTGGGCTGATCAGCTTGTTTGTGGGACTGATCACCTTTTTGGGGGGCTTTTGAGGTTGTTTGTGAGGTTCATCAACTTGTTTGTTGGGCCTGCTCAGCTTGTTTGTGAGGTTCATCAACTTGTTTTTGGGGCTGATCAGCTTCTTTGTGAGGCTGATGAGGTTGTTTTTGGGGCTGATCAACTTGTTTCTGGTGCTGATCAACTTGTTTGTGAGATTCATCAACTCTTTTGTGGGGCTGGTCAACTTGTTTATGAGGCTGACCAACTTCTTTGTGAGACAGATCAGCTTGTGTGTGGGGCTGATCAGCTTGTTTGTGGGGCTGATCAGCTTGTTTGTGGGCTGATCAATTGTTTGTGAGGCTGATCAACTTGTTTGTAGGGCTGATCAGCTTGTTTGTGAGGCAGATCAGCTTGTTTGTGGGACCGATCAGCTTGTTTATGAGGGTGATCAATTGTTTGTGGGCTGATCAGCTTGTTTCTGGGGCTGATCCAGCTTGTTTGTGGGGTGCTCAACTTGTTTGTGGGGCTGTTGAGGTTTTTTGTATGGCTGATCAGCTTGTTTGTGGGGCTGAACAGCTTGTTTATTGGGCTTTTGAGGTTGTTTGTGAGGTTGATTAACTTGTTTGTGGGGCTGATCAGCTTGCTTGTGAGGCTTTTGAGGTTGTTTGTGAGACTGATCAACTTATTTGTGAGGCTTTTGAGGTTGTTTGTAAGGCTGATCAGCTTGTGTGTGAGGCTGATCAGCTTGTTTGTGAGGCTGATCATCTTGTTTGTGACTCTTTTGAGGTTGTTTCTGAGGCTGATCAACTTGTTTGTAGGGCTGCTCAGCTTGTTTGTGAGGCTGATCAGCTTGTTTGTGAGGCTTTTGAGGTTGTTTTGGGGACTGATCAACTTGTTTGTGAGGCAGATCAGCTTGCTTGTGGGGCTGATCTGCTTGTTTCTGATGCTGATCAAGTTGTTTGTGGGCTGATCAATTTTTTGTGAGGCTGATCAACTTGTTTGTAGGGCTGATCAGCTTGTTTGTGAGGCTGATCACCTTGTTTCTGGGGCTGATCAGCTTGTTTCTGGGCTGATCAGCTTGTTTGTGGGACTGATCACCTTTTTGGGGGGCTTTTGAGGTTGTTTGTGAGGTTCATCAACTTGTTTGTTGGGCCTGCTCAGCTTGTTTGTGAGGTTCATCAACTTGTTTTTGGGGCTGATCAGCTTCTTTGTGAGGCTGATGAGGTTGTTTTTGGGGCTGATCAACTTGTTTCTGGTGCTGATCAACTTGTTTGTGAGATTCATCAACTCTTTTGTGGGGCTGGTCAACTTGTTTATGAGGCTGACCAACTTCTTTGTGAGACAGATCAGCTTGTGTGTGGGGCTGATCAGCTTGTTTGTGGGGCTGATCAGCTTGTTTGTGGGCTGATCAATTGTTTGTGAGGCTGATCAACTTGTTTGTAGGGCTGATCAGCTTGTTTGTGAGGCAGATCAGCTTGTTTGTGGGGCCGATCAGCTTGTTTATGAGGGTGATCAATTGTTTGTGGGCTGATCAGCTTGATTCTGGGGCTGATCCAGCTTGTTTGTGGGGTGCTCAACTTGTTTGTGGGGCTGTTGTGGTTTTTTGTATGGCTGATCAGCTTGTTTGTGGGGCTGAACAGCTTGTTTATTGGGCTTTTGAGGTTGTTTGTGAGGTTGATCAACTTGTTTGTGGGGCTGATCAGCTTGCTTGTGAGGCTTTTGAGGTTGTTTGTGAGACTGATCAACTTATTTGTGAGGCTTTTGAGGTTGTTTGTGAGGCTGATGAGCTTGTTTGTGAGGCTGATCAGCTTGTTTGTGAGACTGATCATCTTATTTGTGAGGCTTTTGAGGTTGTTTGTGAGGCTGATCAGCTTGTGTGTGAGGCTGATCAATTTGTTTGTGAGGCTGATCATCTTGTTTGTGACTCTTTTGAGGTTGTTTCTGAGGCTGCTCAACTTGTTTGTAGGGCTGCTCAGCTTGTTTGTGAGGCTGATCAGCTTGTTTGTGAGGCTTTTGAGGTTGTTTTGGGGACTGATCAACTTGTTTGTGAGGCAGATCAGCTTGCTTGTGGGGCTGATCTGCTTGTTTCTGATGCTGATCAAGTTGTTTGTGGGCTGATCAATTTTTTGTGAGGCTGATCAACTTGTTTGTAGGGCTGATCAGCTTGTTTGTGAGGCTGATCACCTTGTTTCTGGGGCTGATCAGCTTGTTTCTGGGCTGATCAGCTTGTTTGTGGGACTGATCACCTTTTTGGGGGGCTTTTGAGGTTGTTTGTGAGGTTCATCAACTTGTTTGTTGGGCCTGCTCAGCTTGTTTGTGAGGTTCATCAACTTGTTTTTGGGGCTGATCAGCTTCTTTGTGAGGCTGATGAGGTTGTTTTGGGGGCTGATCAACTTGTTTCTGGTGCTGATCAACTTGTTTGTGAGATTCATCAACTCTTTTGTGGGGCTGGTCAACTTGTTTATGAGGCTGACCAACTTCTTTGTGAGACAGATCAGCTTGTGTGTGGGGCTGATCAGCTTGTTTGTGGGGCTGATCAGCTTGTTTGTGGGCTGATCAATTGTTTGTGAGGCTGATCAACTTGTTTGTAGGGCTGATCAGCTTGTTTGTGAGGCAGATCAGCTTGTTTGTGGGGCCGATCAGCTTGTTTATGAGGGTGATCAATTGTTTGTGGGCTGATCAGCTTGTTTCTGGGGCTGATCCAGCTTGTTTATGGGGTGCTCAACTTGTTTGTGGGGCTGTTGAGGTTTTTTGTATGGCTGATCAGCTTGTTTGTGGGGCTGAACAGCTTGTTTATTGGGCTTTTGAGGTTGTTTGTGAGGTTGATCAACTTGTTTGTGGGGCTGATCAGCTTGCTTGTGAGGCTTTTGAGGTTGTTTGTGAGACTGATCAACTTATTTGTGACTCTTTTGAGGTTGTTTCTGAGGCTGATCAACTTGTTTGTACGGCTGACCAGCTTGTTTATGAGGCTGATCAGCGTGTTTGTAGGGCTGAACAGCTTGTTTATTGGGCTTTTGAGGTTGTTTGTGAGGTTGATCAACTTGTTTGTGGGGCTGATCAGCTTGTTTGTGAGGCTTTTGAGGTTGTTTGTGAGACTGATCAGCTTGTTTGTGAGGCTGATCAATTTCTTTGAAGGGCTGATCAGCTTGTTTGTGAGGCAGATCAGCTTGTTTGTTAGGCTGATCAACTTGTTTGTGAGGCTTTTCAGGTTGTTTTGGCGGCTGATCAACTCGTTTGTGGGGCTGATCAACTTGTTTGTGAGGCTGATTAACTTGTTTGTGAGGCAGATCAGCTTGTTTGTGGGACTGATCAGCTTGTTTGTGGGGCAGATCAGCTTGTTTGTGGGACTGATCAGATTGTTTATGAGGGTGATCAGCTTGTTTGTGGGCTGATCAGCTTGTTTCTGGGGCTGATCAGTTTGTTTGTAGGGTGCTCAACCTGTTTGTGGGGCTGTTGAGTGTGCTTTATAGGGCAGATCAGCTTGTTTGTGGGACTGATCAGCTTCTTTTTTTGGGCTTTTGAGGTTGTTTGTGAGGTTCATCAACTTGTTTGTGGGCCTGCTCAGCTTGTTTGTGATGTTCATCAACTTGTTTTTGGGGCTGATCAGCTTGTTTCTTGTGCTGATCAACTTGTTTGTGAGATTCATCAACACTTTTGTGGGGCTGGTCAACTTGTTTATGAGGCTGACCAACTTGTTTGTGAGACAGATCAGCTTGTGTGTGGGGCTGATCAGCTTGTTTGTGGGACTGATCAGCTTGTTTGTGGGCTGATCAATTGTTTGTGAGGCTGATCAGCTTGTTTGTGAGGCAGATCAGCTTGTTTGTGGGACCGATCAGATTGTTTATGAGGGTGATCAATTGTTTGTGGGCTGATCAGCTTGTTTCTGGGGCTGATCCAGCTTGTTTGTGGGGCTGTTGAGGTTTTTTGTATGGCTGATCAGCTTGTTTGTGGGGCTGAACAGCTTGTTTATTGGGCTTTTGAGGTTGTTTGTGAGGTTGATGAACTTGTTTGTTGGGCTGATCAGCTTCCTTGTGAGGCTTTTGAGCTTGTTTGTGAGACTGATCAACTTATTTGTGAGGCTTTTGAGGTTGTTTGTGAGGCTGATCAGCTTGTGTGTGAGGCTGATCAATTTGTTTGTGAGGCTGATCATCTTGTTTGTGGGCTGATCAATTGTTTGTGAGGTTGATCAACTTGTTTGTAGGGCTGATCAGCTTGTTTGTGAGGCTGAACAGCTTGTTTATTGGGCTTTTGAGGTTGTTTGTGAGGTTGATCAACTTGTTTGTGGGGCTAATAAGCTTGTTTGTGAGGCTTTTGAGGTTGTTTGTGAGGCTGATGAGCTTGTTTGTGAGGCTGATCAGCTTGTTTGTGAGACTGATCATCTTATTTGTGAGGCTTTTGAGGTTGTTTGTGAGGCTGATCAGCTTGTGTGTGAGGCTGATCAGCTTGTTTGTGAGGCTGATCAGCTTGTTTGTGAGGCTGATCAGCTTGTTTGTGAGGCTTTTGAGGTTGTTTTGGGGACTGATCAACTTGTTTGTGAGGCAGATCAGCTTGCTTGTGGGGCTGATCTGCTTGTTTCTGATGCTGATCAAGTTGTTTGTGGGCTGATCAATTTTTTGTGAGGCTGATCAACTTGTTTGTAGGGCTGATCAGCTTGTTTGTGAGGCTGATCACCTTGTTTCTGGGGCTGATCAGCTTGTTTCTGGGCTGATCAGCTTGTTTGTGGGACTGATCACCTTTTTGGGGGGCTTTTGAGGTTGTTTGTGAGGTTCATCAACTTGTTTGTTCGGCCTGCTCAGCTTGTTTGTGAGGTTCATCAACTTGTTTTTGGGGCTGATCAGCTTCTTTGTGAGGCTGATGAGGTTGTTTTTGGGGCTGATCAACTTGTTTCTGGTGCTGATCAACTTGTTTGTGAGATTCATCAACTCTTTTGTGGGGCTGGTCAACTTGTTTATGAGGCTGACCAACTTCTTTGTGAGACAGATCAGCTTGTGTGTGGGGCTGATCAGCTTGTTTGTGGGGCTGATCAGCTTGTTTGTGGGCTGATCAATTCTTTGTGAGGCTGATCAACTTGTTTGTAGGGCTGATCAGCTTGTTTGTGAGGCAGATCAGCTTGTTTGTGGGACCGATCAGCTTGTTTATGAGGGTGATCAATTGTTTGTGGGCTGATCAGCTTGTTTCTGGGGCTGATCCAGCTTGTTTGTGGGGTGCTCAACTTGTTTGTGGGGCTGTTGAGGTTTTTTGTATGGCTGATCAGCTTGTTTGTGGGGCTGAACAGCTTGTTTATTGGGCTTTTGAGGTTGTTTGTGAGGTTGATTAACTTGTTTGTGGGGCTGATCAGCTTGTTTGTGAGGCTTTTGAGGTTGTTTGTGAGGCTGATGAGCTTGTTTGTGAGGCTGATCAGCTTGTTTGTGAGACTGATCATCTTATTTGTGAGGCTTTTGAGGTTGTTTGTGAGGCTGATCAGCTTGTGTGTGAGGCTGATGAATTTGTTTGTGAGGCTGATCATCTTGTTTGTGACTCTTTTGAGGTTGTTTCTGAGGCTGATCAACTTGTTTGTAGGGCTGCTCAGCTTGTTTGTGAGGCTGATCAGCTTGTTTGTGAGGCTTTTGAGGTTGTTTTGGGGACTGATCAACTTGTTTGTGAGGCAGATCAGCTTGCTTGTGGGGCTGATCTGCTTGTTTCTGATGCTGATCAAGTTGTTTGTGGGCTGATCAATTTTTTGTGAGGCTGATCAACTTGTTTGTAGGGCTGATCAGCTTGTTTGTGAGGCTGATCAGCTTGTTTCTGGGCTGATCAGCTTGTTTGTGGGACTGATCAGCTTCTTTTTTGGGCTTTTGAGGTTGTTTGTGAGGTTCATCAACTTGTTTGTGGGCCTGCTCAGCTTGTTTGTGAGGTTCATCAACTTGTTTTTGGGGCTGATCAGCTTCTTTGTGAGGCTGATGAGGTTGTTTTTGGGGCTGATCAACTTGTTTCTGCTGCTGATCAACTTGTTTGTGAGATTCATCAACTCTTTTGTGGGGCTGGTCAACTTGTTTATGAGGCTGACCAACTTCTTTGTGAGACAGATCAGCTTGTGTGTGGGGCTGATAAGCTTGTTTGTGGGGCTGATCAGCTTGTTTGTGGGCTGATCAATTGTTTGTGAGGCTTATCAACTTGTTTGTAGGGCTGATCAGCTTGTTTGTGAGGCAGATCAGCTTGTTTGTGGGACCGATCAGATTGTTTATGAGGGTGATCAATTGTTTGTGGGCTGATCAGCTTGTTTCTGGGGCTGATCCAGCTTGTTTGTGGGGTGCTCAACTTGTTTGTGGGGCTGTTGAGGTTTTTTGTATGGCTGATCAGCTTGTTTGTTGGGCTGAACAGCTTGTTTATTGGGCTTTTGAGGTTGTTTGTGAGGTTGATCAACTTGTTTGTGGGGCTGATCAGCTTGTTTGTGAGGCTTTTGAGGTTGTTTGTGAGACTGATCAGCTTCTTTGTGAGGCTGATCAATTTCTTTGTAGGGCTGATCAGCTTGTTTGTGAGGCTGATCAGCTTGTTTGTGAGGCTGATCAACTTGATTGTGAGGCTTTTGAGGTTGTTTTATGGGCTGATCAACTTGTTTGTGGGGCTGATCAACTTGTTTGTGAGACTTATCAACTCGTTTGTGGGGCTGATCAACGTGTTTGTGAGGCTGATTAAGTTGTTTGTGAGGCAGATCAGCTTGTTTGTGGGGCTGATCAGCTTGTTTGTGGGACTGATCAGCTTGTTTGTGGGCTGATCAATTGTTTGTGAGGTTGATCAACTTGTTTGTAGGGCTGATCAGCTTGTTTGTGAGGCTGAACAGCTTGTTTATTGGGATTTTGAGGTTGTTTGTGAGGTTGATCAACTTGTTTCTGGGGCTAATAAGCTTGTTTGTGAGGCTTTTGAGGTTGTTTGTGAGGCTTTTGAGGTTGTTTGTGAGGCTGATCAGCTTGTGTGTGAGGCTGATCAATTTGTTTGTGAGGCTGATCATCTTGTTTGTGACTCTTTTGAGGTTGTTTCTGAGGCTGATCAACTTGTTTGTAGGGCTGCTCAGCTTGTTTGTGAGGCTGATCAGCTTGTTTGTGAGGCTTTTGAGGTTGTTTTGGGGACTGATCAACTTGTTTGTGAGGCAGATCAGCTTGCTTGTGAGGCTGATCAACTTGTTTGTAGGGCTGATCAGCTTGTTTGTGAGGCTGATCACCTTGTTTCTGGGGCTGATCAGCTTGTTTCTGGGCTGATCAGCTTGTTTGTGGGACTGATCACCTTTTTGGGGGGCTTTTGAGGTTGTTTGTGAGGTTCATCAACTTGTTTGTTGGGCCTGCTCAGCTTGTTTGTGAGGTTCATCAACTTGTTTTTGGGGCTGATCAGCTTGTTTGTGAGGCTGATGAGGTTGTTTTTGGGGCTGATCAACTTGTTTCTGTTGCTGATCAACTTGTTTGTGAGATTCATCAACTCTTTTGTGGGGCTGGTCAACTTGTTTATGAGGCTGACCAACTTCTTTGTGAGACAGATCAGCTTGTGTGTGGGGCTGATCAGCTTGTTTGTGGGGCTGATCAGCTTGTTTGTGGGCTGATCAATTGTTTGTGAGGCTGATCAACTTGTTTGTAGGGCTGATCAGCTTGTTTGTGAGGCAGATCAGCTTGTTTGTGGGGCCGATCAGCTTGTTTATGAGGGTGATCAATTGTTTGTGGGCTGATCAGCTTGTTTCTGGGGCTGATCCAGCTTGTTTGTGGGGTGCTCAACTTGTTTGTGGGGCTGTTGAGGTTTTTTGTATGGCTGATCAGCTTGTTTGTGGGGCTGAACAGCTTGTTTATTGGGCTTTTGAGCTTGTTTGTGAGGTTGATTAACTTGTTTGTGGGGCTGATCAGCTTGCTTGTGAGGCTTTTGAGCTTGTTTGTGAGACTGATCAACTTATTTGTGAGGCTTTTGAGGTTGTTTGTGAGGCTGATCAGCTTGTGTGTGAGGCTGATCAATTTGTTTGTGAGGCTGATCATCTTGTTTGTGACTCTTTTGAGGTTGTTTCTGAGGCTGATCAACTTGTTTGTAGGGCTGCTCAGCTTGTTTGTGAGGCTGATCAGCTTGTTTGTGAGGCTTTTGAGGTTGTTTTGGGGACTGATCAACTTGTTTGTGAGGCAGATCAGCTTGCTTGTGGGGCTGATCTGCTTGTTTCTGATGCTGATCAAGTTGTTTGTGGGCTGATCAATTTTTTGTGAGGCTGATCAACTTGTTTGTAGGGCTGATCAGCTTGTTTGTGAGGCTGATCACCTTGTTTCTGGGGCTGATCAGCTTGTTTCTGGGCTGATCAGCTTGTTTGTGGGACTGATCATCTTTTTGGGGGGCTTTTGAGGTTGTTTGTGAGGTTCATCAACTTGTTTGTTGGGCCTGCTCAGCTTGTTTGTGAGGCTGATGAGGTTGTTTTTGGGGCTGATCAACTTGTTTCTGGTGCTGATCAACTTGTTTGTGAGATTCATCAACTCTTTTGTGGGGCTGGTCAACTTGTTTATGAGGCTGACCAACTTCTTTGTGAGACAGATCAGCTTGTGTGTGGGGCTGATCAGCGGGGCTGATCAGCTTGTTTGTGGGCTGATCAATTGTTTGTGAGGCTGATCAACTTGTTTGTAGGGCTGATCAGCTTGTTTGTGAGGCAGATCAGCTTGTTTGTGGGGCCGATCAGCTTGTTTATGAGGGTGATCAATTGTTTGTGGGCTGATCAGCTTGATTCTGGGGCTGATCCAGCTTGTTTGTGGGGTGCTCAACTTGTTTGTGGGGCTGTTGTGGTTTTTTGTATGGCTGATCAGCTTGTTTGTGGGGCTGAACAGCTTGTTTATTGGGCTTTTGAGGTTGTTTGTGAGGTTGATCAACTTGTTTGTGGGGCTGATCAGCTTGCTTGTGAGGCTTTTGAGGTTGTTTCTGAGACTGATCAACTTATTTGTGAGGCTTTTGAGATTGTTTGTGAGGCTGATGAGCTTGTTTGTGAGGCTGATCAGCTTGTTTGTGAGACTGATCATCTTATTTTCGAGGCTTTTGAGGTTGTTTGTGAGGCTGATCAGCTTTTGTGTGAGGCTGATCAATTTGTTTGTGAGGCTGATCATCTTGTTTGTGACTCTTTTGAGGTTGTTTCTGAGGCTGATCAACTTGTTTGTAGGGCTGCTCAGCTTGTTTGTGAGGCTGATCAGCTTGTTTGTGAGGCTTTTGAGGTTGTTTTGGGGACTGATCAACTTGTTTGTGAGGCAGATCAGCTTGCTTGTGGGGCTGATCTGCTTGTTTCTGATGCTGATCAAGTTGTTTGTGGGCTGATCAATTTTTTGTGAGGCTGATCAACTTGTTTGTAGGGCTGATCAGCTTGTTTGTGAGGCTGATCACCTTGTTTCTGGGGCTGATCAGCTTGTTTCTGGGCTGATCAGCTTGTTTGTGGGACTGATCACCTTTTTGGGGGGCTTTTGAGGTTGTTTGTGAGGTTCATCAACTTGTTTGTTGGGCCTGCTCAGCTTGTTTGTGAGGTTCATCAACTTGTTTTTGGGGCTGATCAGCTTCTTTGTGAGGCTGATGAGGTTGTTTTTGGGGCTGATCAACTTGTTTCTGGTGCTGATCAACTTGTTTGTGAGATTCATCAACTCTTTTGTGGGGCTGGTCAACTTGTTTATGAGGCTGACCAACTTCTTTGTGAGACAGATCAGCTTGTGTGTGCGGCTGATCAGCTTGTTTGTGGAGCTGATCAGCTTGTTTGTGGGCTGATCAATTGTTTGTGAGGCTGATCAACTTGTTTGTAGGGCTGATCAGCTTGTTTGTGAGGCAGATCAGCTTGTTTGTGGGGCCGATCAGCTTGTTTATGAGGGTGATCAATTGTTTGTGGGCTGATCAGCTTGTTTCTGGGGCTGATCCAGCTTGTTTGTGGGGTCCTCAACTTGTTTGTGGGGCTGTTGAGGTTTTTTGTATGGCTGATCAGCTTGTTTGTGGGGCTGAACAGCTTGTTTATTGGGCTTTTGAGGTTGTTTGTGAGGTTGATCAACTTGTTTGTGGGGCTGATCAGCTTGCTTGTGAGGCTTTTGAGGTTGTTTGTGAGACTGATCAACTTATTTGTGAGGCTTTTGAGGTTGTTTGTGAGGCTGATCAGCTTGTGTGTGAGGCTGATCAATTTGTTTGTGAGGCTGATCATCTTGTTTGTGACTCTTTTGAGGTTGTTTCTGAGGCTGATCAACTTGTTTGTACGGCTGACCAGCTTGTTTATGAGGCTGATCAGCGTGTTTGTAGGGCTGAACAGCTTGTTTATTGGGCTTTTGAGGTTGTTTGTGAGGTTGATCAACTTGTTTGTGGGGCTGATCAGCTTGTTTGTGAGGCTTTTGAGGTTGTTTGTGAGGCTGATCAGCTTGTTTGTGAGGCTGATCAATTTCTTTGAAGGGCTGATCAGCTTGTTTGTGAGGCAGATCAGCTTGTTTGTTAGGCTGATCAACTTGTTTGTGAGGCTTTTCAGGTTGTTTTGGGGGCTGATCAACTCGTTTTTGGGGCTGATCAACTTGTTTGTGAGGCTGATTAACTTGTTTGTGAGGCAGATCAGCTTGTTTGTGGGGCTGATCAGCTTGTTTGTGGGGCTGATCAGCTTCTTTCTAGGGCTGATCAGCTTGTTTGTGAGGCAGATCAGCTTGTTTGTGGGACTGATCAGATTGTTTATGAGGGTGATCAGCTTGTTTGTGGGCTGATCAGCTTGTTTCTGGGGCTGATCAGCTTGTTTGTAGGGTGCTCAACCTGTTTGTGGGGCTGTTGAGTGTGCTTTATAGGGTAGATCAGCTTGTTTGTGGGACTGATCAGCTTCTTTTTTTCGGCTTTTGAGGTTGTTTGTGAGGTTCATCAACTTGTTTGTGGGCCTGCTCAGCTTGTTTGTGATGTTCATCAACTTGTTTTTGGGGCTGATCAGCTTGTTTCTTGTGCTGATCAACTTGTTTGTGAGATTCATCAACACTTTTGTGGGGCTGGTCAACTTGTTTATGAGGCTGACCAACTTGTTTGTGAGACAGATCAGCTTGTGTGTGGGGCTGATCAGCTTGTTTGTTGGACTGATCAGCTTGTTTGTGGGCTGATCAATTGTTTGTGAGGCTGATCAGCTTGTTTGTGAGGCAGATCAGCTTGTTTGTGGGAACGATCAGATTGTTTATGAGGGTGATCAATTGTTTGTTGGCTGATCAGCTTGTTTCTGGGGCTGTTCCAGGTTGTTTGTGGGGTGCTCAACTTGTTTGTGGGGCTGTTGAGGTTTTTTGTAGGGCTGATCAGCTTGTTTGTGGGGCTGAACAGCTTGTTTATTGGGCTTTTGAGGTTGTTTGTGAGGTTGATCAACTTGTTTGTGGGGCTGATCAGCTTGTTTGTGAGGCTTTTGTGGTTGTTTGTCAGACTGATCAGCTTCTTTGTGAGGCTGATCAATTTCTTTGTAGGGCTGATCAGCTTGTTTGTGAGGCTGATCAGGTTGTTTGTGAGGCTGATCAACTTGATTGTGAGGCTTTTGAGGTTGTTTTATGGGCTGATCAACTTGTTTGTGGGGCTGATCAACTTGTTTGTGAGACTTATCAACTCGTTTGTGGGGCTGATCAACTTGTTTGTGAGGCAGATCAGCTTGTTTGTGGGGCTGATCAGCTTGTTTGTGGGACTGATCAGCTTGTTTGTGGGCTGATCAATTGTTTGTGAGGTTGATCAACTTGTTTGTAGGGCTGATGAGCTTGTTTGTGAGGCAGATCAGCTTGTTTCTTCGACTGATCAGATTGTTTCTGAGGGTGATCAATTGTTTGTGGGCTGATCAGCTTGTTTCTGGGGCTGATCAGCTTGTTTGTGGGGTGCTCAACTTGTTTGTGGGGCTGATCAGCTTGTTTATTGGGCTTTTGAGGTTGTTTGTGAGGTTGATCAACTTGTTTGTGGGGCTGATCGGCTTGTTTGTGAGGCTTTTGAGGTTGTTTGTGAGGCTGATGAGCTTGTTTGTGAGGCTGATCAGCTTGTTTGTGAGGCTGATCAGCTTGTTTGTGAGGCTGATCAGCTTGTTTGTGAGGCTTTTGAGGTTGTTTTGGGGACTGATCAACTTGTTTGTGAGGCAGATCAGCTTGCTTGTGGGGCTGATCTGCTTGTTTCTGATGCTGATCAAGTTGTTTGTGGGCTGATCAATTTTTTGTGAGGCTGATCAACTTGTTTGTAGGGCTGATCAGCTTGTTTGTGAGGCTGATCACCTTGTTTCTGGGGCTGATCAGCTTGTTTCTGGGCTGATCAGCTTGTTTGTGGGACTGATCAGCTTCTTTTTTGGGCTTTTGAGGTTGTTTGTGAGGTTCATCAACTTGTTTGTGGGCCTGCTCAGCTTGTTTGTGAGGTTCATCAACTTGTTTTTGGGGCTGATCAGCTTCTTTGTGAGGCTGATGAGGTTGTTTTTGGGGCTGATCAACTTGTTTCTGCTGCTGATCAACTTGTTTGTGAGATTCATCAACTCTTTTGTGGGGCTGGTCAACTTGTTTACGAGGCTGACCAACTTGTTTGTGAGACAGATCAGCTTGTGTGTGGGGCTGATCAGCTTCTTTGTTGGGCTGATCAGCTTGTTTGTGGGCTGATCAATTGTTTGTGAGGCTGATCAACTTGTTTCTAGGGCTGATCAGCTTGTTTGTGAGGCAGATCAGCTTGTTTGTGGGAACGATCAGATTGTTTATGAGGGTGATCAATTGTTTGTGGGCTGATCAGCTTGTTTCTGGGGCTGATCCAGCTTGTTTGTGGGGTGCTCAACTTGTTTGTGGGGCTGTTGAGGTTTTTTGTAGGGCTGATCAGCTTTTTTTTCGGGGCTGAACAGCTTGTTTATTGGGCTTTTGAGGTTGTTTGTGAGGTTGATCAACTTGTTTGTGGGGCTGATCAGCTTGCTTGTGAGGCTTTTGAGGTTGTTTGTCAGACTGATCAGCTTCTTTGTGAGGCTGATCAATTTCTTTGTAGGGCTGATCAGCTTGTTTATGAGGCTGATCAGCTTGTTTGTGAGGCTGATCAGTTTGTTTGTGAGGCTGATCAACTTGATTGTGAGGGTTTTGAGGTTGTTTTATGGGCTGATCAACTTGTTTGTGGGGCTGATCAACTTGTTTGTGAGACTCATCAACTCGTTTGTGGGGCTGATCAACTTGTTTGTGAGGCTGATTAACTTCTTTGTGAGGCAGATCAGCTTGTTTGTGGGACTGATCAGCTTGTTTGTGGGCTGATCAATTGTTTGTGAGGTTGATCAACTTGTTTGTAGGGCTGATCAGCCTGTTTGTGAGGAGGATCAGCTTGTTTGTGGGACTGATCAGATTGTTTCTGAGGGTGATCAATTGTTTGTGGGCTGATCAGCTTGTTTCTGGGGCTGATAAGCTTGTTTGCGGGGTGCTGAACTTGTTTGTGGGGCTGTTGAGGGTTTTTGTAGGGCTGATCAGCTTGTTTGTGGGGCTGAACAGCTTGTTTATTGGGCTTTTGAGGTTGTTTGTGAGGTTGATCAACTTGTTTGTGGGGCTGATCAGCTTGTTTGTGAGGCTTTTGAGGTTGTTTGTGAGGCTGATGACCTTGTTTGTGAGGCTGATCAAGTTGTTTGTGGGCTGATCAATTGTTTGTGAGGCTGATCAATTTGTTTGTAGGGCTGATCAGCTTGTTTGTGAGGCTGATCACCTTGTTTCTGGGGCTGATCAGCTTGTTTGTGAGACTGATCATCTTATTTATGAGGCTTTTGAGGTTGTTTGTGCGGCTGATCAGCTTGTGTGTGAGGCTGATCAATTTGTTTGTGAGGCTGATCATGTTGTTTGTGACTCTTTTGAGGTTGTTTCTGAGGCTGATCAACTTGTTTGTAGGGCTGCTCAGCTTGTTTGTGAGGCTGATCAGCTTGTTTGTGAGGCTTTTGAGGTTGTTTTGGGCACTGATCAACTTGTTTGTGAGGCAGATCAGCTTGCTTGTGGGGCTGATCAGCTTGTTTCTGATGCTGATCAAGTTGTTTGTGGGCTGATCAGCTTGTTTGTGAGGAAAATCAGCTTGTTTGTGGGACTGATCAACTTGTTTGTGAGGCTTTTGAGATTGTTTTTGGGGCTCATCAACTTGTTTGTGGGGCTGATCAGCTTGTTTGTAAGACTCATCACCTCTTTTTTGGGGCTGATCAACTTGTTTGTGAGGCTGATTTACTTGTTTGTGAGGCAGATCAGCTTGTTTGTGGCGCTTATCAGCTTGTTTGTGGGGCTGATCAGCTTGTTTCTGGGCTGATCAATTGTTTGTGAGGCTGATCAATTTGTGTGTGCGGCTGATCAACTCGTTTGTGTTTCTGGGGTGTGTGGTGTTGTTTGTAGGGCTGGTAAAGTTGGTTGTGAGGCTGACCAATCTGTGTGTGAGGCTGATCAACTCGTTTGTGGGGATTTTGAGGTTGTTTGTGACGCTGATCAGCTTGTTTGTGGGGCTGATCAACTTGTTTGTGAGACACATCAACTCGTTTGTGGGGCCGGTCAACTTGTTTGTGGGGCTGATCAGCTTGTTTCTGATGCTGATCAAGATGTTTGTAGGCTGATCAATTGTTTGTGAGGCTGATTAACTTGTTTGTAGGGCTTATCAGCTAGTTTGTGAGCCTGATCAGCTTGTTTTTGGGGCTGATCAGCTTGTTTCTGGGGCTGATCAGCTTGTTTGTGGGCTAATCAACTTGTTTGTGGGGCTGTTGAGGTTGTTTTTAGGGCTGATCAACTTGTTTGTGGGGCTGATCAGCTTGTTTGTGAGGCTTTTGAGGTTGTTTGTGAGACTGATCAGCTTGTTTGTGAGGCTGATCAATTTCTTTGTAGGGCTTATCAGCTTCTATGTGAGGCTGATCAACTTGTTTGTGAGGCTTTTGAGGTTGTTTTGGGGGCTGATCAACTCGTTTGTGGGGCTGATCAACTTGTTGGTAAGGCTGATTAACTTGTTTGTGAGGCAGATCAGCTTGTTTGTGGGGCTGATTAGCTTGTTTCTGGTGCTGATCAGCTTGTTTCTGGACTAATCAATTGTTTGTGAGGAAGAGCAACTTTTTTCTCGGGCTGATCAACATGTTTGTGAGGCTGATCAACTTGTTTGTGGGACTGATCAACTTGTTTGTAGGGCTGATCAGCTTCTTTGTTCTGCTGATCCACTTGTTAATGGGCTTGATCAAATTGAGAGCTTTTGATGTTATTTTGTGCGCTGATCAACTTGTTTTGTGGGGCTGATCAACTTGTTTGTGAGACTGATCAACTTATTTGTGAGGCTTTTGAGGTTGTTTGTGATGCTGATCAGCTTGTTTGTGAGGCTGATCAATTTGTTTGTGAGGCTGATCATCTTGTTTGTGACTCTTTTGAGGTTGTTTCTGAGGCTGATCAACTTGTTTGTAGGGCTGATCAGCTTGTTTGTGAGGCTTTTGAGATTGTTTGTGAGGCTTTTGAGATTGTTTAGGGGGCTGATCAACCTGTTTGTGAGGCACATCAGCTTGTTTGTGGGGCTGATCAGCTTCTTTCTGATGCTGATCAAGTTGTTTGTGGGCTGATCAATTGTTTGTGAGGCTGATCAACTTGTTTGTAGGGCTGATCAGCTTGTTTGTGAGGCTGATCAGCTTGTTTCTGGGGCTGATCAGCTTGTTTGTGGGCTGCTCAACTTGTTTGTGGGGCTGTTGAGTGTGCTTTATAGGGCTGATCAGCTTGTTTCTGGGACTGATCAGCTTGTTTATTGCGCTTTTGAGGTTGTTTGTGAGGTTCATCAACTTGTATGTGGGCCTACTCAGCCTGTTTTTTAGGTTCATCAACTTGTTTTGGGGGCTGATCAGCTTGTTTGTGAGGCTGATCAATTTGTTTATGACTCTTTTGAGGTTCTTTCTAAGGCTGATCAATTTGTTTGTAGGGCTGATCAGGTTGTTTGTGAGACTGATCAGCTTGTTTGGGAGGCTGATCAACTTGTTTGTAGAGCTGAACAGCTTGTTTGTGAGGCTGATCAACTTGATTGTGAGGCTTTTGAGGTTGTTTTATGGGCTGATCAACTTGTTTGTGGGGCTGATCAACTTGTTTGTGAGACTCATCAACTCGTTTGTGGGGCTGATCAACTTGTTTGTGAGGCTGATTAACTTGTTTGTGAGGCAGATCAGCTTGTTTATGGGGCTGATCGGCTTGTTTGTGGGACTGATCAGCTTGTTTGTGGGCTGATCAATTGTTTGTGAGGTTGATCAACTTGTTTGTAGGGCTGATCAGCTTGTTTGTGAGGCAGATCAGCTTGTTTGTGGGATGCTCAACTTGTTTGTGGGGCTGTTGAGGGTTTTTGTAGGGCTGATCAGCTTGTTTGTGGGGCTGAACAGCTTGTTTATTGGGCTTTTGAGGTTGTTTGTGAGGTTGATCAACTTGTTTGTGGGGCTGATCAGCTTGTTTGTGAGGGTTTTGAGGTTGTTTGTGAGGCTGATGAGCTTGTTTGTGAGGCTGATCAGCTTGTTTGTGAGACTGATCATCTTATTTGTGAGGCTTTTGAGGTTGTTTGTGAGGCTGATCAGCTTGTGTGTGAGGCTGATCAATTTGTTTCTGAGGCTGATCATCTTGTGTGTGACTCTTTTGAGGTTGTTTCTGAGGCTGATCAACTTGTTTGTAGGGCTGACCAGCTTGTTTGTGAGGCTGATCAGCTTGTTTGTGAGGTTTTTGAGGTTGTTTTGGGGACTGATCAACTTGTTTGTGAGGCAGATCAGCTTGCTTGTGGGGCTGATGAGCTTGTTTCTGATGCTGATCAAGATGTTTGTGGGCTGATGAATTTTTTGTGAGGCTGATCAACTTGATTGTAGGGCTGATCAGCTAGTTTGTGAGGCTGATCACCTTGTTTCTGGGGCTGATCAGCTTGTTTGTGAGACTGATCATCTTATTTGTGAGGCTTTTGAGGTTGTTTGTAGGGCTGATCAGCTTGTTTATGGGGCTGAACAGCTTGTTTATTGGGCTTTTGAGGTTGTTTGTGAGGTTGATCAACTTGTTTGTGGGGCTGATCAGCTTGTTTGTGAGGCTTTTGATGTTGTTTGTGAGACTGATCAGCTTGTTTGTGAGGCTGATCAATTTCTTTGTAGGGCTGATAAGCTTGTTTGTGAGGCTGATCAGCTTGTTTGTGAGGCTGATCAACTTGTTTGTGAGGCTTTTGAGGTTGTTTTGGGGGCTGATCAACTTGTTTGTGAGGCTGATCAACTTGTTTGTGGGACTGATCAGCTTGTTTATGGGGCTGATCAGCTTGTTTATTGGGCTTTTGAGGTTGTTTGTGAGGTTGATCAACTTGTTTCTGAGGCTGATCAACTTGTTTGTGAGGCTGAACAACTTGTTTGTAGAGCTGAACAGCTTGTTTGTGAGGCTCATCAACTTGTTTGTGAGGATTTTGAGGTTGTTTTGGGGGCTGATCAACTTGTTTCTGGTGCTGATCAACTTGTTTGTGAGATTCATCAACTCGTTTGTGGGGCTGGTCAACTTGTTTGTGAGGTTGATCAACTTGTTTATGAGGGTGATCAATTGTTTGTGGGCAGATCAGCTTGTTTCTGGGGCCGATCAGCTTGTTTGTGGGGCTGTTGAGGTTTTTTGTGAGGCTGATCAACTTGATTGTAGGGCTGATCAGCTAGTTTGTGAGGTTGATCAACTTCTTTGTGGGGCTGATCAGCTTGTTTGTGAGGCTTTTGAACTTGTTTGTGAGACTGATCAGCTTCTTTGTGAGGCTGATCAATTTCTTTGTAGGGCTGATCAGCTTGTTTGTGACGCTGATCAGCTTGTTTGTGAGGCTGATCAGCTTGTTTGTGAGGCTGATCAGCTTGTTTGTGAGACTGATGAACTTCTTTGTGAGGCTTTTGAGGTAGTTTTATGGGCTGATCAACTTGTTTGTGGGGCTGATCAACTTGTTTGTAACACTCATAAACTCGTTTGTGGGGCTGATCAACTTGTTTGTGAGGCTGATTAACTTGTTTGTGAGGCAGATCAGCTTGTTTGTGGAGCTGATCAGCTTGTTTGTGGGCTGATCAATTGTTTGTGAGGCTGATCAACTTGTTTGTAGGGCTGATCAGCTTGTTTGTGAGGCAGATCAGCTTGTTTGTGGGACTGATCAGATTGTTTATGAGGGTGATCAGCTTGTTTGTGGGCTGATCAGCTTGTTTCTTGGGCTGATCAGCTTGTTTCTGGGGTGCTCAACTTGTTTGTGGGGCTGTTGAGGTTTTTTGTAGGGCTGAACAGCTTCTTTGTTGTGCTGATCCACTTCTTAATGGGCTTCATCAAATTGTTCTGGGAGCTTTTGATGTTATTTTGTGGGCTGATCAACTTGTTTTGTGGGGCTGATCAACTAGTTTTTGAGGTTGATCAACTTGTTTGTGGGGCTGATCAACTTCTTGGTGAGACTGATCAACTTATTTGTGAGGCTTTTGAGGTTGTTTGTGAGGATGATCAGCTTGTGTGTGAGGCTGATCAATTTGTTTGTGAGGCTGATCATCTTGTTTGTGACTCTTTTGAGGTTGTTTCTGAGGCTGATCAACTTGTTTGTAGGGCTGCTCAGCTTGTTTGTGGGGCTGATCAGCTTGTTTGTGGGCTGATCAACTTGTTTGTGAGGCTGATCAGCTTGTTTGTAGGGCTGAACAGCTTGTTTATTGGGCTTTTGAGGTTGTTTGTGAGGTTGATCAACTTGTTTGTGGGGCTGATCAGCTTGTTTGTGAGGCTTTTGAGGTTGTTTGTGAGACTGATCAGCTTGTTTGTGAGGCTGATCAATTTCTTTGTAGGGCTGATCAGCTTGTTTGTGAGGCTGATCAATTTCTTTGTGTGGCTTTTGAGGTTGTTTTCGGGGCTGATCAACTTGTTTGTGGGGCTGATCAACTTGTTTGTGAGACTCATCAACTCGTTTGTGGGGCTGATCAACTTGTTTGTAAGGCTGATTAACTTGTTTGTGAGGCAGATCAGCTTCTTTGTGGGGCTGATCAGCTTGTTTGTGGGGCTGATCAGCTTGTTTGTGGGCTGATCAATTGTTTGTGAGGCTGATCAACTTGTTTCTAGGGCTGATCAGCTTGTTTGTGAGGCAGATCAGCTTGTTTGTGGGACTGATCAGATTGTTTATGAGGGTGATCAGCTTGTTTGTGGGCTGATCAGCTTGTTTCTGGGGCTGATCAGCTTGTTTGTGAGGCTGATCAACTTGTTTGTGGGACTGATCAGCTTGTTTATGGGGCTGATCAGCTTGTTTATTGGGCTTTTGAGGTTGTTTGTGAGGTTGATCAACTTGTTTCTGAGGCTGATCAACTTGTTTGTGAGGCTGAACAACTTGTTTGTAGAGCTGAACAGCTTGTTTGTGAGGCTCATCAACTTGTTTGTGAGGATTTTGAGGTTGTTTTGGGGGCTGATCAACTTGTTTCTGGTGCTGATCAACTTGTTTGTGAGATTCATCAACTCGTTTGTGGGGCTGGTCAACTTGTTTGTGAGGTTGATCAACTTGTTTATGAGGGTGATCAATTGTTTGTGGGCAGATCAGCTTGTTTCTGGGGCCGATCAGCTTGTTTGTGGGGCTGTTGAGGTTTTTTGTGAGGCTGATCAACTTGATTGTAGGGCTGATCAGCTAGTTTGTGAGGTTGATCAACTTCTTTGTGGGGCTGATCAGCTTGTTTGTGAGGCTTTTGAACTTGTTTGTGAGACTGATCAGCTTCTTTGTGAGGCTGATCAATTTCTTTGTAGGGCTGATCAGCTTGTTTGTGACGCTGATCAGCTTGTTTGTGAGGCTGATCAGCTTGTTTGTGAGGCTGATCAGCTTGTTTGTGAGACTGATGAACTTCTTTGTGAGGCTTTTGAGGTAGTTTTATGGGCTGATCAACTTGTTTGTGGGGCTGATCAACTTGTTTGTAACACTCATAAACTCGTTTGTGGGGCTGATCAACTTGTTTGTGAGGCTGATTAACTTGTTTGTGAGGCAGATCAGCTTGTTTGTGGAGCTGATCAGCTTGTTTGTGGGCTGATCAATTGTTTGTGAGGCTGATCAACTTGTTTGTAGGGCTGATCAGCTTGTTTGTGAGGCAGATCAGCTTGTTTGTGGGACTGATCAGATTGTTTATGAGGGTGATCAGCTTGTTTGTGGGCTGATCAGCTTGTTTCTTGGGCTGATCAGCTTGTTTCCGGGGTGCTCAACTTGTTTGTGGGGCTGTTGAGGTTTTTTGTAGGGCTGAACAGCTTCTTTGTTGTGCTGATCCACTTCTTAATGGGCTTCATCAAATTGTTCTGGGAGCTTTTGATGTTATTTTGTGGGCTGGCTGATCAACTTGTTTTGTGGGGCTGATCAACTAGTTTTTGAGGTTGATCAACTTGTTTGTGGGGCTGATCAACTTCTTGGTGAGACTGATCAACTTATTTGTGAGGCTTTTGAGGTTGTTTGTGAGGATGATCAGCTTGTGTGTGAGGCTGATCAATTTGTTTGTGAGGCTGATCATCTTGTTTGTGACTCTTTTGAGGTTGTTTCTGAGGCTGATCAACTTGTTTGTAGGGCTGCTCAGCTTGTTTGTGGGGCTGATCAGCTTGTTTGTGGGCTGATCAACTTGTTTGTGAGGCTGATCAGCTTGTTTGTAGGGCTGAACAGCTTGTTTATTGGGCTTTTGAGGTTGTTTGTGAGGTTGATCAACTTGTTTGTGGGGCTGATCAGCTTGTTTGTGAGGCTTTTGAGGTTGTTTGTGAGACTGATCAGCTTGTTTGTGAGGCTGATCAATTTCTTTGTAGGGCTGATCAGCTTGTTTGTGAGGCTGATCAATTTCTTTGTGAGGCTTTTGAGGTTGTTTTCGGGGCTGATCAACTTGTTTGTGGGGCTGATCAACTTGTTTGTGAGACTCATCAACTCGTTTGTGGGGCTGATCAACTTGTTTGTAAGGCTGATTAACTTGTTTGTGAGGCAGATCAGCTTCTTTGTGGGGCTGATCAGCTTGTTTGTGGGGCTGATCAGCTTGTTTGTGGGCTGATCAATTGTTTGTGAGGCTGATCAACTTGTTTCTAGGGCTGATCAGCTTGTTTGTGAGGCAGATCAGCTTGTTTGTGGGACTGATCAGATTGTTTATGAGGGTGATCAGCTTGTTTGTGGGCTGATCAGCTTGTTTCTGGGGCTGATCAGCTTGTTTGTGGGGTGCTCAACTTGTTTGTGGGGCTTTTGAGGTTTTTGTAGTGCTGATCAGCTTGTTTGTGGGGCTGAACAGCTTGTTTATTGGGCTTTTGAGGTTGTTTGTGAGGTTGATCAACTTGTTTGTGGGGCTGATCAGCTTGTTTGTGAGGCTTTTGAGGTTGTTTGTGAGACTGATCAGGTTGTTTGTGAGGCTGATCAATTTGTTTGTAGGGCTGATCAGCTTGTTTGTGAGGCTGATCAACTTTTTTGTGAGGCTTTTGAGGTTGTTTTATGGGCTGATCAACTTGTTTGTGGGGCTGATCAACTTGTTTGTGAGACTCATCAACTCGTTTGTGGGGCTGATCAACTTGTTTGTGAGGCTGATTAATTTGTTTGTGAGGCAGATCAGCTGGTTTGTGGGGCTGATCAGCTTGTTTCTGGTGCTGATCGGCTTGTTTGTAGGGCTGATCAATTGTTTGTGAAGAAGAGGAACTTGTTTCTCGGGCTGATCAACTTATTCGTGAGGCTGATCAACTTGTTTGTGGGACTGATCAACTTGTTTGTAGGGCTGATCAGCTTCTTTGTTGTGCTGATCCACTTCTTAATGGGCTTGATCAAATTCTTCTGGGAGCTTTTGATGTTATTTTGTGGGCTCATCAACTTATTTTGTGGGGCTAATCAACTAGTTTTTGAGGTTGATCAACTTGTTTGTGGGGCTGATCAACTTGTTTGTGTGACTGATCAACTTATTTGTTAGGCTTTTGAGGTTGTTTGTGAGGCTGGCCAGCTTGTGTGTGAGGCTGATCATCTTGTTTGTGACTCTTTTCAGGTTGTTTCTGAGGCTGATCAACTTGTTTGTAGGGCTGATCAGCTTGTTTGTGAGGCTGATCAGCTTGTTTGTGAGGCTGATCAACTTATTTGTGAGGGTTTCAAGGTTGTTTGTGAGGCTGAGCAGCTTGTTTGTGAGGCTGATTAATTTGTTTGTGAGGCTGATCATCTTGTTTGTGACTCTTTTCAGGTTGTTTCTGAGGCTGATCAACTTGTTTGTAGGGCTGATCAGCTTGTTTGTGAGGCTGATCAACTTGTTTGTGAGGCTGATCAGCTTGTTTCTGGGCTGCTCAACTTGTTTGTGGGGCTGTTGAGTGTGCTTTATAGGGCTGATCAGCTTGTTTGTGGGGCTGATCAGCTTGTTTATTGGGCTTTTGAGGTTGTTTGTGAGGTTCATCAACTTGTTTGTGGGCCTGATCGGCTTGTTAGTGAGGTTCATCAACTTGTTTTGGGGGCTGATCAGCTTTTTTGAAGAGTTGAACAGCTTGTTTGTGAGGCTGATCAACTTGTTTGTGAGGCTTTTGAGGTTGTTTTGGGGGCTGGTCAACTTGTTTGTGTTGCTGATCAACTTGTTTGTGAGAGAGATCAGCTTGTTTGTTGGCTGATCAGCTTGTTTGTTGGCTGATCAATTGTTTGTGAGGCTCATCAACTTGTTTCTAGGGCTTATGAGCTTTTTTGTGAGGCAGATCAGCTTGTTTGTGGGACTGATCAGATTGTTTATGAGGGTGATCAGCTTGTTTGTGGGCTGATCAGGTTGTTTGTGGGGCTTTTCAGGTTGTTTGAGAGGCTGATCTACTTGTTTGTGGTGCTGATCAGCTTGTTTGTGACGCTGATTGGCTTGTTTTGGGGCTGATCAACTTTTTTGTGGGGCTTTTTAGGTTGTTTCTGGGGCTGATTAACGTGTTTGTGAGGCTTTTGAGGTTGTTTGTGAGGCCGATCAACTTGTTTGTGAGGCTGATCAACTTGTTTGTGAAGCTTTTGAGGTTGTTTGTGAGGCTGATCAGCTTGTTTGTGGGGCTGATCAACTTGTTTGTAGGGTTATTTCTTCGGCTGGTCAAGTTTGTTGTGAGGCTTTCCAGGTTGTTTGTGAGGCTGATCAATTTGTGTGTGAGGCTGATCATCTCGTTTGTGGGGCTTTTGAGGTTGTTTGCGAGGCTGATCAGCTTGTTTGTGGTCTGATCAACTTGTTTGTGACGCTGATCAGCTTGTTTGTGAGGCTGATCAACTTGTTTGTGAGGCTGATCAGCTTGTTTCTGGGCTGCTCAACCTGTTTGTGGGGCTGTTGAGTGTCCTTTATAGGGCTGATCAGCTTGTTTGTTTGGCTGATCAGCTTGTTTATTGGGCTTTTGAGGTTGTTTGTGAGGTTCATCAACTTGTTTGAGGGCCTGATCAGCTTGTTTTTGAGGTTCATCAACTTGTTTTTGGGGCTGATCAGCTTGTTTGTAGAGTTGAACAGCTTGTTTGTGAGGCTTTTGAGGTTGTTTGCGAGGCTGATCAGCTTGTTTGTGGTCTGATCAACTTCTTTGTGGGGCTTTTGAGGTTGTTTGTGGGGCTGATCAATTTGTTTTTGAGGCTGATTAACTTGTTTGTGAGGCTTTTGAGCTTGTTTGTGAGGCTGATCAGCATTTTTTGTGGGGCTGATCAGCTTGTTTGTGGTGCTGTTAAAAGTTATTTGTGGGGCTGATCAACTTGTTTGTGAGGCTAATCAACTTGTTTGTGAGGCTGATCAGATTGTTTCTGGGGCTGATCAACCTGTTTGTGAGGCTGATCAGATTGTTTGTGGGCTGATCAGCTTGTTTATGAGGCTGATTGGCTTGTTTGTGGACTGATCAACTTCTTTGTCAAGCTTTTGTGGTTGTTTGTGAGTCTGATCAGCTTGTTTGTGGGGCTGATCAACTTGTTTTTTGGGGTGTGTGGGGTTGTTTGTGGGGCTGGTAAAGTTGGTTGTGAGGCTGACCAATTTGTGTCTGAGGCTGATCAACTCCTTTGTGGGGCTTTTGAGGTTGTTTGTGAGGCTGATCAACTTGTTTATGGGGATTTTGAGGTTGTTTGTGAGGCTCATCAGCTTGTTTGTGGGGCTGATCAACTTGTTTGTGGGGCTTGTGGGGTTGTTTGTTGGGCTGGCCAAGTTGGTTGTGAGCCTTTTGAGGTTGTTTGTGAGGCTGATCAACTTGTTTGTGGGGATTTTGAGGTTGTTTGTGAGGCTGATCAGCTTGTTTGTGGTCTGATCAACTTGTTTGTGGGGCTTTTGAGGTTGTTTGTGAGGCTGATCAGTTTGTTTGTGGGGCTGATCAACTTGTTTGTGGGGCTTGTGGGGTTGTTTGTTCGGCTGGTCAAGTTGCTTGTGAGGCTTTTGAGGTTGTTTGTGAGGCTGATCAATTTGTGTGTGAGGCTGATCAACTCGTTTGTTGGGCTTTTGAGGTTGTTTGTCAGGCTGATCAGCTTGTTTGTGGGCTGATCAGCTTGTTTGTGGTCTGATCAACTTGTTTGTGGGGCTTTTGAGGTTGTTTGTGAGTCTGATCAGCTTGTTTGTGGGGCTGATCAACTTGTTTGTGGGGTGTGTGGGCTTGTTTGTGGGGCTGGTAAAGTTGGTTGTGAGGCTGACCAATTTGTGTGTGAGGCTGATCAACTCGTTTGTGGGGCTTTTGAGGTTGTTTGTTGGGCTGGCCAAGTTGGTTGTGAGCCTTTTGAGGTTGTTTGTGAGGCTGATCAACTTTTTTGTGGTCTGATCAACTTGTTTGTGGGGATTTTGAGGTTGTTTGTGAGGCTGATCAGCTTGTTTGTGAGGCTTTTGAGGTTGTTTTTGGGGCTGGTCAAATTATTTGTGTTGCTGATCAACTTGTTTGTGAGACAGATCAGCTTGTTTGTGGGGCTTTTGAGGTTGTTTGCGAGGCTGATCAGCTTGTTTGTGGTCTGATCAACTTGTTTGTGGGGCTTTTGAGGTTGTTTGTGGGGCTGATCAATTTGTTTTTGAGGCTGATTAACTTGTTTGTGAGGCTTTTGAGCTTGTTTGTGAGGCTGTTCAGCATTTTTTGTGGGGCTGATCAGCTTGTTTGTGGTGCTGTTAAAAGTTATTTGTGGGGCTGATCAACTTGTTTGTGAGGCTGATCAGATTGTTTCTGGGGCTGATCAACCTGTTTGTGAGGCTGATCAGCTTGTTTGTGGTCTGATCAACTTGTTTGTGGGGCTTTTGAGGTTGTTTGTGAGGCTGATCAGTTTGTTTGTGGGGCTGATCAACTTGTTTGTGGGGCTTGTGGGGTTGTTTGTTCGGCTGGTCAAGTTGCTTGTGAGGCTTTTGAGGTTTGTTTGTGGGGCTTTTGAGGTTGTTTGTGGGGCTGATCAATTTGTTTTTGAGGCTGATTAACTTGTTTGTGAGGCTTTTGAGCTTGTTTGTGAGGCTGTTCAGCATTTTTTGTGGGGCTGATCAGCTTGTTTGTGGTGCTGTTAAAAGTTATTTGTGGGGCTGATCAACTTGTTTGTGAGGCTGATCAGATTATTTCTTGGGCTGATCAACCTGTTTGTGAGGCTGATCAGCTTGTTTGTGGTCTGATCAACTTGTTTGTGGGGCTTTTGAGGTTGTTTGTGAGGCTGATCAGCTTGTTTGTGGGACTGATCAGCTTGTTTGTGGGCTGATCAATTGTTTGTGAGGTTGATCAACTTGTTTGTAGGGCTGATCAGCTTGTTTGTGAGGCAGATCAGCTTGTTTCTTCGACTGATCAGATTGTTTCTGAGGGTGATCAATTGTTTGTGGGCTGATCAGCTTGTTTCTGGGGCTGATAAGCTTGTTTGCGGGGTGCTGAACTTGTTTGTGGGGCTGTTGAGGGTTTTTGTAGGGCTGATCAGCTTGTTTGTGGGGCTGAACAGCTTGTTTATTGGGCTTTTGAGGTTGTTTTGGGGACTGATCAACTTGTTTGTGAGGCTGATCAGATTATTTCTGGGGCTGATCAACCTGTTTGTGAGGCTGATCAGCTTGTTTGTGGTCTGATCAACTTGTTTGTGGGGCTTTTGAGGTTGTTTGTGAGGCTGATCAGCTTGTTTGTGGGACTGATCAGCTTGTTTGTGGGCTGATCAATTGTTTGTGAGGTTGATCAACTTGTTTGTAGGGCTGATCAGCTTGTTTGTGAGGCAGATCAGCTTGTTTCTTCGACTGATCAGATTGTTTCTGAGGGTGATCAATTGTTTGTGGGCTGATCAGCTTGTTTCTGGGGCTGATCAGCTTGTTTGTGGGGTGCTCAACTTGTTTGTGGGGCTGATCAGCTTGTTTATTGGGCTTTTGAGGTTGTTTGTGAGGTTGATCAACTTGTTTGTGGGGCTGATCGGCTTGTTTGTGAGGCTTTTGAGGTTGTTTGTGAGGCTGATGAGCTTGTTTGTGAGGCTGATCAGCTTGTTTGTGGGCTGATCAATTGTTTGTGAGGTTGATCAACTTGTTTGTAGGGCTGATCAGCCTGTTTGTGAGGAGGATCAGCTTGTTTGTGGGACTGATCAGATTGTTTCTGAGGGTGATCAATTGTTTGTGGGCTGATCAGCTTGTTTCTGGGGCTGATAAGCTTGTTTGCGGGGTGCTGAACTTGTTTGTGGGGCTGTTGAGGGTTTTTGTAGGGCTGATCAGCTTGTTTGTGGGGCTGAACAGCTTGTTTATTGGGCTTTTGAGGTTGTTTGTGAGGTTGATCAACTTGTTTGTGGGGCTGATCAGCTTGTTTGTGAGGCTTTTGAGGTTGTTTGTGAGGCTGATGACCTTGTTTGTGAGGCTGATCAAGTTGTTTGTGGGCTGATCAATTGTTTGTGAGGCTGATCAATTTGTTTGTAGGGCTGATCAGCTTGTTTGTGAGGCTGATCACCTTGTTTCTGGGGCTGATCAGCTTGTTTGTGAGACTGATCATCTTATTTATGAGGCTTTTGAGGTTGTTTGTGCGGCTGATCAGCTTGTGTGTGAGGCTGATCAATTTGTTTGTGAGGCTGATCATGTTGTTTGTGACTCTTTTGAGGTTGTTTCTGAGGCTGATCAACTTGTTTGTAGGGCTGCTCAGCTTGTTTGTGAGGCTGATCAGCTTGTTTGTGAGGCTTTTGAGGTTGTTTTGGGCACTGATCAACTTGTTTGTGAGGCAGATCAGCTTGCTTGTGGGGCTGATCAGCTTGTTTCTGATGCTGATCAAGTTGTTTGTGGGCTGATCAGCTTGTTTGTGAGGAAAATCAGCTTGTTTGTGGGACTGATCAACTTGTTTGTGAGGCTTTTGAGATTGTTTTTGGGGCTCATCAACTTGTTTGTGGGGCTGATCAGCTTGTTTGTAAGACTCATCACCTCTTTTTTGGGGCTGATCAACTTGTTTGTGAGGCTGATTTACTTGTTTGTGAGGCAGATCAGCTTGTTTGTGGCGCTTATCAGCTTGTTTGTGGCGCTTATCAGCTTGTTTGTGGGGCTGATCAGCTTGTTTCTGGGCTGATCAATTGTGTGTGCGGCTGATCAACTCGTTTGTGTTTCTGGGGTGTGTGGGGTTGTTTGTAGGGCTGGTAAAGTTGGTTGTGAGGCTGACCAATCTGTGTGTGAGGCTGATCAACTCGTTTGTGGGGATTTTGAGGTTGTTTGTGACGCTGATCAGCTTGTTTGTGGGGCTGATCAACTTGTTTGTGAGACACATCAACTCGTTTGTGGGGCCGGTCAACTTGTTTGTGGGGCTGATCAGCTTGTTTCTGATGCTGATCAAGATGTTTGTAGGCTGATCAATTGTTTGTGAGGCTGATCAACTTGTTTGTAGGGCTTATCAGCTAGTTTGTGAGCCTGATCAGCTTGTTTTTGGGGCTGATCAGCTTGTTTCTGGGGCTGATCAGCTTGTTTGTGGGCTAATCAACTTGTTTGTGGGGCTGTTGAGGTTGTTTTTAGGGCTGATCAACTTGTTTGTGGGGCTGATCAGCTTGTTTGTGAGGCTTTTGAGGTTGTTTGTGAGACTGATCAGCTTGTTTGTGAGGCTGATCAATTTCTTTGTAGGGCTTATCAGCTTCTATGTGAGGCTGATCAACTTGTTTGTGAGGCTTTTGAGGTTGTTTTGGGGGCTGATCAACTCGTTTGTGGGGCTGATCAACTTGTTGGTAAGGCTGATTAACTTGTTTGTGAGGCAGATCAGCTTGTTTGTGGGGCTGATTAGCTTGTTTCTGGTGCTGATCAGCTTGTTTCTGGACTAATCAATTGTTTGTGAGGAAGAGCAACTTTTTTCTCGGGCTGATCAACATGTTTGTGAGGCTGATCAACTTGTTTGTGGGACTGATCAACTTGTTTGTAGGGCTGATCAGCTTCTTTGTTCTGCTGATCCACTTGTTAATGGGCTTGATCAAATTGAGAGCTTTTGATGTTATTTTGTGCGCTGATCAACTTGTTTTGTGGGGCTGATCAACTTGTTTGTGAGACTGATCAACTTATTTGTGAGGCTTTTGAGGTTGTTTGTGATGCTGATCAGCTTGTTTGTGAGGCTGATCAATTTGTTTGTGAGGCTGATCATCTTGTTTGTGACTCTTTTGAGGTTGTTTCTGAGGCTGATCAACTTGTTTGTAGGGCTGATCAGCTTGTTTGTGAGGCTTTGAGATTGTTTGTGAGGCTTTTGAGATTGTTTAGGGGGCTGATCAACCTGTTTGTGAGGCACATCAGCTTGTTTGTGGGGCTGATCAGCTTCTTTCTGATGCTGATCAAGTTGTTTGTGGGCTGATCAATTGTTTGTGAGGCTGATCAACTTGTTTGTAGGGCTGATCAGCTTGTTTGTGAGGCTGATCAGCTTGTTTCTGGGGCTGATCAGCTTGTTTGTGGGCTGCTCAACTTGTTTGTGGGGCTGTTGAGTGTGCTTTATAGGGCTGATCAGCTTGTTTCTGGGACTGATCAGCTTGTTTATTGCGCTTTTGAGGTTGTTTGTGAGGTTCATCAACTTGTATGTGGGCCTACTCAGCCTGTTTTTTAGGTTCATCAACTTGTTTTGGGGGCTGATCAGCTTGTTTGTGAGGCTGATCAATTTGTTTATGACTCTTTTGAGGTTCTTTCTAAGGCTGATCAATTTGTTTGTAGGGCTGATCAGGTTGTTTGTGAGACTGATCAGCTTGTTTGGGAGGCTGATCAACTTGTTTGTAGAGCTGAACAGCTTGTTTGTGAGGCTGATCAACTTGATTGTGAGGCTTTTGAGGTTGTTTTATGGGCTGATCAACTTGTTTGTGGGGCTGATCAACTTGTTTGTGAGACTCATCAACTCGTTTGTGGGGCTGATCAACTTGTTTGTGAGGCTGATTAACTTGTTTGTGAGGCAGATCAGCTTGTTTATGGGGCTGATCGGCTTGTTTGTGGGACTGATCAGCTTGTTTGTGGGCTGATCAATTGTTTGTGAGGTTGATCAACTTATTTGTAGGGCTGATCAGCTTGTTTGTGAGGCAGATCAGCTTGTTTGTGGGATGCTCAACTTGTTTGTGGGGCTGTTGAGGGTTTTTGTAGGGCTGATCAGCTTGTTTGTGGGGCTGAACAGCTTGTTTATTGGGCTTTTGAGGTTGTTTGTGAGGTTGATCAACTTGTTTGTGGGGCTGATCAGCTTGTTTGTGAGGGTTTTGAGGTTGTTTGTGAGGCTGATGAGCTTGTTTGTGAGGCTGATCAGCTTGTTTGTGAGACTGATCATCTTATTTGTGAGGCTTTTGAGGTTGTTTGTGAGGCTGATCAGCTTGTGTGTGAGGCTGATCAATTTGTTTCTGAGGCTGATCATCTTGTGTGTGACTCTTTTGAGGTTGTTTCTGAGGCTGATCAACTTGTTTGTAGGGCTGACCAGCTTGTTTGTGAGGCTGATCAGCTTGTTTGTGAGGTTTTTGAGGTTGTTTTGGGGACTGATCAACTTGTTTGTGAGGCAGATCAGCTTGCTTGTGGGGCTGATGAGCTTGTTTCTGATGCTGATCAAGATGTTTGTGGGCTGATGAATTTTTTGTGAGGCTGATCAACTTGATTGTAGGGCTGATCAGCTAGTTTGTGAGGCTGATCACCTTGTTTCTGGGGCTGATCAGCTTGTTTGTGAGACTGATCATCTTATTTGTGAGGCTTTTGAGGTTGTTTGTAGGGCTGATCAGCTTGTTTATGGGGCTGAACAGCTTGTTTATTGGGCTTTTGAGGTTGTTTGTGAGGTTGATCAACTTGTTTGTGGGGCTGATCAGCTTGTTTGTGAGGCTTTTGAGGTTGTTTGTGAGACTGATCAGCTTGTTTGTGAGGCTGATCAATTTCTTTGTAGGGCTGATAAGCTTGTTTGTGAGGCTGATCAGCTTGTTTGTGAGGCTGATCAACTTATTTGTGAGGCTTTTGAGGTTGTTTTGGGGGCTGATCAACTTGTTTGTGAGGCTGATCAACTTGTTTGTGGGACTGATCAGCTTGTTTATGGGGCTGATCAGCTTGTTTATTGGGCTTTTGAGGTTGTTTGTGAGGTTGATCAACTTGTTTCTGAGGCTGATCAACTTGTTTGTGAGGCTGAACAACTTGTTTGTAGAGCTGAACAGCTTGTTTGTGAGGCTCATCAACTTGTTTGTGAGGATTTTGAGGTTGTTTTGGGGGCTGATCAACTTGTTTCTGGTGCTGATCAACTTGTTTGTGAGATTCATCAACTCGTTTGTGGGGCTGGTCAACTTGTTTGTGAGGTTGATCAACTTGTTTATGAGGGTGATCAATTGTTTGTGGGCAGATCAGCTTGTTTCTGGGGCCGATCAGCTTGTTTGTGGGGCTGTTGAGGTTTTTTGTGAGGCTGATCAACTTGATTGTAGGGCTGATCAGCTAGTTTGTGAGGTTGATCAACTTCTTTGTGGGGCTGATCAGCTTGTTTGTGAGGCTTTTGAACTTGTTTGTGAGACTGATCAGCTTCTTTGTGAGGCTGATCAATTTCTTTGTAGGGCTGATCAGCTTGTTTGTGACGCTGATCAGCTTGTTTGTGAGGCTGATCAGCTTGTTTGTGAGGCTGATCAGCTTGTTTGTGAGACTGATGAACTTCTTTGTGAGGCTTTTGAGGTAGTTTTATGGGCTGATCAACTTGTTTGTGGGGCTGATCAACTTGTTTGTAACACTCATAAACTCGTTTGTGGGGCTGATCAACTTGTTTGTGAGGCTGATTAACTTGTTTGTGAGGCAGATCAGCTTGTTTGTGGAGCTGATCAGCTTGTTTGTGGGCTGATCAATTGTTTGTGAGGCTGATCAACTTGTTTGTAGGGCTGATCAGCTTGTTTGTGAGGCAGATCAGCTTGTTTGTGGGACTGATCAGATTGTTTATGAGGGTGATCAGCTTGTTTGTGGGCTGATCAGCTTGTTTCTTGGGCTGATCAGCTTGTTTCCGGGGTGCTCAACTTGTTTGTGGGGCTGTTGAGGTTTTTTGTAGGGCTGAACAGCTTCTTTGTTGTGCTGATCCACTTCTTAATAGGCTTCATCAAATTGTTCTGGGAGCTTTTGATGTTATTTTGTGGGCTGATCAACTTGTTTTGTGGGGCTGATCAACTAGTTTTTGAGGTTGATCAACTTGTTTGTGGGGCTGATCAACTTCTTGGTGAGACTGATCAACTTATTTGTGAGGCTTTTGAGGTTGTTTGTGAGGATGATCAGCTTGTGTGTGAGGCTGATCAATTTGTTTGTGAGGCTGATCATCTTGTTTGTGACTCTTTTGAGGTTGTTTCTGAGGCTGATCAACTTGTTTGTAGGGCTGCTCAGCTTGTTTGTGGGGCTGATCAGCTTGTTTGTGGGCTGATCAACTTGTTTGTGAGGCTGATCAGCTTGTTTGTAGGGCTGAACAGCTTGTTTATTGGGCTTTTGAGGTTGTTTGTGAGGTTGATCAACTTGTTTGTGGGGCTGATCAGCTTGTTTGTGAGGCTTTTGAGGTTGTTTGTGAGACTGATCAGCTTGTTTGTGAGGCTGATCAATTTCTTTGTAGGGCTGATCAGCTTGTTTGTGAGGCTGATCAATTTCTTTGTGAGGCTTTTGAGGTTGTTTTCGGGGCTGATCAACTTGTTTGTGGGGCTGATCAACTTGTTTGTGAGACTCATCAACTCGTTTGTGGGGCTGATCAACTTGTTTGTAAGGCTGATTAACTTGTTTGTGAGGCAGATCAGCTTCTTTGTGGGGCTGATCAGCTTGTTTGTGGGGCTGATCAGCTTGTTTGTGGGCTGATCAATTGTTTGTGAGGCTGATCAACTTGTTTCTAGGGCTGATCAGCTTGTTTGTGAGGCAGATCAGCTTGTTTGTGGGACTGATCAGATTGTTTATGAGGGTGATCAGCTTGTTTGTGGGCTGATCAGCTTGTTTCTGGGGCTGATCAGCTTGTTTGTGAGGCTGATCAACTTGTTTGTGGGACTGATCAGCTTGTTTATGGGGCTGATCAACTTGTTTATTGGGCTTTTGAGGTTGTTTGTGAGGTTGATCAACTTGTTTCTGAGGCTGATCAACTTGTTTGTGAGGCTGAACAACTTGTTTGTAGAGCTGAACAGCTTGTTTGTGAGGCTCATCAACTTGTTTGTGAGGATTTTGAGGTTGTTTTGGGGGCTGATCAACTTGTTTCTGGTGCTGATCAACTTGTTTGTGAGATTCATCAACTCGTTTGTGGGGCTGGTCAACTTGTTTGTGAGGTTGATCAACTTGTTTATGAGGGTGATCAATTGTTTGTGGGCAGATCAGCTTGTTTCTGGGGCCGATCAGCTTGTTTGTGGGGCTGTTGAGGTTTTTTGTGAGGCTGATCAACTTGATTGTAGGGCTGATCAGCTAGTTTGTGAGGTTGATCAACTTCTTTGTGGGGCTGATCAGCTTGTTTGTGAGGCTTTTGAACTTGTTTGTGAGACTGATCAGCTTCTTTGTGAGGCTGATCAATTTCTTTGTAGGGCTGATCAGCTTGTTTGTGACGCTGATCAGCTTGTTTGTGAGGCTGATCAGCTTGTTTGTGAGGCTGATCAGCTTGTTTGTGAGACTGATGAACTTCTTTGTGAGGCTTTTGAGGTAGTTTTATGGGCTGATCAACTTGTTTGTGGGGCTGATCAACTTGTTTGTAACACTCATAAACTCGTTTGTGGGGCTGATCAACTTGTTTGTGAGGCTGATTAACTTGTTTGTGAGGCAGATCAGCTTGTTTGTGGAGCTGATCAGCTTGTTTGTGGGCTGATCAATTGTTTGTGAGGCTGATCAACTTGTTTGTAGGGCTGATCAGCTTGTTTGTGAGGCAGATCAGCTTGTTTGTGGGACTGATCAGATTGTTTATGAGGGTGATCAGCTTGTTTGTGGGCTGATCAGCTTGTTTCTTGGGCTGATCAGCTTGTTTCCGGGGTGCTCAACTTGTTTGTGGGGCTGTTGAGGTTTTTTGTAGGGCTGAACAGCTTCTTTGTTGTGCTGATCCACTTCTTAATGGGCTTCATCAAATTGTTCTGGGAGCTTTTGATGTTATTTTGTGGGCTGATCAACTTGTTTTGTGGGGCTGATCAACTAGTTTTTGAGGTTGATCAACTTGTTTGTGGGGCTGATCAACTTCTTGGTGAGACTGATCAACTTATTTGTGAGGCTTTTGAGGTTGTTTGTGAGGATGATCAGCTTGTGTGTGAGGCTGATCAATTTGTTTGTGAGGCTGATCATCTTGTTTGTGACTCTTTTGAGGTTGTTTCTGAGGCTGATCAACTTGTTTGTAGGGCTGCTCAGCTTGTTTGTGGGGCTGATCAGCTTGTTTGTGGGCTGATCAACTTGTTTGTGAGGCTGATCAGCTTGTTTGTAGGGCTGAACAGCTTGTTTATTGGGCTTTTGAGGTTGTTTGTGAGGTTGATCAACTTGTTTGTGGGGCTGATCAGCTTGTTTGTGAGGCTTTTGAGGTTGTTTGTGAGACTGATCAGCTTGTTTGTGAGGCTGATCAATTTCTTTGTAGGGCTGATCAGCTTGTTTGTGAGGCTGATCAATTTCTTTGTGAGGCTTTTGAGGTTGTTTTCGGGGCTGATCAACTTGTTTGTGGGGCTGATCAACTTGTTTGTGAGACTCATCAACTCGTTTGTGGGGCTGATCAACTTGTTTGTAAGGCTGATTAACTTGTTTGTGAGGCAGATCAGCTTCTTTGTGGGGCTGATCAGCTTGTTTGTGGGGCTGATCAGCTTGTTTGTGGGCTGATCAATTGTTTGTGAGGCTGATCAACTTGTTTCTAGGGCTGATCAGCTTGTTTGTGAGGCAGATCAGCTTGTTTGTGGGACTGATCAGATTGTTTATGAGGGTGATCAGCTTGTTTGTGGGCTGATCAGCTTGTTTCTGGGGCTGATCAGCTTGTTTGTGGGGTGCTCAACTTGTTTGTGGGGCTTTTGAGGTTTTTGTAGTGCTGATCAGCTTGTTTGTGGGGCTGAACAGCTTGTTTATTGGGCTTTTGAGGTTGTTTGTGAGGTTGATCAACTTGTTTGTGGGGCTGATCAGCTTGTTTGTGAGGCTTTTGAGGTTGTTTGTGAGACTGATCAGGTTGTTTGTGAGGCTGATCAATTTGTTTGTAGGGCTGATCAGCTTGTTTGTGAGGCTGATCAACTTTTTTGTGAGGCTTTTGAGGTTGTTTTATGGGCTGATCAACTTGTTTGTGGGGCTGATCAACTTGTTTGTGAGACTCATCAACTCGTTTGTGGGGCTGATCAACTTGTTTGTGAGGCTGATTAATTTGTTTGTGAGGCAGATCAGCTGGTTTGTGGGGCTGATCAGCTTGTTTCTGGTGCTGATCGGCTTGTTTGTAGGGCTGATCAATTGTTTGTGAAGAAGAGGAACTTGTTTCTCGGGCTGATCAACTTATTCGTGAGGCTGATCAACTTGTTTGTGGGACTGATCAACTTGTTTGTAGGGCTGATCAGCTTCTTTGTTGTGCTGATCCACTTCTTAATGGGCTTGATCAAATTCTTCTGGGAGCTTTTGATGTTATTTTGTGGGCTCATCAACTTATTTTGTGGGGCTAATCAACTAGTTTTTGAGGTTGATCAACTTGTTTGTGGGGCTGATCAACTTGTTTGTGTGACTGATCAACTTATTTGTTAGGCTTTTGAGGTTGTTTGTGAGGCTGGCCAGCTTGTGTGTGAGGCTGATCATCTTGTTTGTGACTCTTTTCAGGTTGTTTCTGAGGCTGATCAACTTGTTTGTAGGGCTGATCAGCTTGTTTGTGAGGCTGATCAGCTTGTTTGTGAGGCTGATCAACTTATTTGTGAGGCTTTTAAGGTTGTTTGTGAGGCTGAGCAGCTTGTTTGTGAGGCTGATTAATTTGTTTGTGAGGCTGATCATCTTGTTTGTGACTCTTTTCAGGTTGTTTCTGAGGCTGATCAACTTGTTTGTAGGGCTGATCAGCTTGTTTGTGAGGCTGATCAACTTGTTTGTGAGGCTGATCAGCTTGTTTCTGGGCTGCTCAACTTGTTTGTGGGGCTGTTGAGTGTGCTTTATAGGGCTGATCAGCTTGTTTGTGGGGCTGATCAGCTTGTTTATTGGGCTTTTGAGGTTGTTTGTGAGGTTCATCAACTTGTTTGTGGGCCTGATCGGCTTGTTAGTGAGGTTCATCAACTTGTTTTGGGGGCTGATCAGCTTTTTTGAAGAGTTGAACAGCTTGTTTGTGAGGCTGATCAACTTGTTTGTGAGGCTTTTGAGGTTGTTTTGGGGGCTGGTCAACTTGTTTGTGTTGCTGATCAACTTGTTTGTGAGAGAGATCAGCTTGTTTGTTGGCTGATCAGCTTGTTTGTTGGCTGATCAATTGTTTGTGAGGCTCATCAACTTGTTTCTAGGGCTTATGAGCTTTTTTGTGAGGCAGATCAGCTTGTTTGTGGGACTGATCAGATTGTTTATGAGGGTGATCAGCTTGTTTGTGGGCTGATCAGGTTGTTTGTGGGGCTTTTCAGGTTGTTTGAGAGGCTGATCTACTTGTTTGTGGTGCTGATCAGCTTGTTTGTGACGCTGATTGGCTTGTTTTGGGGCTGATCAACTTTTTTGTGGGGCTTTTTAGGTTGTTTCTGGGGCTGATTAACGTGTTTGTGAGGCTTTTGAGGTTGTTTGTGAGGCCGATCAACTTGTTTGTGAGGCTGATCAACTTGTTTGTGAAGCTTTTGAGGTTGTTTGTGAGGCTGATCAGCTTGTTTGTGGGGCTGATCAACTTGTTTGTAGGGTTATTTCTTCGGCTGGTCAAGTTTGTTGTGAGGCTTTCCAGGTTGTTTGTGAGGCTGATCAATTTGTGTGTGAGGCTGATCATCTCGTTTGTGGGGCTTTTGAGGTTGTTTGCGAGGCTGATCAGCTTGTTTGTGGTCTGATCAACTTGTTTGTGACGCTGATCAGCTTGTTTGTGAGGCTGATCAACTTGTTTGTGAGGCTGATCAGCTTGTTTCTGGGCTGCTCATCTTGTTTGTGGGGCTGTTGAGTGTCCTTTATAGGGCTGATCAGCTTGTTTGTTTGGCTTATCAGGTTGTTTATTGGGCTTTTGAGGTTGTTTGTGAGGTTCATCAACTTGTTTGAGGGCCTGATCAGCTTGTTTTTGAGGTTCATCAACTTGTTTTTGGGGCTGATCAGCTTGTTTGTAGAGTTGAACAGCTTGTTTGTGAGGCTTTTGAGGTTGTTTGCGAGGCTGATCAGCTTGTTTGTGGTCTGATCAACTTCTTTGTGGGGCTTTTGAGGTTGTTTGTGGGGCTGATCAATTTGTTTTTGAGGCTGATTAACTTGTTTGTGAGGCTTTTGAGCTTGTTTGTGAGGCTGATCAGCATTTTTTGTGGGGCTGATCAGCTTGTTTGTGGTGCTGTTAAAAGTTATTTGTGGGGCTGATCAACTTGTTTGTGAGGCTAATCAACTTGTTTGTGAGGCTGATCAGATTGTTTCTGGGGCTGATCAACCTGTTTGTGAGGCTGATCAGATTGTTTGTGGGCTGATCAGCTTGTTTATGAGGCTGATTGGCTTGTTTGTGGACTGATCAACTTCTTTGTCAAGCTTTTGTGGTTGTTTGTGAGTCTGATCAGCTTGTTTGTGGGGCTGATCAACTTGTTTTTTGGGGTGTGTGGGGTTGTTTGTGGGGCTGGTAAAGTTGGTTGTGAGGCTGACCAATTTGTGTCTGAGGCTGATCAACTCCTTTGTGGGGCTTTTGAGGTTGTTTGTGAGGCTGATCAACTTGTTTGTGGGGATTTTGAGGTTGTTTGTGAGGCTCATCAGCTTGTTTGTGGGGCTGATCAACTTGTTTGTGGGGCTTGTGGGGTTGTTTGTTGGGCTGGCCAAGTTGGTTGTGAGCCTTTTGAGGTTGTTTGTGAGGCTGATGAACTTGTTTGTGGGGATTTTGAGGTTGTTTGTGAGGCTGATCAGCTTGTTTGTGGTCTGATCAACTTGTTTGTGGGGCTTTTGAGGTTGTTTGTGAGGCTGATCAGTTTGTTTGTGGGGCTGATCAACTTGTTTGTGGGGCTTGTGGGGTTGTTTGTTCGGCTGGTCAAGTTGCTTGTGAGGCTTTTGAGGTTGTTTGTGAGGCTGATCAATTTGTGTGTGAGGCTGATCAACTCGTTTGTGGGGCTTTTGAGGTTGTTTGTCAGGCTGATCAGCTTGTTTGTGGGCTGATCAGCTTGTTTGTGGTCTGATCAACTTGTTTGTGGGGCTTTTGAGGTTGTTTGTGAGTCTGATCAGCTTGTTTGTGGGGCTGATCAACTTGTTTGTGGGGTGTGTGGGCTTGTTTGTGGGGCTGGTAAAGTTGGTTGTGAGGCTGACCAATTTGTGTGTGAGGCTGATCAACTCGTTTGTGGGGCTTTTGAGGTTGTTTGTTGGGCTGGCCAAGTTGGTTGTGAGCCTTTTGAGGTTGTTTGTGAGGCTGATCAACTTTTTTGTGGTCTGATCAACTTGTGTGTGGGGATTTTGAGGTTGTTTGTGAGGCTGATCAGCTTGTTTGTGAGGCTTTTGAGGTTGTTTTTGGGGCTGGTCAAATTATTTGTGTTGCTGATCAACTTGTTTGTGAGACAGATCAGCTTGTTTGTGGGGCTTTTGAGGTTGTTTGCGAGGCTGATCAGCTTGTTTGTGGTCTGATCAACTTGTTTGTGGGGCTTTTGAGGTTGTTTGTGGGGCTGATCAATTTGTTTTTGAGGCTGATTAACTTGTTTGTGAGGCTTTTGAGCTTGTTTGTGAGGCTGTTCAGCATTTTTTGTGGGGCTGATCAGCTTGTTTGTGGTGCTGTTAAAAGTTATTTGTGGGGCTGATCAACTTGTTTGTGAGGCTGATCAGATTGTTTCTGGGGCTGATCAACCTGTTTGTGAGGCTGATCAGCTTGTTTGTGGTCTGATCAACTTGTTTGTGGGGCTTTTGAGGTTGTTTGTGAGGCTGATCAGTTTGTTTGTGGGGCTGATCAACTTGTTTGTGGGGCTTGTGGGGTTGTTTGTTCGGCTGGTCAAGTTGCTTGTGAGGCTTTTGAGGTTTGTTTGTGGGGCTTTTGAGGTTGTTTGTGGGGCTGATCAATTTGTTTTTGAGGCTGATTAACTTGTTTGTGAGGCTTTTGAGCTTGTTTGTGAGGCTGTTCAGCATTTTTTGTGGGGCTGATCAGCTTGTTTGTGGTGCTGTTAAAAGTTATTTGTGGGGCTGATCAACTTGTTTGTGAGGCTGATCAGATTATTTCTGGGGCTGATCAACCTGTTTGTGAGGCTGATCAGCTTGTTTGTGGTCTGATCAACTTGTTTGTGGGGCTTTTGAGGTTGTTTGTGAGGCTGATCAGCTTGTTTGTGGGACTGATCAGCTTGTTTGTGGGCTGATCAATTGTTTGTGAGGTTGATCAACTTGTTTGTAGGGCTGATCAGCTTGTTTGTGAGGCAGATCAGCTTGTTTCTTCGACTGATCAGATTGTTTCTGAGGGTGATCAATTGTTTGTGGGCTGATCAGCTTGTTTCTGGGGCTGATCAGCTTGTTTGTGGGGTGCTCAACTTGTTTGTGGGGCTGATCAGCTTGTTTATTGGGCTTTTGAGGTTGTTTGTGAGGTTGATCAACTTGTTTGTGGGGCTGATCGGCTTGTTTGTGAGGCTTTTGAGGTTGTTTGTGAGGCTGATGAGCTTGTTTGTGAGGCTGATCAGCTTGTTTGTGAGGCTGATCAGCTTGTTTGTGAGGCTGATCAGCTTGTTTGTGAGGCTTTTGAGGTTGTTTTGGGGACTGATCAACTTGTTTGTGAGGCAGATCAGCTTGCTTGTGGGGCTGATCTGCTTGTTTCTGATGCTGATCAAGTTCTTTGTGGGCTGATCAATTTTTTGTGAGGCTGATCAACTTGTTTGTAGGGCTGATCAGCTTGTTTGTGAGGCTGATCACCTTGTTTCTGGGGCTGATCAGCTTGTTTCTGGGCTGATCAGCTTGTTTGTGGGACTGATCAGCTTCTTTTTTGGGCTTTTGAGGTTGTTTGTGAGGTTCATCAACTTGTTTGTGGGCCTGCTCAGCTTGTTTGTGAGGTTCATCAACTTGTTTTTGGGGCTGATCAGCTTCTTTGTGAGGCTGATGAGGTTGTTTTTGGGGCTGATCAACTTGTTTCTGCTGCTGATCAACTTGTTTGTGAGATTCATCAACTCTTTTGTGGGGCTGGTCAACTTGTTTACGAGGCTGACCAACTTGTTTGTGAGACAGATCAGCTTGTGTGTGGGGCTGATCAGCTTGTTTGTTGGGCTGATCAGCTTGTTTGTGGGCTGATCAATTGTTTGTGAGGCTGATTTACTTGTTTGTGAGGCAGATCAGCTTGTTTGTGGCGCTTATCAGCTTGTTTGTGGGGCTGATCAGCTTGTTTCTGGGCTGATCAATTGTTTGTGAGGCTGATCAATTTGTGTGTGCGGCTGATCAACTCGTTTGTGTTTCTGGGGTGTGTGGGGTTGTTTGTAGGGCTGGTAAAGTTGGTTGTGAGGCTGACCAATCTGTGTGTGAGGCTGATCAACTCGTTTGTGGGGATTTTGAGGTTGTTTGTGACGCTGATCAGCTTGTTTGTGGGGCTGATCAACTTGTTTGTGAGACACATCAACTCGTTTGTGGGGCCGGTCAACTTGTTTGTGGGGCTGATCAGCTTGTTTCTGATGCTGATCAAGATGTTTGTAGGCTGATCAATTGTTTGTGAGGCTGATCAACTTGTTTGTAGGGCTTATCAGCTAGTTTGTGAGCCTGATCAGCTTGTTTTTGGGGCTGATCAGCTTGTTTCTGGGGCTGATCAGCTTGTTTGTGGGCTAATCAACTTGTTTGTGGGGCTGTTGAGGTTGTTTTTAGGGCTGATCAACTTGTTTGTGGGGCTGATCAGCTTGTTTGTGAGGCTTTTGAGGTTGTTTGTGAGACTGATCAGCTTGTTTGTGAGGCTGATCAATTTCTTTGTAGGGCTTATCAGCTTCTTTGTGAGGCTGATCAACTTGTTTGTGAGGCTTTTGAGGTTGTTTTGGGGGCTGATCAACTCGTTTGTGGGGCTGATCAACTTGTTGGTAAGGCTGATTAACTTGTTTGTGAGGCAGATCAGCTTGTTTGTGGGGCTGATTAGCTTGTTTCTGGTGCTGATCAGCTTGTTTCTGGACTAATCAATTGTTTGTGAGGAAGAGCAACTTTTTTCTCGGGCTGATCAACATGTTTGTGAGGCTGATCAACTTGTTTGTGGGACTGATCAACTTGTTTGTAGGGCTGATCAGCTTCTTTGTTCTGCTGATCCACTTGTTAATGGGCTTGATCAAATTGAGAGCTTTTGATGTTATTTTGTGCGCTGATCAACTTGTTTTGTGGGGCTGATCAACTTGTTTGTGAGACTGATCAACTTATTTGTGAGGCTTTTGAGGTTGTTTGTGATGCTGATCAGCTTGTTTGTGAGGCTGATCAATTTGTTTGTGAGGCTGATCATCTTGTTTGTGACTCTTTTGAGGTTGTTTCTGAGGCTGATCAACTTGTTTGTAGGGCTGATCAGCTTGTTTGTGAGGCTTTTGAGATTGTTTGTGAGGCTTTTGAGATTGTTTAGGGGGCTGATCAACCTGTTTGTGAGGCACATCAGCTTGTTTGTGGGGCTGATCAGCTTCTTTCTGATGCTGATCAAGTTGTTTGTGGGCTGATCAATTGTTTGTGAGGCTGATCAACTTGTTTGTAGGGCTGATCAGCTTGTTTGTGAGGCTGATCAGCTTGTTTCTGGGGCTGATCAGCTTGTTTGTGGGCTGCTCAACTTGTTTGTGGGGCTGTTGAGGTTGTTTGTGAGACTGATCAGGTTGTTTGTGAGGCTGATCAATTTGTTTGTAGGGCTGATCAGCTTGTTTGTGAGGCTGATCAACTTTTTTGTGAGGCTTTTGAGGTTGTTTTATGGGCTGATCAACTTGTTTGTGGGGCTGATCAACTTGTTTGTGAGACTCATCAACTCGTTTGTGGGGCTGATCAACTTGTTTGTGAGGCTGATTAATTTGTTTGTGAGGCAGATCAGCTGGTTTGTGGGGCTGATCAGCTTGTTTCTGGTGCTGATCGGCTTGTTTGTAGGGCTGATCAATTGTTTGTGAAGAAGAGGAACTTGTTTCTCGGGCTGATCAACTTATTCGTGAGGCTGATCAACTTGTTTGTGGGACTGATCAACTTGTTTGTAGGGCTGATCAGCTTCTTTGTTGTGCTGATCCACTTCTTAATGGGCTTGATCAAATTCTTCTGGGAGCTTTTGATGTTATTTTGTGGGCTCATCAACTTATTTTGTGGGGCTAATCAACTAGTTTTTGAGGTTGATCAACTTGTTTGTGGGGCTGATCAACTTGTTTGTGTGACTGATCAACTTATTTGTTAGGCTTTTGAGGTTGTTTGTGAGGCTGGCCAGCTTGTGTGTGAGGCTGATCATCTTGTTTGTGACTCTTTTCAGGTTGTTTCTGAGGCTGATCAACTTGTTTGTAGGGCTGATCAGCTTGTTTGTGAGGCTGATCAGCTTGTTTGTGAGGCTGATCAACTTATTTGTGAGGCTTTTAAGGTTGTTTGTGAGGCTGAGCAGCTTGTTTGTGAGGCTGATTAATTTGTTTGTGAGGCTGATCATCTTGTTTGTGACTCTTTTCAGGTTGTTTCTGAGGCTGATCAACTTGTTTGTAGGGCTGATCAGCTTGTTTGTGAGGCTGATCAACTTGTTTGTGAGGCTGATCAGCTTGTTTCTGGGCTGCTCAACTTGTTTGTGGGGCTGTTGAGTGTGCTTTATAGGGCTGATCAGCTTGTTTGTGGGGCTGTTCAGCTTGTTTATTGGGCTTTTGAGGTTGTTTGTGAGGTTCATCAACTTGTTTGTGGGCCTGATCGGCTTGTTAGTGAGGTTCATCAACTTGTTTTGGGGGCTGATCAGCTTTTTTGAAGAGTTGAACAGCTTGTTTGTGAGGCTGATCAACTTGTTTGTGAGGCTTTTGAGGTTGTTTTGGGGGCTGGTCAACTTGTTTGTGTTGCTGATCAACTTGTTTGTGAGAGAGATCAGCTTGTTTGTTGGCTGATCAGCTTGTTTGTTGGCTGATCAATTGTTTGTGAGGCTCATCAACTTGTTTCTAGGGCTTATGAGCTTTTTTGTGAGGCAGATCAGCTTGTTTGTGGGACTGATCAGATTGTTTATGAGGGTGATCAGCTTGTTTGTGGGCTGATCAGGTTGTTTGTGGGGCTTTTCAGGTTGTTTGAGAGGCTGATCTACTTGTTTGTGGTGCTGATCAGCTTGTTTGTGACGCTGATTGGCTTGTTTTGGGGCTGATCAACTTTTTTGTGGGGCTTTTTAGGTTGTTTCTGGGGCTGATTAACGTGTTTGTGAGGCTTTTGAGGTTGTTTGTGAGGCCGATCAACTTGTTTGTGAGGCTGATCAACTTGTTTGTGAAGCTTTTGAGGTTGTTTGTGAGGCTGATCAGCTTGTTTGTGGGGCTGATCAACTTGTTTGTAGGGTTATTTCTTCGGCTGGTCAAGTTTGTTGTGAGGCTTTCCAGGTTGTTTGTGAGGCTGATCAATTTGTGTGTGAGGCTGATCATCTCGTTTGTGGGGCTTTTGAGGTTGTTTGCGAGGCTGATCAGCTTGTTTGTGGTCTGATCAACTTGTTTGTGACGCTGATCAGCTTGTTTGTGAGGCTGATCAACTTGTTTGTGAGGCTGATCAGCTTGTTTCTGGGCTGCTCATCTTGTTTGTGGGGCTGTTGAGTGTCCTTTATAGGGCTGATCAGCTTGTTTGTTTGGCTTATCAGGTTGTTTATTGGGCTTTTGAGGTTGTTTGTGAGGTTCATCAACTTGTTTGAGGGCCTGATCAGCTTGTTTTTGAGGTTCATCAACTTGTTTTTGGGGCTGATCAGCTTGTTTGTAGAGTTGAACAGCTTGTTTGTGAGGCTTTTGAGGTTGTTTGCGAGGCTGATCAGCTTGTTTGTGGTCTGATCAACTTCTTTGTGGGGCTTTTGAGGTTGTTTGTGGGGCTGATCAATTTGTTTTTGAGGCTGATTAACTTGTTTGTGAGGCTTTTGAGCTTGTTTGTGAGGCTGATCAGCATTTTTTGTGGGGCTGATCAGCTTGTTTGTGGTGCTGTTAAAAGTTATTTGTGGGGCTGATCAACTTGTTTGTGAGGCTAATCAACTTGTTTGTGAGGCTGATCAGATTGTTTCTGGGGCTGATCAACCTGTTTGTGAGGCTGATCAGATTGTTTGTGGGCTGATCAGCTTGTTTATGAGGCTGATTGGCTTGTTTGTGGACTGATCAACTTCTTTGTCAAGCTTTTGTGGTTGTTTGTGAGTCTGATCAGCTTGTTTGTGGGGCTGATCAACTTGTTTTTTGGGATGTGTGGGGTTGTTTGTGGGGCTGGTAAAGTTGGTTGTGAGGCTGACCAATTTGTGTCTGAGGCTGATCAACTCCTTTGTGGGGCTTTTGAGGTTGTTTGTGAGGCTGATCAACTTGTTTGTGGGGATTTTGAGGTTGTTTGTGAGGCTCATCAGCTTGTTTGTGGGGCTGATCAACTTGTTTGTGGGGCTTGTGGGGTTGTTTGTTGGGCTGGCCAAGTTGGTTGTGAGCCTTTTGAGGTTGTTTGTGAGGCTGATGAACTTGTTTGTGGGGATTTTGAGGTTGTTTGTGAGGCTGATCAGCTTGTTTGTGGTCTGATCAACTTGTTTGTGGGGCTTTTGAGGTTGTTTGTGAGGCTGATCAGTTTGTTTGTGGGGCTGATCAACTTGTTTGTGGGGCTTGTGGGGTTGTTTGTTCGGCTGGTCAAGTTGCTTGTGAGGCTTTTGAGGTTGTTTGTGAGGCTGATCAATTTGTGTGTGAGGCTGATCAACTCGTTTGTGGGGCTTTTGAGGTTGTTTGTCAGGCTGATCAGCTTGTTTGTGGGCTGATCAGCTTGTTTGTGGTCTGATCAACTTGTTTGTGGGGCTTTTGAGGTTGTTTGTGAGTCTGATCAGCTTGTTTGTGGGGCTGATCAACTTGTTTGTGGGGTGTGTGGGCTTGTTTGTGGGGCTGGTAAAGTTGGTTGTGAGGCTGACCAATTTGTGTGTGAGGCTGATCAACTCGTTTGTGGGGCTTTTGAGGTTGTTTGTTGGGCTGGCCAAGTTGGTTGTGAGCCTTTTGAGGTTGTTTGTGAGGCTGATCAACTTTTTTGTGGTCTGATCAACTTGTTTGTGGGGATTTTGAGGTTGTTTGTGAGGCTGATCAGCTTGTTTGTGAGGCTTTTGAGGTTGTTTTTGGGGCTGGTCAAATTATTTGTGTTGCTGATCAACTTGTTTGTGAGACAGATCAGCTTGTTTGTGGGGCTTTTGAGGTTGTTTGCGAGGCTGATCAGCTTGTTTGTGGTCTGATCAACTTGTTTGTGGGGCTTTTGAGGTTGTTTGTGGGGCTGATCAATTTGTTTTTGAGGCTGATTAACTTGTTTGTGAGGCTTTTGAGCTTGTTTGTGAGGCTGTTCAGCATTTTTTGTGGGGCTGATCAGCTTGTTTGTGGTGCTGTTAAAAGTTATTTGTGGGGCTGATCAACTTGTTTGTGAGGCTGATCAGATTGTTTCTGGGGCTGATCAACCTGTTTGTGAGGCTGATCAGCTTGTTTGTGGTCTGATCAACTTGTTTGTGGGGCTTTTGAGGTTGTTTGTGAGGCTGATCAGTTTGTTTGTGGGGCTGATCAACTTGTTTGTGGGGCTTGTGGGGTTGTTTGTTCGGCTGGTCAAGTTGCTTGTGAGGCTTTTGAGGTTTGTTTGTGGGGCTTTTGAGGTTGTTTGTGGGGCTGATCAATTTGTTTTTGAGGCTGATTAACTTGTTTGTGAGGCTTTTGAGCTTGTTTGTGAGGCTGTTCAGCATTTTTTGTGGGGCTGATCAGCTTGTTTGTGGTGCTGTTAAAAGTTATTTGTGGGGCTGATCAACTTGTTTGTGAGGCTGATCAGATTATTTCTGGGGCTGATCAACCTGTTTGTGAGGCTGATCAGCTTGTTTGTGGTCTGATCAACTTGTTTGTGGGGCTTTTGAGGTTGTTTGTGAGGCTGATCAGCTTGTTTGTGGGACTGATCAGCTTGTTTGTGGGCTGATCAATTGTTTGTGAGGTTGATCAACTTGTTTGTAGGGCTGATCAGCTTGTTTGTGAGGCAGATCAGCTTGTTTCTTCGACTGATCAGATTGTTTCTGAGGGTGATCAATTGTTTGTGGGCTGATCAGCTTGTTTCTGGGGCTGATCAGCTTGTTTGTGGGGTGCTCAACTTGTTTGTGGGGCTGATCAGCTTGTTTATTGGGCTTTTGAGGTTGTTTGTGAGGTTGATCAACTTGTTTGTGGGGCTGATCGGCTTGTTTGTGAGGCTTTTGAGGTTGTTTGTGAGGCTGATGAGCTTGTTTGTGAGGCTGATCAGCTTGTTTGTGAGGCTGATCAGCTTGTTTGTGAGGCTGATCAGCTTGTTTGTGAGGCTTTTGAGGTTGTTTTGGGGACTGATCAACTTGTTTGTGAGGCAGATCAGCTTGCTTGTGGGGCTGATCTGCTTGTTTCTGATGCTGATCAAGTTCTTTGTGGGCTGATCAATTTTTTGTGAGGCTGATCAACTTGTTTGTAGGGCTGATCAGCTTGTTTGTGAGGCTGATCACCTTGTTTCTGGGGCTGATCAGCTTGTTTCTGGGCTGATCAGCTTGTTTGTGGGACTGATCAGCTTCTTTTTTGGGCTTTTGAGGTTGTTTGTGAGGTTCATCAACTTGTTTGTGGGCCTGCTCAGCTTGTTTGTGAGGTTCATCAACTTGTTTTTGGGGCTGATCAGCTTCTTTGTGAGGCTGATGAGGTTGTTTTTGGGGCTGATCAACTTGTTTCTGCTGCTGATCAACTTGTTTGTGAGATTCATCAACTCTTTTGTGGGGCTGGTCAACTTGTTTACGAGGCTGACCAACTTGTTTGTGAGACAGATCAGCTTGTGTGTGGGGCTGATCAGCTTGTTTGTTGGGCTGATCAGCTTGTTTGTGGGCTGATCAATTGTTTGTGAGGCTGATTTACTTGTTTGTGAGGCAGATCAGCTTGTTTGTGGCGCTTATCAGCTTGTTTGTGGGGCTGATCAGCTTGTTTCTGGGCTGATCAATTGTTTGTGAGGCTGATCAATTTGTGTGTGCGGCTGATCAACTCGTTTGTGTTTCTGGGGTGTGTGGGGTTGTTTGTAGGGCTGGTAAAGTTGGTTGTGAGGCTGACCAATCTGTGTGTGAGGCTGATCAACTCGTTTGTGGGGATTTTGAGGTTGTTTGTGACGCTGATCAGCTTGTTTGTGGGGCTGATCAACTTGTTTGTGAGACACATCAACTCGTTTGTGGGGCCGGTCAACTTGTTTGTGGGGCTGATCAGCTTGTTTCTGATGCTGATCAAGATGTTTGTAGGCTGATCAATTGTTTGTGAGGCTGATCAACTTGTTTGTAGGGCTTATCAGCTAGTTTGTGAGCCTGATCAGCTTGTTTTTGGGGCTGATCAGCTTGTTTCTGGGGCTGATCAGCTTGTTTGTGGGCTAATCAACTTGTTTGTGGGGCTGTTGAGGTTGTTTTTAGGGCTGATCAACTTGTTTGTGGGGCTGATCAGCTTGTTTGTGAGGCTTTTGAGGTTGTTTGTGAGACTGATCAGCTTGTTTGTGAGGCTGATCAATTTCTTTGTAGGGCTTATCAGCTTCTTTGTGAGGCTGATCAACTTGTTTGTGAGGCTTTTGAGGTTGTTTTGGGGGCTGATCAACTCGTTTGTGGGGCTGATCAACTTGTTGGTAAGGCTGATTAACTTGTTTGTGAGGCAGATCAGCTTGTTTGTGGGGCTGATTAGCTTGTTTCTGGTGCTGATCAGCTTGTTTCTGGACTAATCAATTGTTTGTGAGGAAGAGCAACTTTTTTCTCGGGCTGATCAACATGTTTGTGAGGCTGATCAACTTGTTTGTGGGACTGATCAACTTGTTTGTAGGGCTGATCAGCTTCTTTGTTCTGCTGATCCACTTGTTAATGGGCTTGATCAAATTGAGAGCTTTTGATGTTATTTTGTGCGCTGATCAACTTGTTTTGTGGGGCTGATCAACTTGTTTGTGAGACTGATCAACTTATTTGTGAGGCTTTTGAGGTTGTTTGTGATGCTGATCAGCTTGTTTGTGAGGCTGATCAATTTGTTTGTGAGGCTGATCATCTTGTTTGTGACTCTTTTGAGGTTGTTTCTGAGGCTGATCAACTTGTTTGTAGGGCTGATCAGCTTGTTTGTGAGGCTTTTGAGATTGTTTGTGAGGCTTTTGAGATTGTTTAGGGGGCTGATCAACCTGTTTGTGAGGCACATCAGCTTGTTTGTGGGGCTGATCAGCTTCTTTCTGATGCTGATCAAGTTGTTTGTGGGCTGATCAATTGTTTGTGAGGCTGATCAACTTGTTTGTAGGGCTGATCAGCTTGTTTGTGAGGCTGATCAGCTTGTTTCTGGGGCTGATCAGCTTGTTTGTGGGCTGCTCAACTTGTTTGTGGGGCTGTTGAGTGTGCTTTATAGGGCTGATCAGCTTGTTTCTGGGACTGATCAGCTTGTTTATTGCGCTTTTGAGGTTGTTTGTGAGGTTCATCAACTTGTATGTGGGCCTACTCAGCCTGTTTTTTAGGTTCATCAACTTGTTTTTGGGGCTGATCAGCTTGTTTGTGAGGCTGATCAATTTCTTTATGACTCTTTTGAGGTTCTTTCTAAGGCTGATCAATTTGTTTGTAGGGCTGATCAGGTTGTTTGTGAGACTGATCAGCTTGTTTGGGAGGCTGATCAACTTGTTTGTAGAGCTGAACAGCTTGTTTGTGAGGCTGATCAACTTGATTGTGAGGCTTTTGAGGTTGTTTTATGGGCTGATCAACTTGTTTGTGGGGCTGATCAACTTGTTTGTGAGACTCATCAACTCGTTTGTGGGGCTGATCAACTTGTTTGTGAGGCTGATTAACTTGTTTGTGAGGCAGATCAGCTTGTTTATGGGGCTGATCGGCTTGTTTGTGGGACTGATCAGCTTGTTTGTGGGCTGATCAATTGTTTGTGAGGTTGATCAACTTGTTTGTAGGGCTGATCAGCTTGTTTGTGAGGCAGATCAGCTTGTTTGTGGGATGCTCAACTTGTTTGTGGGGCTGTTGAGGGTTTTTGTAGGGCTGATCAGCTTGTTTGTGGGGCTGAACAGCTTGTTTATTGGGCTTTTGAGGTTGTTTGTGAGGTTGATCAACTTGTTTGTGGGGCTGATCAGCTTGTTTGTGAGGGTTTTGAGGTTGTTTGTGAGGCTGATGAGCTTGTTTGTGAGGCTGATCAGCTTGTTTGTGAGACTGATCATCTTATTTGTGAGGCTTTTGAGGTTGTTTGTGAGGCTGATCAGCTTGTGTGTGAGGCTGATCAATTTGTTTCTGAGGCTGATCATCTTGTGTGTGACTCTTTTGAGGTTGTTTCTGAGGCTGATCAACTTGTTTGTAGGGCTGACCAGCTTGTTTGTGAGGCTGATCAGCTTGTTTGTGAGGTTTTTGAGGTTGTTTTGGGGACTGATCAACTTGTTTGTGAGGCAGATCAGCTTGCTTGTGGGGCTGATGAGCTTGTTTCTGATGCTGATCAAGATGTTTGTGGGCTGATGAATTTTTTGTGAGGCTGATCAACTTGATTGTAGGGCTGATCAGCTAGTTTGTGAGGCTGATCAGCTTGTTTCTGGGGCTGATCAGCTTGTTTCTGGGCTGATCAGCTTGTTTGTGGGACTGATCAGCTTCTTTTTTGGGCTTTTGAGGTTGTTTGTGAGGTTCATCAACTTGTTTGTGGGCCTGCTCAGCTTGTTTGTGAGGTTCATCAACTTGTTTTTGGGGCTGATCAGCTTCTTTGTGAGGCTGATGAGGTTGTTTTTGGGGCTGATCAACTTGTTTCTGCTGCTGATCAACTTGTTTGTGAGATTCATCAACTCTTTTGTGGGGCTGGTCAACTTGTTTACGAGGCTGACCAACTTGTTTGTGAGACAGATCAGCTTGTGTGTGGGCCTGATCAGCTTGTTTGTTGGGCTGATCAGCTTGTTTGTGGGCTGATCAATTGTTTGTGAGGCTGATTTACTTGTTTGTGAGGCAGATCAGCTTGTTTGTGGCGCTTATCAGCTTGTTTGTGGGGCTGATCAGCTTGTTTCTGGGCTGATCAATTGTTTGTGAGGCTGATCAATTTGTGTGTGCGGCTGATCAACTCGTTTGTGTTTCTGGGGTGTGTGGGGTTGTTTGTAGGGCTGGTAAAGTTGGTTGTGAGGCTGACCAATCTGTGTGTGAGGCTGATCAACTCGTTTGTGGGGATTTTGAGGTTGTTTGTGACGCTGATCAGCTTGTTTGTGGGGCTGATCAACTTGTTTGTGAGACACATCAACTCGTTTGTGGGGCCGGTCAACTTGTTTGTGGGGCTGATCAGCTTGTTTCTGATGCTGATCAAGATGTTTGTAGGCTGATCAATTGTTTGTGAGGCTGATCAACTTGTTTGTAGGGCTTATCAGCTAGTTTGTGAGCCTGATCAGCTTGTTTTTGGGGCTGATCAGCTTGTTTCTGGGGCTGATCAGCTTGTTTGTGGGCTAATCAACTTGTTTGTGGGGCTGTTGAGGTTGTTTTTAGGGCTGATCAACTTGTTTGTGGGGCTGATCAGCTTGTTTGTGAGGCTTTTGAGGTTGTTTGTGAGACTGATCAGCTTGTTTGTGAGGCTGATCAATTTCTTTGTAGGGCTTATCAGCTTCTTTGTGAGGCTGATCAACTTGTTTGTGAGGCTTTTGAGGTTGTTTTGGGGGCTGATCAACTCGTTTGTGGGGCTGATCAACTTGTTGGTAAGGCTGATTAACTTGTTTGTGAGGCAGATCAGCTTGTTTGTGGGGCTGATTAGCTTGTTTCTGGTGCTGATCAGCTTGTTTCTGGACTAATCAATTGTTTGTGAGGAAGAGCAACTTTTTTCTCGGGCTGATCAACATGTTTGTGAGGCTGATCAACTTGTTTGTGGGACTGATCAACTTGTTTGTAGGGCTGATCAGCTTCTTTGTTCTGCTGATCCACTTGTTAATGGGCTTGATCAAATTGAGAGCTTTTGATGTTATTTTGTGCGCTGATCAACTTGTTTTGTGGGGCTGATCAACTTGTTTGTGAGACTGATCAACTTATTTGTGAGGCTTTTGAGGTTGTTTGTGATGCTGATCAGCTTGTTTGTGAGGCTGATCAATTTGTTTGTGAGGCTGATCATCTTGTTTGTGACTCTTTTGAGGTTGTTTCTGAGGCTGATCAACTTGTTTGTAGGGCTGATCAGCTTGTTTGTGAGGCTTTTGAGATTGTTTGTGAGGCTTTTGAGATTGTTTAGGGGGCTGATCAACCTGTTTGTGAGGCACATCAGCTTGTTTGTGGGGCTGATCAGCTTCTTTCTGATGCTGATCAAGTTGTTTGTGGGCTGATCAATTGTTTGTGAGGCTGATCAACTTGTTTGTAGGGCTGATCAGCTTGTTTGTGAGGCTGATCAGCTTGTTTCTGGGGCTGATCAGCTTGTTTGTGGGCTGCTCAACTTGTTTGTGGGGCTGTTGAGTGTGCTTTATAGGGCTGATCAGCTTGTTTCTGGGACTGATCAGCTTGTTTATTGCGCTTTTGAGGTTGTTTGTGAGGTTCATCAACTTGTATGTGGGCCTACTCAGCCTGTTTTTTAGGTTCATCAACTTGTTTTTGGGGCTGATCAGCTTGTTTGTGAGGCTGATCAATTTCTTTATGACTCTTTTGAGGTTCTTTCTAAGGCTGATCAATTTGTTTGTAGGGCTGATCAGGTTGTTTGTGAGACTGATCAGCTTGTTTGGGAGGCTGATCAACTTGTTTGTAGAGCTGAACAGCTTGTTTGTGAGGCTGATCAACTTGATTGTGAGGCTTTTGAGGTTGTTTTATGGGCTGATCAACTTGTTTGTGGGGCTGATCAACTTGTTTGTGAGACTCATCAACTCGTTTGTGGGGCTGATCAACTTGTTTGTGAGGCTGATTAACTTGTTTGTGAGGCAGATCAGCTTGTTTATGGGGCTGATCGGCTTGTTTGTGGGACTGATCAGCTTGTTTGTGGGCTGATCAATTGTTTGTGAGGTTGATCAACTTGTTTGTAGGGCTGATCAGCTTGTTTGTGAGGCAGATCAGCTTGTTTGTGGGATGCTCAACTTGTTTGTGGGGCTGTTGAGGGTTTTTGTAGGGCTGATCAGCTTGTTTGTGGGGCTGAACAGCTTGTTTATTGGGCTTTTGAGGTTGTTTGTGAGGTTGATCAACTTGTTTGTGGGGCTGATCAGCTTGTTTGTGAGGGTTTTGAGGTTGTTTGTGAGGCTGATGAGCTTGTTTGTGAGGCTGATCAGCTTGTTTGTGAGACTGATCATCTTATTTGTGAGGCTTTTGAGGTTGTTTGTGAGGCTGATCAGCTTGTGTGTGAGGCTGATCAATTTGTTTCTGAGGCTGATCATCTTGTGTGTGACTCTTTTGAGGTTGTTTCTGAGGCTGATCAACTTGTTTGTAGGGCTGACCAGCTTGTTTGTGAGGCTGATCAGCTTGTTTGTGAGGTTTTTGAGGTTGTTTTGGGGACTGATCAACTTGTTTGTGAGGCAGATCAGCTTGCTTGTGGGGCTGATGAGCTTGTTTCTGATGCTGATCAAGATGTTTGTGGGCTGATGAATTTTTTGTGAGGCTGATCAACTTGATTGTAGGGCTGATCAGCTAGTTTGTGAGGCTGATCACCTTGTTTCTGGGGCTGATCAGCTTGTTTGTGAGACTGATCATCTTATTTGTGAGGCTTTTGAGGTTGTTTGTAGGGCTGATCAGCTTGTTTATGGGGCTGAACAGCTTGTTTATTGGGCTTTTGAGGTTGTTTGTGAGGTTGATCAACTTGTTTGTGGGGCTGATCAGCTTGTTTGTGAGGCTTTTGATGTTGTTTGTGAGACTGATCAGCTTGTTTGTGAGGCTGATCAATTTCTTTGTAGGGCTGATAAGCTTGTTTGTGAGGCTGATCAGCTTGTTTGTGAGGCTGATCAACTTGTTTGTGAGGCTTTTGAGGTTGTTTTGGGGGCTGATCAACTTGTTTGTGAGGCTGATCAACTTGTTTGTGGGACTGATCAGCTTGTTTATGGGGCTGATCAGCTTGTTTATTGGGCTTTTGAGGTTGTTTGTGAGGTTGATCAACTTGTTTCTGAGGCTGATCAACTTGTTTGTGAGGCTGAACAACTTGTTTGTAGAGCTGAACAGCTTGTTTGTGAGGCTCATCAACTTGTTTGTGAGGATTTTGAGGTTGTTTTGGGGGCTGATCAACTTGTTTCTGGTGCTGATCAACTTGTTTGTGAGATTCATCAACTCGTTTGTGGGGCTGGTCAACTTGTTTGTGAGGTTGATCAACTTGTTTATGAGGGTGATCAATTGTTTGTGGGCAGATCAGCTTGTTTCTGGGGCTGATCAGCTTGTTTGTGGGGCTGTTGAGGTTTTTTGTGAGGCTGATCAACTTGATTGTACGGCTGATCAGCTAGTTTGTGAGGTTGATCAACTTCTTTGTGGGGCTGATCAGCTTGTTTGTGAGGCTTTTGAACTTGTTTGTGAGACTGATCAGCTTCTTTGTGAGGCTGATCAATTTCTTTGTAGGGCTGATCAGCTTGTTTGTGACGCTGATCAGCTTGTTTGTGAGGCTGATCAGCTTGTTTGTGAGGCTGATCAGCTTGTTTGTGAGACTGATGAACTTCTTTGTGAGGCTTTTGAGGTAGTTTTATGGGCTGATCAACTTGTTTGTGGGGCTGATCAACTTGTTTGTAACACTCATAAACTCGTTTGTGGGGCTGATCAACTTGTTTGTGAGGCTGATCAGCTTGTTTGTGGAGCTGATCAGCTTGTTTGTGGGCTGATCAATTGTTTGTGAGGCTGATCAACTTGTTTGTAGGGCTGATCAGCTTGTTTGTGAGGCTGATCAGCTTGTTTGTGGGACTGATCAGATTGTTTATGAGGGTGATCAGCTTGTTTGTGGGCTGATCAGCTTGTTTCTTGGGCTGATCAGCTTGTTTCCGGGGTGCTCAACTTGTTTGTGGGGCTGTTGAGGTTTTTTGTAGGGCTGAACAGCTTCTTTGTTGTGCTGATCCACTTCTTAATGGGCTTCATCAAATTGTTCTGGGAGCTTTTGATGTTATTTTGTGGGCTGATCAACTTGTTTTGTGGGGCTGATCAACTAGTTTTTGAGGTTGATCAACTTGTTTGTGGGGCTGATCAACTTCTTGGTGAGACTGATCAACTTATTTGTGAGGCTTTTGAGGTTGTTTGTGAGGATGATCAGCTTGTGTGTGAGGCTGATCAATTTGTTTGTGAGGCTGATCATCTTGTTTGTGACTCTTTTGAGGTTGTTTCTGAGGCTGATCAACTTGTTTGTAGGGCTGCTCAGCTTGTTTGTGGGGCTGATCAGCTTGTTTGTGGGCTGATCAACTTGTTTGTGAGGCTGATCAGCTTGTTTGTAGGGCTGAACAGCTTGTTTATTGGGCTTTTGAGGTTGTTTGTGAGGTTGATCAACTTGTTTGTGGGGCTGATCAGCTTGTTTGTGAGGCTTTTGAGGTTGTTTGTGAGACTGATCAGCTTGTTTGTGAGGCTGATCAATTTCTTTGTAGGGCTGATCAGCTTGTTTGTGAGGCTGATCAATTTCTTTGTGAGGCTTTTGAGGTTGTTTTCGGGGCTGATCAACTTGTTTGTGGGGCTGATCAACTTGTTTGTGAGACTCATCAACTCGTTTGTGGGGCTGATCAACTTGTTTGTAAGGCTGATTAACTTGTTTGTGAGGCAGATCAGCTTCTTTGTGGGGCTGATCAGCTTGTTTGTGGGGCTGATCAGCTTGTTTGTGGGCTGATCAATTGTTTGTGAGGCTGATCAACTTGTTTCTAGGGCTGATCAGCTTGTTTCTGAGGCAGATCAGCTTGTTTGTGGGACTGATCAGATTGTTTATGAGGGTGATCAGCTTGTTTGTGGGCTGATCAGCTTGTTTCTGGGGCTGATCAGCTTGTTTGTGGGGTGCTCAACTTGTTTGTTGGGCTTTTGAGGTTTTTGTAGTGCTGATCAGCTTGTTTGTGGGGCTGAACAGCTTGTTTGTTGGGCTTTTGAGGTTGTTTGTGAGGTTGATCAACTTGTTTGTGGGGCTGATCAGCTTGTTTGTGAGGCTTTTGAGGTTGTTTGTGAGACTGATCAGGTTGTTTGTGAGGCTGATCAATTTGTTTGTAGGGCTGATCAGCTTGTTTGTGAGGCTGATCAACTTTTTTGTGAGGCTTTTGAGGTTGTTTTATGGGCTGATCAACTTGTTTGTGGGGCTGATCAACTTGTTTGTGAGACTCATCAACTCGTTTGTGGGGCTGATCAACTTGTTTGTGAGGCTGATTAATTTGTTTGTGAGGCAGATCAGCTGGTTTGTGGGGCTGATCAGCTTGTTTCTGGTGCTGATCGGCTTGTTTGTAGGGCTGATCAATTGTTTGTGAAGAAGAGGAACTTGTTTCTCGGGCTGATCAACTTATTCGTGAGGCTGATCAACTTGTTTGTGGGACTGATCAACTTGTTTGTAGGGCTGATCAGCTTCTTTGTTGTGCTGATCCACTTCTTAATGGGCTTGATCAAATTCTTCTGGGAGCTTTTGATGTTATTTTGTGGGCTCATCAACTTATTTTGTGGGGCTAATCAACTAGTTTTTGAGGTTGATCAACTTGTTTGTGGGGCTGATCAACTTGTTTGTGTGACTGATCAACTTATTTGTTAGGCTTTTGAGGTTGTTTGTGAGGCTGGCCAGCTTGTGTGTGAGGCTGATCATCTTGTTTGTGACTCTTTTCAGGTTGTTTCTGAGGCTGATCAACTTGTTTGTAGGGCTGATCAGCTTGTTTGTGAGGCTGATCAGCTTGTTTGTGAGGCTGATCAACTTATTTGTGAGGCTTTTAAGGTTGTTTGTGAGGCTGAGCAGCTTGTTTGTGAGGCTGATTAATTTGTTTGTGAGGCTGATCATCTTGTTTGTGACTCTTTTCAGGTTGTTTCTGAGGCTGATCAACTTGTTTGTAGGGCTGATCAGCTTGTTTGTGAGGCTGATCAACTTGTTTGTGAGGCTGATCAGCTTGTTTCTGGGCTGCTCAACTTGTTTGTGGGGCTGTTGAGTGTGCTTTATAGGGCTGATCAGCTTGTTTGTGGGGCTGATCAGCTTGTTTATTGGGCTTTTGAGGTTGTTTGTGAGGTTCATCAACTTGTTTGTGGGCCTGATCGGCTTGTTAGTGAGGTTCATCAACTTGTTTTGGGGGCTGATCAGCTTTTTTGAAGAGTTGAACAGCTTGTTTGTGAGGCTGATCAACTTGTTTGTGAGGCTTTTGAGGTTGTTTTGGGGGCTGGTCAACTTGTTTGTGTTGCTGATCAACTTGTTTGTGAGAGAGATCAGCTTGTTTGTTGGCTGATCAGCTTGTTTGTTGGCTGATCAAATGTTTGTGAGGCTCATCAACTTGTTTCTAGTGCTTATGAGCTTTTTTGTGAGGCAGATCAGCTTGTTTGTGGGACTGATCAGATTGTTTATGAGGGTGATCAGCTTGTTTGTGGGCTGATCAGGTTGTTTGTGGGGCTTTTCAGGTTGTTTGAGAGGCTGATCTACTTGTTTGTGGTGCTGATCAGCTTGTTTGTGACGCTGATTGGCTTGTTTTGGGGCTGATCAACTTTTTTGTGGGGCTTTTTAGGTTGTTTCTGGGGCTGATTAACGTGTTTGTGAGGCTTTTGAGGTTGTTTGTGAGGCTGATCAACTTGTTTGTGAGGCTGATCAACTTGTTTGTGAAGCTTTTGAGGTTGTTTGTGAGGCTGATCAGCTTGTTTGTGGGGCTGATCAACTTGTTTGTAGGGTTATTTCTTCGGCTGGTCAAGTTTGTTGTGAGGCTTTCCAGGTTGTTTGTGAGGCTGATCAATTTGTGTGTGAGGCTGATCATCTCGTTTGTGGGGCTTTTGAGGTTGTTTGCGAGGCTGATCAGCTTGTTTGTGGTCTGATCAACTTGTTTGTGACGCTGATCAGCTTGTTTGTGAGGCTGATCAACTTGTTTGTGAGGCTGATCAGCTTGTTTCTGGGCTGCTCAACTTGTTTGTGGGGCTGTTGAGTGTCCTTTATAGGGCTGATCAGCTTGTTTGTTTGGCTGATCAGCTTGTTTATTGGGCTTTTGAGGTTGTTTGTGAGGTTCATCAACTTGTTTGAGGGCCTGATCAGCTTGTTTTTGAGGTTCATCAACTTGTTTTTGGGGCTGATCAGCTTGTTTGTAGAGTTGAACAGCTTGTTTGTGAGGCTGATCAACTTGTTTGTGAGTCTTTTGAGGTTGTTTTGGGGGCTGGTCAAATTGTTTCTGTTGCTGATCAACTTGTTTGTGAGACAGATCAGCTTGTTTGTGGGGCTTTTGAGGTTGTTTGCGAGGCTGATCAGCTTGTTTGTGGTCTGATCAACTTCTTTGTGGGGCTTTTGAGGTTGTTTGTGGGGCTGATCAATTTGTTTTTGAGGCTGATTAACTTGTTTGTGAGGCTTTTGAGCTTGTTTGTGAGGCTGATCAGCATTTTTTGTGGGGCTGATCAGCTTGTTTGTGGTGCTGTTAAAAGTTATTTGTGGGGCTGATCAACTTGTTTGTGAGGCTAATCAACTTGTTTGTGAGGCTGATCAGATTGTTTCTGGGGCTGATCAACCTGTTTGTGAGGCTGATCAGATTGTTTGTGGGCTGATCAGCTTGTTTATGAGGCTGATTGGCTTGTTTGTGGACTGATCAACTTCTTTGTCAAGCTTTTGTGGTTGTTTGTGAGTCTGATCAGCTTGTTTGTGGGGCTGATCAACTTGTTTTTTGGGGGGTGTGGGGTTGTTTGTGGGGCTGGTAAAGTTGGTTGTGAGGCTGACCAATTTGTGTGTGAGGCTGATCAACTCCTTTGTGGGGCTTTTGAGGTTGTTTGTGAGGCTGATCAACTTGTTTGTGGGGATTTTGAGGTTGTTTGTGAGGCTCATCAGCTTGTTTGTGGGGCTGATCAACTTGTTTGTGGGGCTTGTGGGGTTGTTTGTTGGGCTGGCCAAGTTGGTTGTGAGCCTTTTGAGGTTGTTTGTGAGGCTGATCAACTTGTTTGTGGGGATTTTGAGGTTGTTTGTGAGGCTGATCAGCTTGTTTGTGGTCTGATCAACTTGTTTGTGGGGCTTTTGAGGTTGTTTGTGAGGCTGATCAGTTTGTTTGTGGGGCTGATCAACTTGTTTGTGGGGCTTGTGGGGTTGTTTGTTCGGCTGGTCAAGTTGCTTGTGAGGCTTTTGAGGTTGTTTGTGAGGCTGATCAATTTGTGTGTGAGGCTGATCAACTCGTTTGTGGGGCTTTTGAGGTTGTTTGTCAGGCTGATCAGCTTGTTTGTGGGCTGATCAGCTTGTTTGTGGTCTGATCAACTTGTTTGTGGGGCTTTTGAGGTTGTTTGTGAGTCTGATCAGCTTGTTTGTGGGGCTGATCAACTTGTTTGTGGGGTGTGTGGGCTTGTTTGTGGGGCTGGTAAAGTTGGTTGTGAGGCTGACCAATTTGTGTGTGAGGCTGATCAACTCGTTTGTGGGGCTTTTGAGGTTGTTTGTTGGGCTGGCCAAGTTGGTTGTGAGCCTTTTGAGGTTGTTTGTGAGGCTGATCAACTTTTTTGTGGTCTGATCAACTTGTTTGTGGGGATTTTGAGGTTGTTTGTGAGGCTGATCAGCTTGTTTGTGAGGCTTTTGAGGTTGTTTTTGGGGCTGGTCAAATTATTTGTGTTGCTGATCAACTTGTTTGTGAGACAGATCAGCTTGTTTGTGGGGCTTTTGAGGTTGTTTGCGAGGCTGATCAGCTTGTTTGTGGTCTGATCAACTTGTTTGTGGGGCTTTTGAGGTTGTTTGTGGGGCTGATCAATTTGTTTTTGAGGCTGATTAACTTGTTTGTGAGGCTTTTGAGCTTGTTTGTGAGGCTGTTCAGCATTTTTTGTGGGGCTGATCAGCTTGTTTGTGGTGCTGTTAAAAGTTATTTGTGGGGCTGATCAACTTGTTTGTGAGGCTGATCAGATTGTTTCTGGGGCTGATCAACCTGTTTGTGAGGCTGATCAGCTTGTTTGTGGTCTGATCAACTTGTTTGTGGGGCTTTTGAGGTTGTTTGTGAGGCTGATCAGTTTGTTTGTGGGGCTGATCAACTTGTTTGTGGGGCTTGTGGGGTTGTTTGTTCGGCTGGTCAAGTTGCTTGTGAGGCTTTTGAGGTTGTTTGTGAGGCTGATCAATTTGTGTGTGAGGCTGATCAACTCGTTTGTGGGGCTTTTGAGGTTGTTTGTCAGGCTGATCAGCTTGTTTGTGGGCTGATCAGCTTGTTTGTGGTCTGATCAACTTGTTTGTGGGGCTTTTGAGGTTGTTTGTGAGTCTGATCAGCTTGTTTGTGGGGCTGATCAACTTGTTTGTGGGGTGTGTGGGCTTGTTTGTGGGGCTGGTAAAGTTGGTTGTGAGGCTGACCAATTTGTGTGTGAGGCTGATCAACTCGTTTGTGGGGCTTTTGAGGTTGTTTGTTGGGCTGGCCAAGTTGGTTGTGAGCCTTTTGAGGTTGTTTGTGAGGCTGATCAACTTTTTTGTGGTCTGATCAACTTGTTTGTGGGGATTTTGAGGTTGTTTGTGAGGCTGATCAGCTTGTTTGTGAGGCTTTTGAGGTTGTTTTGGGGGCTGGTCAAATTATTTGTGTTGCTGATCAACTTGTTTGTGAGACAGATCAGCTTGTTTGTGGGGCTTTTGAGGTTGTTTGCGAGGCTGATCAGCTTGTTTGTGGTCTGATCAACTTCTTTGTGGGGCTTTTGAGGTTGTTTGTGGGGCTGATCAATTTGTTTTTGAGGCTGATTAACTTGTTTGTGAGGCTTTTGAGCTTGTTTGTGAGGCTGTTCAGCATTTTTTGTGGGGCTGATCAGCTTGTTTGTGGTGCTGTTAAAAGTTATTTGTGGGGCTGATCAACTTGTTTGTGAGGCTGATCAGATTGTTTCTGGGGCTGATCAACCTGTTTGTGAGGCTGATCAGATTGTTTGTGGGCTGATCAGCTTGTTTATGAGGCTGATTGGCTTGTTTGTGGACTGATCAACTTCTTTGTCAAGCTTTTTTGGTTGTTTGTGAGTCTGATCAGCTTGTTTGTGGGGCTGATCAACTTGTTTGTGGGGTGTGTGGGGTTGTTTGTGGGGCTGGTAAAGTTGGTTGTGAGGCTGACCAATTTGTGTGTGAGGCTGATCAACTCGTTTGTGGGGCTTTTGAGGTTGTTTGTTGGGCTGGCCAAGTTGGTTGTGAGCCTTTTGAGGTTGTTGGTGAGGCTGATCAACTTTTTTTGTGGTCTGATCAACTTGTTTGTGGGGATTTTGAGGTTGTTTGTGAGGCTGATCAGCTTGTTTGTGAGGCTGATCAATTTGTTTGTGAGGCTGATCATCTTGTTTGTGACTCTTTTGAGGTTGTTTCTGAGGCTGATCAACTTGTTTGTGAGGCTGATCAGCTTGTTTCTGGGCTGCTCAACTTGTTTGTGGGGCTGTTGAGTGTGCTTTATAGGGCTGATCAGATTGTTTGTTGGGCTGATCAGCTTGTTTATTGGGCTTTTGAGGTGGTTTGTGAGGTTCATCAACTTGTTTGTGGGCCTGATCAGCTTGTTTGTGAGGTTCATCAACTTGTTTTTGGGGCTGATCAGCTTGTTTGTAGAGTTGAACAGCTTGTTTGTGAGGCTGATCAACTTGTTTGTGAGGCTTTTGAGGTTGTTTTTGGGGCTGGTCAAATTGTTTGTGTTGCTGATCAACTTGTTTGTGAGACAGATCAGCTTGTTTGTGGGGCTGATCAGCTTGTTTGCGAGGCTGATCAGCTTGTTTGTGGTCTGATCAACTTGTTTGTGGGGCTTTTGAGGTTGTTTGTTAGGCTGATCAGTTTGTTTGTGGGGCTGATCAACTTGTTTGTGAGGCTTTTGAGGTTGTTTGTGGGGCTGATCAATTTGTTTTTGAGGCTGATTAACTTGTTTGTGAGGCTTTTGAGCTTGTTTGTGAGGCTGATCAGCATTTTTTGTGGGGCTGATCAGCTTGTTTGTGGTGCTGTTAAAAGTTATTTGTGGGGCTGATCAACTTGTTTGTGAGGCTAATCAACTTGTTTGTGAGGCTGATCAGATTGTTTCTGGGGCTGATCAACCTGTTTGTGAGGCTGATCAGATTGTTTGTGGGCTGATCAGCTTGTTTATGAGGCTGATTGGCTTGTTTGTGGACTGATCAACTTCTTTGTCAAGCTTTTCAAGCTTTTGTGAGTCTAATCAGGTTGTTTGTGGGGCTGATCAACTTGTTTGTGGGGTGTGTGGGGTTGTTTGTGGGGTTGGTAAAGTTAGTTGTGAGGCTGACCAATTTGTGTGTGAGGCTGATCAACTCGTTTGTGGGGCTTTTGAGGTTGTTTCTGAGGCTGATCAACTTGTTTGTGAGGCTGATCAGCTTGTTTCTGGGCTGCTCAACTTGTTTGTGGGGCTGTTGAGTGTGCTTTATAGGGCTGATCAGATTGTTTGTTGGGCTGATCAGCTTGTTTATTGGGCTTTTGAGGTGGTTTGTGAGGTTCATCAACTTGTTTGTGGGCCTGATCAGCTTGTTTGTGAGGTTCATCAACTTGTTTTTGGGGCTGATCAGCTTGTTTGTAGAGTTGAACAGCTTGTTTGTGAGGCTGATCAACTTGTTTGTGAGGCTTTTGAGGTTGTTTTTGGGGCTGGTCAAATTGTTTGTGTTGCTGATCAACTTGTTTGTGAGACAGATCAGCTTGTTTGTGGGGCTGATCAGCTTGTTTGCGAGGCTGATCAGCTTGTTTGTGGTCTGATCAACTTGTTTGTGGGGCTTTTGAGGTTGTTTGTTAGGCTGATCAGTTTGTTTGTGGGGCTGATCAACTTGTTTGTGAGGCTTTTGAGGTTGTTTGTGGGGCTGATCAATTTGTTTTTGAGGCTGATTAACTTGTTTGTGAGGCTTTTGAGCTTGTTTGTGAGGCTGATCAGCATTTTTTGTGGGGCTGATCAGCTTGTTTGTGGTGCTGTTAAAAGTTATTTGTGGGGCTGATCAACTTGTTTGTGAGGCTAATCAACTTGTTTGTGAGGCTGATCAGATTGTTTCTGGGGCTGATCAACCTGTTTGTGAGGCTGATCAGATTGTTTGTGGGCTGATCAGCTTGTTTATGAGGCTGATTGGCTTGTTTGTGGACTGATCAACTTGTTTGTCAAGCTTTTCAAGCTTTTGTGAGTCTAATCAGGTTGTTTGTGGGGCTGATCAACTTGTTTGTGGGGTGTGTGGGGTTGTTTGTGGGGTTGGTAAAGTTAGTTGTGAGGCTGACCAATTTGTGTGTGAGGCTGATCAACTCGTTTGTGGGGCTTTTGAGGTTGTTTGTGAGGCTGATCAACTTGTTTGTGGGGATTTTGAGATTGTTTGTGAGGCTCATCAGCTTGTTTGTGGGGCTGATCAACTTCTTTGTGGGGCTTGTGGGGTTGTTTGTTGGGCTGGCCAAGTTGGTTGAGAGCCTTTTGAGGTTGTTTGTGAGGCTGATCAACTTCTTTGTGGGGATTTTGAGGTTGTTTCTGAGGCTGATCAGCTTGTTTGTAGGTCTGATCAACTTGTTTGTGGGGATTTTGAGGTTGTTTGTGATGCTGATCAGCTTGTTTGTGGTCTGATCAACTTGTTTGTGGGGCTTTTGAGGTTGTTTGTGAGGCTGATCAGTTTGTTTGTGGGGCTGATCAACTTGTTTGTGGGGCTTGTGGGGTTGTTTGTTCGGCTGGTCAAGTTGCTTGTGAGCCTTTTGAGGTTGTTTGTGAGGCTGATCAATTTGTGTGTGAGGCTGATCAACTCGTTTGTGGGGCTTTTGAGGTTGTTTGTCAGGCTGATCAGCTTGTTTGTGGGCTGATCAGCTTGTTTGTGGTCTGATCAACTTGTTTGTGGGGCTTTTGAGGTTGTTTGTGAGTCTGATCAGCTTGTTTGTGGGGCTGATCAACTTGTTTGTGGGGTGTGTGGGGGTGTTTGTGGGGCTGGTAAAGTTGGTTATGAGGCTGACCAATTTGTGTGTGAGGCTGATCAACTCGTTTCTGGGGCTTTTGAGGTTGATTGTTGGGCTGGCCAAGTTGGTTGTGAGCCTTTTGAGGTTGTTTGTGAGGGTGATCAACTTTTTTGTGGTCTGATCAACTTGTTTGTGGGGATTTTGAGGTTGTTTGTCAGGCTGATCAGCTTGTTTGTGAGGCTGATCAATTTGTTTGTGAGGCTGATCATCTTGTTTGTGACTCTTTTGAGGTTGTTTCTGAGGCTGATCAACTTGTTTGTAGGGCTGATCAGCTTGTTTGTGACGCTGATCAGCTTGTTTGTGAGGCTGATCAACTTGTTTGTGAGGCTGATCAGGTTGTTTCTGAGCTGCTCAACTTGTTTGTGGGGCTGTTGAGTGTGCTTTATAGGGCTGATCAGATTGTTTGTTGGGCTGATCAGCTTGTTTATTGGGCTTTTGAGGTTGTTTGTGAGGTTCATCAACTTGTTTGTGGGCCTGATCAGCTTGTTTGTGAGGTTCATCAACTTGTTTTTGGGGCTGATCAGCTTGTTTGTAGAGTTGAACAGCTTATTTGTGAGGCTGATCAACTTGTTTGTGAGGCTTTTGAGGTTGTTTTTGGGGCAGGTCAAATTGTTTGTGTTGCTGATCAACTTGTTTGTGGTCTGATCAACTTGTTTGTGGGGCTTTTGAGGTTGTTTGTGAGGCTGATCAGTTTGTTTGTGGGGCGGATCAACTTGTTTGTGAGGCTTTTGAGGTTGTTTGTGGGGCTGATCAATTTGTTTGTGAGGCTTTTGAGCTTGTCTGTGAGGCTGATCAGCATTTTTTGTGGGGCTGATCAGCTTGTTTGTGGTGCTGTTAAAAGTTCTTTGTGGGGCTGATCAACTTGTTTGTGAGGCTAATCAACTTGTTTGTGAGGCTGATCAGATTGTTTCTGGGGCTGATCAACCTGTTTGTGAGGCTGATCAGATTGTTTGTGGGCTGATCAGCTTGTTTATGAGGCTGATTGGCTTGTTTGTGGACTGTTCAACTTGTTTGTCAAGCTTTTGTGGTTGTTTGTGAGTCTAATCAGCTTGTTTGTGGGGCTGATCAACTTGTTTATGGGGATTTTGAGGTTGTTTGTGAGGCTGATCAGCTTGTTTGTGAGGCTGATCAATTTGTTTGTGAGGCTGATCATCTTGTTTGTGACTCTTTTGAGGTTGTTTCTGAGGCTGATCAACTTGTTTGTAGGGCTGATCAGCTTGTTTGTGACGCTGATCAGCTTGTTTCTGGGCTGCTCAACTTGTTTGTGGGGCTGTTGAGTGTGCTTTATAGGGCTGATCAGATTGTTTGTTGGGCTCATCAGCTTGTTTGTTGGGCTTTTGAGGTTGTTTGTGAGGTTCCTCAACTTGTTTGTGGGCCTGATCAGCTTGTTTGTGAGGTTCATCAACTTGTTTTTGGGGCTGATCAGATTGTTTGTGGGCTGATCAGCTTGTTTATGAGGCTGATTGGCTTGTTTGTGGACTGATCACCTTGTTTGTCAAGCTTTTGTGGTTGTTTGTGAGTCTGATCAGCTTGTTTGTGGGGCTGATCAACTTGTTTGTAGGGTGTGTGGGGGTGTTTCTGGGGCTGGTAAAGTTGGTTGTGAGGCTGACCAATTTGTGTGTGAGGCTGATCAACTCGTTTGTGGGGCTTTTCAGGTTGTTTGTTGGGCTGGCCAAGTTAATTGTGAGCCTTTTGAGGTTGTTTGTGAGGCTGATCAACTTTTTTGTGATCTGATCAACTTGTTTGTGGGGATTTTGAGGTTGTTTGTGAGGCTGATCAGCTTGTTTGTGAGGCTGATCAATTTGTTTGTGAGGCTGATCATCTTGTTTGTGACTCTTTTGAGGTTGTTTCTGAGGCTGATCAACTTGTTTGTAGGGCTGATCAGCTTGTTTGTGAGGCTGATCAGCTTGCTTGTGAGGCTGATCAGCTTGTTTGTGGGCTGATCAGCTTGTTTGTGGTCTGATCAACTTGTTTGTGGGGCTTTTGAAGTTGTTTGTGAGTCTGATCATCTTGTTTGTTTGGCTGATCAACTCGTTTGTGGGGCTTTTGAGGTTGTTTGTTTGGCTGGCCAAGTTGGTTGTGAGCCTTTTGAGGTTGTTTGTGAGGCTGATCAACTTTTTTGTGGTCTGATCAACTTGTTTGTGGGGATTTTGAGGTTGTTTGTGAGGCTGATCAGCTTGTTTGTGAGGCTGATCAATTTGTTTGTGAGGCTGATCATCTTGTTTGTGACTCTTTTGAGGTTGTTTCTGAGGCTGATCAACTTGTTTGTAGGGCTGATCAGCTTGTTTGTGAGGCTGATCAGCTTGTTTGTGAGGCTGATCAACTTGTTTGTGAGGCTGATCAGCTTGTTTCTGGGCTGCTCAACTTGTTTGTGGGGCTGTTGAGTGTGCTTTATAGGGCTGATCAGATTGTTTGTTGGGCTGATCAGCTTCTTTATTGGGCTTTTGAGGTTGTTTGTGAGGTTCGTCAACTTGTTTTTGGGGCTGATCAGATTGTTTGTGGGCTGATCAGCTTGTTTATGAGGCTGATTGGCTTGTTTGTGGACTGATCAACTTGTTTGTCACGCTTTTGAGGTTGTTTGTGAGTCTGATCAGCTTGTTTGTGGGGCTGATCAACTTGTTTGTGGGGTGTGTGGGGGTGTTTGTGGGGCGGGTAAAGTTGGTTGTGAGGCTGACCAATTTGTGTGTGAGGCTGATCAACTCGTTTGTGGGGCTTTTGAGGTTGTTTGTTGGGCTGGCCAAGTTGGTTGTGAGTCTTTTGAGGTTGTTTGTGAGGCTGATCATTTTTTTTTGTGGTCTGATCAACTTGTTTGTGGGGATTTTGAGGTTGTTTGTGAGGCTGATCAGCTTGTTTGTGAGGCTGATCAATTTGTTTGTGAGGCTGATCATCTTGTTTGTGACTCTTTTGAGGTTGTTTCTGAGGCTGATCAACTTGTTTGTAGGGCTGATCAGCTTGTTTGTGAGGCTGATCAGCTTGTTTGTGAGGCTGATCAGCTTGTTTGTGGGCTGATCAGCTTGTTTGTGGTCTGATCAACTTGTTTGTGGGGCTTTTGAGGTTGTTTGTGAGTCTGATCAGCTTGTTTGTGGGCTGATCAACTCGTTTGTGGGGCTTTTGAGGTTGTTTGTTGGGCTGGCCAAGTTGGTTGTGAGTCTTTTGAGGTTGTTTGTGAGGCTGATCAACTTTTTTGTGGTCTGATCAACTTGTTTGTGGGGATTTTGAGGTTGTTTGTGAGGCTGATCAGCTTGTTTGTGAGGCTGATCAATTTGTTTGTGAGGCTGATCATCTTGTTTGTGACTCTTTTGAGGTTGTTTCTGAGGCTGATCAACTTGTTTGTTGGGCTGATCAGCTTGTTTATTGGGCTTTTGAGGTTGTTTGTGAGGTTTATCAACTTGTTTGTGGGCCTGATCAGCTTGTTTGTGAGGTTCATCAACTTGTTTTTGGGGCTGACCAGCTTGTTTGTAGAGTTAAACAGCTTGTTTGTGAGGCTGATCAACTTGTTTGTGAGGCTTTTGAGGTTTTTGGGGATGGTCAAATTGTTTGTGTTGCTGATCAACTTGTTTGTGAGACAGATCAGCTTGTTTGTGGGGCTTTTGAGGTTGTTTGCGAGGCTGATCAGCTTGTTTGTGGTCTGATCAACTTGTTTGTGAGGCTTTTAAGGTTGTTTGTGGGGCTGATCAATTTGTTTTTGAGGCTGATTAACTTGTTTGTGAGGCTTTTTAGCTTGTTTGTGAGGCTGATCATCATTTTTTGTGGGGCTGATCAGCTTGTTTGTGGTGCTGTTAAAAGTTATTTGTGGGGCTGATCAACTTGTTTGTGAGGCTAATCAACTTGTTTGTGAGGCTGATCAGATTGTTTCTGGGGCTGATCAACCTGTTTGTGAGGCTGATCAGATTGTTTGTGGGCTGATCAGCTTGTTTATGAGGCTGATTGGCTTGTTTGTGGACTGATCAACTTGTTTGTCAAGCTTTTGTGGTTGTTTGTGAGTCTGATCAGCTTGTTTGTGGGGCTGATCAACTCGTTTGTGGGCTGATCAGCTTGTTTGTGGTCTGATCAACTTGGTTGTGAGCCTTTTGTGGTTGTTTGTGAGTCTGATCAGCTTGTTTATGGGGCTGATCAACTTGTTTGTGGGGTGTGTGGGGTTGTTTGTGGGGCTGGTAAAGTTGATTGTGAGGCTGACCAATTTGTGTGTGAGGCTGATCAACTCGTTTGTGGGGCTTTTGAGGTTCTTTGTGAGGCTGATCAACTTGTTTGTGGGGATTTTGAGGTTGTTTGTGAGGCTCATCAGCTTGTTTGTGGGGCTGATCAACTTGTTTGTGGGGCTTGTGGGGTTGTTTGTTGGGCTGGCCAAGTTGGTTGTGAGCCTTTTGAGGTTGTTTGTGAGGCTGATGAACTTGTTTGTAGGTCTGATCAACTTGTTTGTGGGGATTTTGAGGTTGTTTGTGAGGCTGATCAGCTTGTTTGTGGTCTTATCAACTTGTTTGTGGGGCTTTTGAGGTTGTTTCTGAGGCTGATCAGTTTGTTTGTGGGGCTGATCAACTTGTTTGTGGGGCTTGTGGGGTTGTTTGTTCGGCTGGTCAAGTTGGGTGTGAGGCTTTTGAGGTTGTTTGTGAGGCTGATCAATTTGTGTGTGAGGCTGATCAACTCGTTTCTTGGTCTTTTGATGTTGTTTGTCAGGCTGATCAGCTTGTTTGTGGGCTGATCAGCTTGTTTGTGGTCTGATCAACTTGTTTGTGGGGCTTTTGAGGTTGTTTGTGAGGCTCATCAGCTTGTTTGTGGGGCTGATCAACTTGTTTGTGGGGTGTGTGGGGTTGTTTGTGGGGCTGGTAAAGTTGGTTGTGAGGCTAACCAATTAGTGTGTGAGGCTGATCAACTCGTTTGTGGGGCTTTTGAGGTTGTTAGTGTGTGAGGCTGATCAACTCGTTTGTGGGGCTTTTGAGGTTGTTTGTGAGGCTGATCAACTTTTTTGTGGTCTGATCAACTTGTTTGTGGGGATTTTGAGGTTGTTTGTGAGGCTGATCAGCTTGTTTGTGAGGCTGATCAATTTGTTTGTGAGGCTGATCATCTTGTTTGTGACTCTTTTGAGGTTGTTTCTGAGGCTGATCAACTTGTTTGTAGGGCTGATCAGCTTGTTTGTGAGGCTGATCAGCTTGTTTGTGAGGCTGATCAGCTTGTTTGTGGGCTGATCAGCTTGTTTGTGGTCTGATCAACTTGTTTGTGGGGCTTTTGAGATTGTTTGTGAGTCTGATCAGCTTGTTTGTGGGGCTGATCAACTCGTTTGTGGGCTGATCAGCTTGTTTGTGGTCTGATCAACTTGGTTGTGAGCCTTTTGAGGTTGTTTGTGAGGCTGATCAACTTTTTTGTGGTCTGATCAACTTGTTTGCGGGGATTTTGAGCTTGTTTGTGAGGCTGATCAGCTTGTTTGTGAGGCTGATCAACTTGATTGTGAGGCTTTTGAGGTTGTTTTATGGGCTGATCAACTTGTTTGTAGGGCTGATCAACTTGTTTGTGAGGCTGATCAGCTTGTTTGTGAGGCTGATCAACTTCTTTGTGAGGCTGATTAGCTTGTTTCTGGGCTGCTCAACTTGTTTGTGGGGCTGTTGAGTGTGCTTTATAGGGCTGATCAACTTGTTTGTGGGGATTTTGAGGTTGTTTGTGAGGCTGATCAGCTTGTTTGTGGTCTGATCAACTTGTGTGTGGGGCTTTTTAGGTTGTTTGTGAGGCTGATCAGTTTGTTTGTGGGGCTGATCAACTTGTTTGTGGGGCTTGTGGGGTTGTTTGTTCGGCTGGTCAAGTTGGTTGTGAGGCTTTTGAGGTTGTTTGTGAGGCTGATCAGCTTGTTTGTGGGCTGATCAGCTTGTTTGTGGTCTGATCAACTTGTTTGTGGGGCTTTTGAGGTTGTTTGTGAGTCTGATCAGCTTGTTTGTGGGCTGATCAACTCGTTTGTGGGGCTTTTGAGGTTGTTTGTTGGGCTGGCCAAGTTGGTTGTGAGTCTTTTGAGGTTGTTTGTGAGGCTGATCAACTTTTTTGTGGTCTGATCAACTTGTTTGTGGGGATTTTGAGGTTGTTTGTGAGGCTGATCAGCTTGTTTGTGAGGCTGATCAATTTGTTTGTGAGGCTGATCATCTTGTTTGTGACTCTTTTGAGGTTGTTTCTGAGGCTGATCAACTTGTTTGTTGGGCTGATCAGCTTGTTTATTGGGCTTTTGAGGTTGTTTGTGAGGTTTATCAACTTGTTTGTGGGCCTGATCAGCTTGTTTGTGAGGTTCATCAACTTGTTTTTGGGGCTGACCAGCTTGTTTGTAGAGTTAAACAGCTTGTTTGTGAGGCTGATCAACTTGTTTGTGAGGCTTTTGAGGTTTTTGGGGATGGTCAAATTGTTTGTGTTGCTGATCAACTTGTTTGTGAGACAGATCAGCTTGTTTGTGGGGCTTTTGAGGTTGTTTGCGAGGCTGATCAGCTTGTTTGTGGTCTGATCAACTTGTTTGTGAGGCTTTTAAGGTTGTTTGTGGGGCTGATCAATTTGTTTTTGAGGCTGATTAACTTGTTTGTGAGGCTTTTTAGCTTGTTTGTGAGGCTGATCATCATTTTTTGTGGGGCTGATCAGCTTGTTTGTGGTGCTGTTAAAAGTTATTTGTGGGGCTGATCAACTTGTTTGTGAGGCTAATCAACTTGTTTGTGAGGCTGATCAGATTGTTTCTGGGGCTGATCAACCTGTTTGTGAGGCTGATCAGATTGTTTGTGGGCTGATCAGCTTGTTTATGAGGCTGATTGGCTTGTTTGTGGACTGATCAACTTGTTTGTCAAGCTTTTGTGGTTGTTTGTGAGTCTGATCAGCTTGTTTGTGGGGCTGATCAACTCGTTTGTGGGCTGATCAGCTTGTTTGTGGTCTGATCAACTTGGTTGTGAGCCTTTTGTGGTTGTTTGTGAGTCTGATCAGCTTGTTTATGGGGCTGATCAACTTGTTTGTGGGGTGTGTGGGGTTGTTTGTGGGGCTGGTAAAGTTGATTGTGAGGCTGACCAATTTGTGTGTGAGGCTGATCAACTCGTTTGTGGGGCTTTTGAGGTTCTTTGTGAGGCTGATCAACTTGTTTGTGGGGATTTTGAGGTTGTTTGTGAGGCTCATCAGCTTGTTTGTGGGGCTGATCAACTTGTTTGTGGGGCTTGTGGGGTTGTTTGTTGGGCTGGCCAAGTTGGTTGTGAGCCTTTTGAGGTTGTTTGTGAGGCTGATGAACTTGTTTGTAGGTCTGATCAACTTGTTTGTGGGGATTTTGAGGTTGTTTGTGAGGCTGATCAGCTTGTTTGTGGTCTTATCAACTTGTTTGTGGGGCTTTTGAGGTTGTTTCTGAGGCTGATCAGTTTGTTTGTGGGGCTGATCAACTTGTTTGTGGGGCTTGTGGGGTTGTTTGTTCGGCTGGTCAAGTTGGGTGTGAGGCTTTTGAGGTTGTTTGTGAGGCTGATCAATTTGTGTGTGAGGCTGATCAACTCGTTTCTGGGTCTTTTGATGTTGTTTGTCAGGCTGATCAGCTTGTTTGTGGGCTGATCAGCTTGTTTGTGGTCTGATCAACATGTTTGTGGGGCTTTTGAGGTTGTTTGTGAGGCTCATCAGCTTGTTTGTGGGGCTGATCAACTTGTTTGTGGGGTGTGTGGGGTTGTTTGTGGGGCTGGTAAAGTTGGTTGTGAGGCTAACCAATTAGTGTGTGAGGCTGATCAACTCGTTTGTGGGGCTTTTGAGGTTGTTAGTGTGTGAGGCTGATCAACTCGTTTGTGGGGCTTTTGAGGTTGTTTGTGAGGCTGATCAACTTTTTTGTGGTCTGATCAACTTGTTTGTGGGGATTTTGAGGTTGTTTGTGAGGCTGATCAGCTTGTTTGTGAGGCTGATCAATTTGTTTGTGAGGCTGATCATCTTGTTTGTGACTCTTTTGAGGTTGTTTCTGAGGCTGATCAACTTGTTTGTAGGGCTGATCAGCTTGTTTGTGAGGCTGATCAGCTTGTTTGTGAGGCTGATCAGCTTGTTTGTGGGCTGATCAGCTTGTTTGTGGTCTGATCAACTTGTTTGTGGGGCTTTTGAGATTGTTTGTGAGTCTGATCAGCTTGTTTGTGGGGCTGATCAACTCGTTTGTGGGCTGATCAGCTTGTTTGTGGTCTGATCAACTTGGTTGTGAGCCTTTTGAGGTTGTTTGTGAGGCTGATCAACTTTTTTGTGGTCTGATCAACTTGTTTGCGGGGATTTTGAGCTTGTTTGTGAGGCTGATCAGCTTGTTTGTGAGGCTGATCAACTTGATTGTGAGGCTTTTGAGGTTGTTTTATGGGCTGATCAACTTGTTTGTAGGGCTGATCAACTTCTTTGTGAGGCTGATTAGCTTGTTTCTGGGCTGCTCAACTTGTTTGTGGGGCTGTTGAGTGTGCTTTATAGGGCTGATCAACTTGTTTGTGGGGATTTTGAGGTTGTTTGTGAGGCTGATCAGCTTGTTTGTGGTCTGATCAACTTGTGTGTGGGGCTTTTTAGGTTGTTTGTGAGGCTGATCAGTTTGTTTGTGGGGCTGATCAACTTGTTTGTGGGGCTTGTGGGGTTGTTTGTTCGGCTGGTCAAGTTGGTTGTGAGGCTTTTGAGGTTGTTTGTGAGGCTGATCAGCTTGTTTGTGGGCTGATCAGCTTGTTTGTGGTCTGATCAACTTGTTTGTGGGGCTTTTGAGGTTGTTTGTGAGTCTGATCAGCTTGTTTGTGGGCTGATCAACTCGTTTGTGGGGCTTTTGAGGTTGTTTGTTGGGCTGGCCAAGTTGGTTGTGAGTCTTTTGAGGTTGTTTGTGAGGCTGATCAACTTTTTTGTGGTCTGATCAACTTGTTTGTGGGGATTTTGAGGTTGTTTGTGAGGCTGATCAGCTTGTTTGTGAGGCTGATCAATTTGTTTGTGAGGCTGATCATCTTGTTTGTGACTCTTTTGAGGTTGTTTCTGAGGCTGATCAACTTGTTTGTTGGGCTGATCAGCTTGTTTATTGGGCTTTTGAGGTTGTTTGTGAGGTTTATCAACTTGTTTGTGGGCCTGATCAGCTTGTTTGTGAGGTTCATCAACTTGTTTTTGGGGCTGATCAGCTTGTTTGTAGAGTTAAACAGCTTGTTTGTGAGGCTGATCAACTTGTTTGTGAGGCTTTTTGAGGTTTTTGGGGATGGTCAAATTGTTTGTGTTGCTGATCAACTTGTTTGTGAGACAGATCAGCTTGTTTGTGGGGCTTTTGAGGTTGTTTGCGAGGCTGATCAGCTTGTTTGTGGTCTGATCAACTTGTTTGTGAGGCTTTTAAGGTTGTTTGTGGGGCTGATCAATTTGTTTTTGAGGCTGATTAACTTGTTTGTGAGGCTTTTTAGCTTGTTTGTGAGGCTGATCATCATTTTTTGTGGGGCTGATCAGCTTGTTTGTGGTGCTGTTAAAAGTTATTTGTGGGGCTGATCAACTTGTTTGTGAGGCTAATCAACTTGTTTGTGAGGCTGATCAGATTGTTTCTGGGGCTGATCAACCTGTTTGTGAGGCTGATCAGATTGTTTGTGGGCTGATCAGCTTGTTTATGAGGCTGATTGGCTTGTTTGTGGACTGATCAACTTGTTTGTCAAGCTTTTGTGGTTGTTTGTGAGTCTGATCAGCTTGTTTGTGGGGCTGATCAACTTGTTTGTGGGGTGTGTGGGGTTGTTTGTGGGGCTGGTAAAGTTGATTGTGAGGCTGACCAATTTGTGTGTGAGGCTGATCAACTCGTTTGTGGGGCTTTTGAGGTTCTTTGTGAGGCTGATCAACTTGTTTGTGGGGATTTTGAGGTTGTTTGTGAGGCTCATCAGCTTGTTTATGGGGCTGATCAACTTGTTTGTGGGGCTTGTGGGGTTGTTTGTTGGGCTGGCCAAGTTGGTTGTGAGCCTTTTGAGGTTGTTTGTGAGGCTGATGAACTTGTTTGTGGGGATTTTGAGGTTGTTTGTGAGGCTGATCAGCTTGTTTGTAGGTCTGATCAACTTGTTTGTGGGGATTTTGAGGTTGTTTCTGAGGCTGATCAGTTTGTTTGTGGGGCTGATCAACTTGTTTGTGGGGCTTGTGGGGTTGTTTGTTCGGCTGGTCAAGTTGGGTGTGAGGCTTTTGAGGTTGTTTGTGAGGCTGATCAATTTGTGTGTGAGGCTGATCAACTCGTTTGTGGGGCTTTTGATGTTGTTTGTCAGGCTGATCAGCTTGTTTGTGGGCTGATCAGCTTGTTTGTGGTCTGATCAACTTGTTTGTGGGGCTTTTGAGGTTGTTTGTGAGGCTCATCAGCTTGTTTGTGGGGCTGATCAACTTGTTTGTGGGGAGTGTGGGCTTGTTTGTGGGGCTGGTAAAGTTGGTTGTGAGGCTAACCAATTAGTGTGTGAGGCTGATCAACTCGTTTGTGTGGCTTTTGAGGTTGTTTGTTGGGCTGGCCAAGTTTGTTGTGGGCCTTTTGAGGTTGTTTGTGAGGCTGATCAACTTTTTTGTGGTCTGATCAACTTGTTTGTGGGGATTTTGAGGTTGTTTGTGAGGCTGATCAGCTTGTTTGTGAGGCTGATCAATTTGTTTGTGAGGCTGATCATCTTGTGTGTGACTCTTTTGAGGTTGTTTCTGAGGCTGATCAACTTGTTTGTAGGGCTGATCAGCTTGTTTGTGAGGCTGATCAGCTTGTTTGTGAGGCTGATCAACTTGTTTGTGAGGCTGATCAGCTTGTTTCTGGGCTGCTCAACTTGTTTTTGGGGCTGTTGAGTGTGCTTTATAGGGCTGATCAGCTTGTTTGTTGTGCTGATCAGCTTGTTTATTGGGCTTTTGAGGTTGTTTGTGAGGTTTATCAACTTGTTTGTGGGCCTGATCAGCTTGTTTGTGAGGTTCATCAACTTGTTTTTGGGGCTGATCAGCTTGTTTGTAGAGTTGAACAGCTTGTTTGTGAGGCTGATCAACTTGTTTGTGAGGCTTTTGAGGTTGTTTGGGGGGCTGGTCAAATTGTTTGTGTTGCTGATCAACTTGTTTGTGAGACAGATCAGCTTGTTTGTGGGGCTTTTGAGGTTGTTTGTGAGGCTGATCAGCTTGTTTGTGGTCTGATCAACTTGTTTGTGGGGCTTTTCAGGTTGTTTGTGGGGCTGATCAATTTGTTTTTGAGGCTGATCAGCTTGTTTGTGGGGCTTTTGAGGTTGTTTGTGAGGCTGATCAGCTTGTTTGTGGTCTGATCAACTTGTTTGTGAGGCTTTTGAGCTTGTTTGTGAGGCTGATCAGCATTTTTTGTGGGGCTGATCAGCTTGTTTGTGGTGCTGTTAAAAGTTATTTGTGGGGCTGATCAACTTGTTTGTGAGGCTAATCAACTTGTTTGTGAGGCTGATCAGATTGTTTCTGGGGCTGATCAACCTGTTTGTGAGGCTGATCAGATTGTTTGTGGGCTGATCAGCTTGTTTATGAGGCTGATTGGCTTGTTTGTGGACTGATCAACTTGTTTGTCAAGCTTTTGTGGTTGTTTGTGAGTCTGATGAGCTTGTTTGTGGTGCTGATCAACTTGTTTGTGGGGTGTGTGGGGTTGTTTGTGGGGCTGGTAAAGTTGGTTGTGAGGCTGACCAATTTGTGTGTGAGGCTGATCAACTCGTTTGTGGGGCTTTTGAGGTTGTTTGTTGGGCTGGCCAAGTTGGTTGTGAGCCTTTTGAGGTTGTTTGTTAGGCTGATCAATTTTTTTGTGGTCTGATCAACTTGTTTGTGGGGATTTTGAGGTTGTTTGTGAGGCTGATCAGCTTGTTTGTGAGGCTGATCAATTTGTTTGTGAGGCTGATCATCTTGTTTGTGACTCTTTTGAGGTTGTTTCTGAGGCTGATCAACTTGTTTGTAGGGCTGATCAGCTTGTTTGTGAGGCTGATTAGCTTGTTTCTGGGCTGCTCAACTTGTTTGTGGGGCTGTTGAGTGTGCTTTATAGGGCTGATCAACTGGTTTGTGGGGATTTTGAGGTTGTTTCTGAGGCTGATCAACTTGTTTGTAGGGCTGATCAGCTTGTTTGTGACGCTGATCAGCTTGTTTGTGAGGCTGATCAACTTGTTTGTGAGGCTGATCAGCTTGTTTCTGGGCTGATCAACTTGTTTGTAGGGCTGATCAGCTTGTTTCTGAGGCTGATCAACTTGTTTGTAGGGCTGATCAGCTTGTTTGTGAGGCTGATCAACTTGTTTGTGAGGCTGATCAGCTTGTTTCTGGGCTGCTCAACTTGTTTGTGGGGCTGTTGAGTGTGCTTTATAGGGCTGATCAGCTTGTTTGTTGTGCTGATCAGCTTGTTTATTGGGCTTTTGAGGTTGTTTGTGAGGTTCATCAACTTGTTTGTGGGCCTGATCAGCTTGTTTGCGAGGTTCATCAACTTGTTTTTGGGGCTGATCAGCTTGTTTGTAGAGTTGAACAGCTTGTTTGTGAGGCTGATCAACTTGTTTGTGAGGCTTTTGAGGTTGTTCTTGGGGCTGGTCAAATTGTTTGTGTTGCTGATCAACTTGTTTGTGAGACAGATCAGCTTGTTTGTGGGGCTTTTGAGGTTGTTTGCGAGGCTGATCAGCTTGTTTGTGGTCTGATCAACTTGTTTGTGGGGCTTGTGAGGTTGTTTGTGGGGCTGATCAATTTGTTTTTGAGGCTGATTAACTTGTTTGTGAGGCTTTTGAGCTTGTTTGTGAGGCTGATCAGCATTTTTTGTGGGGCTGATCAGCTTGTTTGTGGTGCTGTTAAAACTTATTTGTGGGGCTGATCAACTTGTTTGTGAGGCTAATCAACTTGTTTGTGAGGCTGATCAGATTGTTTGTGGGCTGATCAGCTTGTTTATGAGGCTGATTGGCTTGTTTGTGGACTGATCAACTTCTTTGTCAAGCTTTTGTGGTTGTTTGTGAGTCTGATCAGCTTGTTTATGGGGCTGATCAACTTGTTTGTGGGGTGTGTGGGGTTGTTTGTGGGGCTTGTAAAGTTGGTTGTGAGGCTGACCAATTTGTGTGTGAGGCTGATCAACTCGTTTGTGGGGCTTTTGAGGTTGTTTGTGAGGCTGATCAACTTGTTTGTGGGGATTTTGAGGTTGTTTGTGAGGCTCATCAGCTTGTTTGTGGGGCTGATCAACTTGTTTGTGGGGTTTGTGGGGTTGTTTGTTGGGCTGGCCAAGTTGGTTGTGAGCCTTTTGAGGTTGTTTGTGAGGCTGATCAACTTGTTTGTGGGGATTTTGAGGTTGTTTGTGAGGCTGATCAGCTTGTTTGTAGGTCTGATCAACTTGTTTGTGGGGATTTTGAGGTTGTTTGTGAGGCTGATCAGTTTGTTTGTGGGGCTGATCAACTTGTTTGTGGGGCTTGTGGGGTTGTTTGTTCGGCTGGTCAAGTTGGTTGTGAGGCTTTTTTGGTTGTTTGTGAGGCTGATCAATTTTTGTTTGAGGCTGATCAACTCGTTTGTGGGGCTTTTGAGGTTGTTTGTCAGGCTATTCAGCTTGTTTGTGGGCTGATCAGCTTGTTTGTGGTCTGATCAACTTGTTTGTGGGGCTTTTGAGGTTGTTTGTGAGGCTCATTAATTTGTTTGTGGGGCTGATCAACTTGTTTGTGAGGCTTTTGAGGTTGCTTGTGAGGCTGATCAGCATTTTTTGTGGGGCTGATCAGCTTGTTTGTGGTGATGTTAAAAAGTTATTTGTGGGGCTGATCAACTTGTTTGTGAGGCTGATCAGATTGTTTCTGGGGCTGATCAACTTGTTTGTGAGGCTGATCAGATTGTTTGTGGACTGATCAACTTGTTTGTGGGTCTGATGGGCTTGTTTGGGGGCTGATCAACTTGTTTGTGGGGCTTTTGAGGTTGTTTGTGGGGCTGATTAGCGTGTTTGTGAGGGTTTTGGGGTTGTTTGGGAGGCTGATCAATTTGTTTGTGGGGCGTGTGGGGTTGTTTGTGGGGCTGGTCAAGTTGGTTGTGAGGCTTTTGAGGTTGTTTGTGAGGCTGATCAATTTGTTTGTGGGGCGTGTGGGCTTGTTTGGGGGCTGATCAACTCGTTTGTGGGGCTTTTGAGGTTGTTTGTGAGGCTTATCAGCTTGTTTGTGGTCTGATCAACTTGTTTGTGGGGCTTTTGGGGTTGTTTGTTAGGTTGATCAGTTTGTTTGTGGGGCTGATCAACTTGTTTGTGAGGCTTGTCAGGTTGTTTGTGAGATTAATTTGTTTGTGAGGCTGATTAACTTGTTTGTGAGGCTTTTGAGGTTGTTTGTTAGGCTTATCAGCATTTTTTGTGGGGCTGATCAGCTTGTTTGTGGTGCTGTTAAAAGTTATTTGTGGGGCTGATCAACTTGTTTGTGAGGCTGATCAGATTGTTTCTTGGGCTGATCAACTTGTTTTTGAGGCTGATCAGATTGTTTGTGGGCTGATCAGCTTGTTAGATGGGCTGATCAACCTGTTTGTGAGGCTTTTTAGGTTGTTTGTGGGGCTGATCAGCTTGTTTGTTGGGCTGATCAAATTGTTTGTGGGGCTTTTTAGGTTGTTTGTGGGGCTGATTAGCTTGTTTGTGGGCTTTCTGGGATTGAAGGTTTTTATTAACAGTCTTGACCCAATGCCTGATGTTATATGTCTTCAGGAGACCTTCCTAAATCCTAAACAGAAATTTTGTTGAAAAGGTGATGTCTGCCTACGTAAAGATCGTCAGGTTGGTTTTAGAGGTGGTTGTGCTATACTCATAAAGGACACTTTGTCATTTAATGAACTTACGTTGCCACCATCCCAATTAGAAGCGGATGCAGTCAATATTCATTTGAAGGATAAAAGATCAGTCTCCATTTTTAATGTCTATAATAATGCTCTTGCTACCTATGATGACTATATTTCTCTTTTGAACATGTCAGACAATCTTACAGTAGTGTGTGGTGATTTTAATAGTCATAGTCCATTGTGGGGAGCTAGTTAGTTGGATGCTGGAGGTAAAGCCATTGAGACACTACTTGACGAAAAGAATCTTTTCGTTCTTAATGATGGTTCTATGACCTGGTATGACTTGGCTTCTGCTTCATTTTCAGCCCTGGATTTGACCATTGAAAGTCCACAACTGGCTCCACATTGTGATTGGGAAGTTTATTTGCAGGATTATTTTGGCAGTGATCATTATCCAGTGTTTACTAACCTTCAACTTGACCCAATCGCTGAACTGAGTGGTACACCTCAGTGGTTGTTTTTCTCTAAAGCTGACTGGTCTGTATTTAATGCTTTGTGCTCTGACACAATCATGCTATAAACTCTATTGACATGGAGCAGTTTTCCAAATGTTTTGTCTGTAACATTATTGATGCTGCCAATAGATTTATAGGCAGACGTTCTGGTAAATGTCCGCTTAAACCACCTGTTTGTTGGTGGACGGATAAAATTGTGAGAATATGCGGGAAAGACCAAACTCAAACCCTCCTGTTCATAAAATGGATTTATCTAGCATTGCCGCGGTCGAAATCTATTCAGGAAGTCATCATTACTTAAGTACGGGTAAATATTTGTAAAGCATGTTCTTTTTCCTAATTTTACACCCTTAAAGAGACTGTATGTAATGTTGATATCTCATTCAAGAAATAAACGAGTCGTGGTAGTTGTTTATGTACAATAAAGAACTACCATACGCCGCTTGTTTCTTAATTACATGACAGTATATCTCATGTTTATCTGTTAACAAAAGCGACATAAGCCTTTCCATTATCACAAGAAACCCTTGCCAAAAGTAGCGCCAACTGCACGATTCCGACGACATCAGGAGCATGTGTCATGATTCACCATCAAAAACGATGACACTGGGTGCTCGCAAAAAGGCGAGCTCATCCCGATCCACTAGTGGCACCCGCCACAAACACATGCAAAGGCAAGCCAATTGTTCATCCAAAAAGGCACGGGAACACACGGTACAAATCAAAATGGAGAATTGCATCAGACATCATTTTGGTCATTGATACGTCAAACCTGGAAATGCCGTCTACACGTCCAACACAAGGCCCAAGCGAGGACCCGAATCCTTTAAACCCGCCCAAACAACCCCCTTAGCACATCGCTTGCCGAAATCCATAGCTCTGTTGATTGCATACATTCTCCCGTAACCTGAAGTGATCTGTACTAGTTCTGAAGTAAATCGTATTTACCTGTGTGAATTGTCTTGTCATTTATTGCCGATAAACAGAATATGCACACTTTCTGAAAGTAATGTGTGATAAGTCACGCACCAAACCTATACCTATACTCGATATACATGTTGCTCTTACTTAGACAATATTGGGTTGAAAAAATATGTATATTGAAGTTCCATGCTTTCCTGCTGTGCTATTATTCTAATTTGAAATAATGACATAAATAGTTACCACTCATCTTTCAATTTTTTTCAAGGTTGGGTTAATCACAAACATATTTGAATATAAACAACAGCTATACTTACTTATATATATACTAAAAAGCTTCAGGTTTGTCTGTCACTACTTCTCTCTCCAAACGAAACAAAATACGAAATGTCTGAAGTGTATATTTTTAATCCTTCTAATCTACAATTTAGATACATGTTTTAACTTTAAAGAATTATATGTCTCTCATGTACAAAAAATGTATTATTGGTATCTGTGATGCTGGTACCGTTTTGTCGCCATTGTGTAGCTTTTGTGGAGTTATTATGAATATCAAATACATGCCTTGAAATATGGACTTCTAAAAGAGCTCATCATTGAACCATATGCAGTCTAAACCATTTAATTGGCGTGTATGGATATATTATCCATCTACTTATACACACTGGACATATACAGAATTTCATGGTACCTTATTATTAAAAAATTACCCGTGAAGATCAGAGTTAGAATAGGCCTTCAACAACCCATGCTTGTACGAAGGCGACTAACATAATCGGATGGTCAGACTCGCTGACATGGTTGATGCAGGTCATCGTATCCCAATTGCGTAGATAGATGCTCTTGATGTCAATAACTCAATTGTATGGCCCAGAGTGGATTATTTACAAACCGCCGTCATATAGCTGGTATAATGCTGAGTGTGGCGTTTAACAACTAACAATCAAACCAAAACTATTATTAAACACCTTCCAACAATGAGAAATTAAACTTTTATTTTCTATATATTTAGTCTTATTTACAAAATAATTGGATTCATAGCTTCATCATTGCGTTGCTTTCTTGTCTGTCATTCAATGCACATGTTCAAACCCCTAAACTTTGAATATTTGATTTTTCTCAAATGGTTACGCTAGTCAGTTGCCTCGATCTCTTGTTTCCTACTCACACGAACAGATTAAAATAATTTGTTTGTACTATCATATTTCAGTTTATTTAATTCATAATTGGAAATTAATCATTCATTTATCACAGTATGGATCATATTCGTTTATAACACAATCTAATGTTAAGGTTATATTGCAGAAATTATAATGAATTCAAAAGGTAGGAAGAACATATTTATGCATTATATTCAGTTGTTAATAACCGTAAACAATCAAAACAGTCCACTTTTGTTTGTTTCATTGATATTATGAAGGCCTTTGATAAAGACCATAGACAGTAACTGTGGTATAAATTGAAACGTTTAGGCATTAGTGGTAGATTCCTTAATGCTGTTCAATCCGTGTATAATAACACACAATCTTGTGTAAGAGTGAATGATCTCCATACTGATGTATACACTCTCAAAAAAAAAACGCATAATGAAAATGGTAATTTGATGCAGCAATGTATTGGTAAAGGGTGGGTTGTTCAAAAATATTTGTTTTGTTTATGATTTCTCTGGTGTTTTTGTCTTAAAACGTCATATCCAAACGCATCCCGCATGAAAAACCTGTATGTTAAAGCATGATTTTCCATAGACGCATTTAATGTCACAGAACACGTATTGCACGTGCAATGCGTGGGAAACTCGGGGATCACATCGTGTCGTAGATGGGTATAAAAGATCGATCTCCGTCTTTTTTTCATTCACTTTATTTGGAAGTTTGTGAAGACAGCAAAATGCCAAGACTGAGCCGCGTCAATCGTCACATCGCCATAGGTCTCCTGGAAGCAGGACAATCTCAACTTACAGTTGCCCGTCGAATGAATGTTCATCAAAGCACGTTTTCTCGTCTCTGGGAGAGATATCGGCAGCAGAACGCGGTGGAAGATGGACCTAGAAGTGGACGTCCTCGAGTCACCACTGCGGCGCAAGATAGGTACATCCGGGTACATCACCTGCATCAGCGAACAGCTACAGCGACCACTACCGCTAGGCAAATACCCGGATTGAGAAGGATATCTGCACAGACTGTCAGGAACAGACTACGAGAGGCAGGTTTAAGAGCAAGAAGACCCTATTTTGGCCCCGTTATGTGTCAGCAGCATCGACGTCATCGCGTTCAATGGTGTACAAACTTTCAGGCCTGGAATTTGGTGAATTGGCGTCGAATCTGGTTCAGCGATGAATCGAGATTTCTGTTGGAACAACGCGATGGAAGAATGCGGGTGTACAGACAACGTCATGAACGTTGTGCCGATGCCTGTGTCCCCCAGGTGGACAGATTCGGCAGGGGCAGCGTGATGATGTGGGGAGCCATATCCTACACTGGAAGAAGTGAGTTGGTGTTGATCCAAGGCAACCTGACAGCGCAACGCTACTGCGATCAAGTCCTTCGTCCACACCTCCTTCCCATTATCAACCGCTAGAGGGAGCTATTCCAGCAGGAAAACGCCAGATCTAATACGGCACGTGTCACGAGGGCCTTCCTCCAGAATGAGAACATCAATGTGCTGCCCTGGCCCTCCAGATCACCAGACTTAAACCCGATAGAACATCTTTGGGATGCCCTGGACAGACGGGTGCAACAGCGTAACCCACAGCCCCAGACACTCCAGCAACTAGCACATGCACTACAGGCAGAGTGGGCTACATTGCAGCAACATCAGATTCAGAGCCTAATTCGTTCTATGCCGAGACGATGTCGCGCAGTTCTGAACACCAATGGTGGTCATACGAGGTACTGACTTCAGCGCCATCAAACGTCGATGTGTGATTCATAAACTGACTTTTTCCGATGTCTTATTAAACAGTGATACCTTGACATTTCCTGTGTAAAATGTCTTTGAATTCCATTTGCTACTAACTTGTCCACAGTGTATCAAAATAAAAAGAAATCTGTAGTTAAAATTCTTAGATGCGGTTTTTTATTTGAGAGAGTATATATTGTATATTTTATATTTTAACTTTTGATGTAACACATATATTCGTTTCTCGTAGGCCAATGCTGTATTTGTAATTCAGGCCATATTTGTAATGTTACTGATTTTATGCATCCAGTGACACGTTAATAAAAAAATTTTCTTCTTCTTTTTTCTTCTCTATCTTCTGGGGTGGCGAAGCGCGAGGTTCCAAATTATAATAAAGAGATATCTATTCTACAGTGGGACTACATCAAATTTCAAAACACAGTAGGTTTATCTCCATTCTACCATGACGGCAACAACGCTTTGAAAACGGCGCTATTTTGCAACGCGTAATAACACAGGTGCACAGGTCCACAATCTTAGAACATTCCGAAAAGTGGTCACAGGTAGTTATATATGTAACAATTATTACTAAAGTTCAAGATTAAAAAACACCATATTCGTGAGATGTTCATAATTAGTGTTCAAAACACATAGTTTTTCAAAAGAAGTTCACAAATAACACTTCTAACTTAATCGAAAGAGAGATCTTTTAATTTCTATCAAACTGTTGCACAATGTTGAACAATGTGTACTGGCTGTCGTTTCTCGGAAATTTGTGCGAGAGGTCATTTCTTGGAAATCGAACATGCCATCATTTCTATTGTAGGGGTGACGGGTAAGAGAAAAAGGTTTTAAAATGATAAACGAATATATTTCTACAGCAAACTTTATGAATTAACATTCTTATATACATTTAACATGTCTATGAGTTATTAGTTAGATAGCAATTACCCCCAGTAAACAATAATAACATCAAAGTAAATGCCTCTCCACCCCGAACTTGGATGTGGCAGAACTTGACCTACATCACGGTTACTCACACCTCACAGCTGTCAATGGCTGACAATCATGTGTTTACATTAATATTACAGTGCATATATTTCATTATACTTTTATATTTTTCACAAATTAAATAAAACTAGGAAATTCGAAAATTCGGAAGTCGCTAGACCAGTATTTCTCGTTTTTATCGCCAGTGGTCGACCATGACAGCTGCTCCTTGGCAAGCTCATTCACGCGAACAGTAAATTACATAATCATAGATAAAGTCGGCGCGTACGTCCGCCCCGGCCCTTGTTCTCTTGATAAATGTTTTGTTACCAGCTGGCGCAGGTTTTGACCATCATCTAAAACGGTTCCCTCCCATAACGTAGACCTCCAAAATGCAGACCTCTCAAGAAGCAGTTAAAATTAGCTCACTAATTAATTGGGCCATTCTGGTCTCACCTAATTAATGAATGGACTGGTCCACTTCCCCTGCTATGAGGGATTATCAATATGTTGAGACAATGAGCAGGAGTGGACAACAACAACATTGTCTTAAAAAAACTCCTCCTTTCTTTAATCTGCTCCCGGTACATCACAAATCTTATTCAAACATTACCTTTAAACAAGTTGTGGGATTTGTGTAAGAATATACCAAATGTTCTCAATCACTAATACTTCCTTCTCTTGTGTATGGTATAACATATAAATAAGTAGTATAGGTAATAGGGGTTCTAAACTAAAAACTAAATTTAAACTAAATAAAGGCCCTCACGTTGCTTGTATCCAGGAAACCAAATTCTCAAAAAAATCCAAATTTACACTACCTAACTACAACTCAGTTAGAACTGACAGAGCAAAACCCGAAACAAAAAGAGCCGCAGGAGGACTAATCATATTTATCAGGGAAGATATAAATTACGAAGAAATAAAAATAGACACGCCAAACCTAGAAGCCAACGGCATTAAAATCACATTAAATAACTGAAACATAAACATAATAAATATTTACCACTGGGCGGAACCTGAGGATCTGAATAAACTCCTCCAAATAAGCGATAAATCTACTATATTCCTAGGAGACTTTAACGCTCACCATCCTACATGGAGCATAGATGATAAAATAGATAATCATGGCAAATTAATCTCCGAATGGATAGAAATAAGCGATCTAGTACTCCTAAATAGCAACCAACCCACGAGGTACAACGGATAAACCAAAAAATGTCGGCTATCGACCTAACCATATGCACCGCAGATCTAGCTCAAAGTACTCAATGGGAAGTGCACGACGTCCCGCTAGGTAACTATAGGAAATACAAACGTACCAATCCAAACAGAAAACCAAGAACCAAAATTCCATTACAATAAAGCTAACTGGGACCAATTCCAAGATATCTGCAACAAAGCTAACTTAAACGAAATAGAAAATAATGATCCAGAAACCTATTGTAAAAACCTAACAGACTATATAATAAACGCAGCCAAAACTTCCATCCCCTTCATAACATCTAAGACAGGCAAACCGACCGTACCATGGTGGAATGAGGAAATAGAACAGACTAGACAAAAACGTAAATCAGCCTTCAATAAAGCAAAACGCGACTACAAACATCTAAACATAGCCCACGAACTAAACCACCAGGTTCAAAAACTAGCCCAAATAGCCAAAAGTATAGAGACTGGAAAAAATTCTGCGAAGGTATAAATAACCGTACAGATGCCAAAACGGTCTGGCGCAAAATCCACGCCATTAGAGGCTTAAAGCGACATAAAAAAAACACCCAGCATTAACAACTCAACCAACCCCGCCCAAAAAGCAAATAATCTCGCCAACCTCTTTTCGGCCGTTAGCAGTAACACCAACTTCAGCCAAAAATTCCAAGACAAACTTAAAACAGAAAACAAACCCACAAAAGAACCAAACAATAACAATCTGGAAATAAATCAACCCTACACAATGGAGGAGCTCCTCTACGTAATCCAAAACAGGAAAAAGGGCACAGCCCCAGGATTAGACCTTACTTCTTACCAAATAATTAAAAAACTCTCCCTAAAACTACTCCAGGCACTACTCAAACTATACAATCTCATCTACCTAAACGGACAGGTTCCTACCCCCTGGAAACAGGCCCTAGCCTAGTCATACCAATCCCTAAACCTAATAAACCAGCTAATCAAGCTAACTCATATAGACCAATATCCCTAACTTCAAACTTATGTAAAGTAATGGAATCAATGGCTAAAAATAGATTACAACACTACTTAACCCAAAATAACATCATAAACCCAGATCAAAGCGGTTTCACTCCTGGCTGCTCAACCCTAGATAACCTCGCCAGACTAGAGCAAGATATTAAGACAGGACAACTAAATAAACAATTTACCACAGGCATCTTCTTAGACTTCTCTAAAGCTTTCGACATGGTTTGGCACGACGGGCTAATACAAAAACTTTAAAAAATAGGACTCAAAGGTCAGATAATAAACTACATCCAGGACTTCCTAAACAATCGTAAAATAACCGTAGGTATAGACCAAACGCTATCGGACCAGGGCAGTATCCTCAGCCCCACCCTCTTCAATATAATGATAAACGATCTATTCGAGGGCCTATCCCCTAAAGTAAACACATCAAAATTCGCGGATGATGGAGCCCTCTGGATCCGCATTAAAAGCATTAAAATGGCCCAAAATTTACTCCAAAAATCTCTTAATAAAATACAACAATGGGCTGACAAATGGGGCTTCTCCCTTAACTAAGAAAAAACAACAGGAATAGTATTCAAACATAAAAACATGAAACCCGCCTCCCCAATCCTCCAGCTAAACAACCAAACAATCAAATTTCAAAAACAAACCAAATTCTTAGGACTTTTATCAAGCATCCCTAGGCGATAGGTTAGAATACAAACTCACTTTTAATGACTAGGGTAGAGTAATCAAAGTCACTGGGGATGAAACGGCTAGCTATTCCATTGACAATATCTCGCTGGAGTACGATATGATAAAAAACCCGAATTAGCCAGACAAATTCGTAACCAGTATACAGGAAGTTTAGCCATTTTGTACGATCGCATGCTGCGACACCGAAAGATCACGAGGGACAAAAAAGATATGATGTGGAATATCAATCTAAACGTACCAACAAGGTCGTTGAAGGGTATTTTAATGTTGTTCGAGGACCCCTCCAATGCATTTAAAAGAAATACCGAGGAGTTCTACAATCCCAAGATTCCCGTTCCTAATCAACTATATAGCCAAGGAATGCTAGCGTATCACCAGTGGGATGAGATTAAAAAACTTCCTTCTATAAAATGAAGCCCAGAAGTTAACGCGGTCGTGAAAGATCTGTCTCTCGGGGGTATATCGATGGCTGAATACCTCACCACGAAGTACGCGCTATGGCTCGTCATGCGAACAACGGACGATGACCAACTACACGGCAGTGGGAGGAGAATATAAAATGCTAGCGAGGGTGTCACTATACAGATAACTAAGCTCCAGGAAACAGCTGGTAAATTAAACATATATTTGTACGTGATTATGGATGCGCAACTTAATATACAGAATGGAAGATTCGTGCAAGCAATCTATTAATAATCTTTTACCTAAAGAACCACACTGCGCTATCATATGCGGGCAAACGGGCTGTTGTAAAACAGCTTTTATTCTAGATATTTTAGAAAGTCATTATCGGGACGTTTTCGATCTTATTATTATTCTGTGCCCGTCGTTAAGCGTTAATAAAACATACCTATCGAGAGATTGGGTAATGAATGACGACGGGGTACACAGAGTCGATCCGGGCGATCGTTTACAAGACTGTTTACGAGTATGTCAAGAAAAATAAAAAGGAGAATCAACCCTTTTCGTAATAGACGATTGTAGCGCGAGTAAAGAACTCACAAAAAAGAAAGATATGCTTTCGTATTAAGCATTCTCCGGACGGCATACTCAACATAGCGTTTGGGTACTTACTCAAAAATGTCCTGAAAGATCTCAGAGAGCAAACCAAACGGGTAGCACTGTTTCATTGCAAAGATCGAGATTCATTCGAGGAATGCTTACGCGAAAATGATGTTATTTATACCAAGCTCGAACGAGATAAAGTCAGAAAACTGTTAGCGGCAACGAAGCACTGTAAACTCGTATTAAAAAACGATCAACCAGCTGCTTATGCAATTGCTTAGCAAAATGTGGCAAAAATGTAGCAAAATGTAGCAAAAATGTAGCAAAATGTGGCAAAATTATAGCAAATATAGCAAAATTATAGCAAAATTATAGCAGATGTAGCAAAATTATAGCAAAAATACGATAAATTGAACATTAGCGGTTAATATGACATAATGTGGTTTGAAATCCTCATTCTTTCGCAACAGTCCATTATTACGGGATGTATTGGATATGCCATATTATATTATGTTAGACTTAAATATCTTCTTAGGTATTACATTATGGAATGCGACGAACTCATCGAACAAATGCTCAAAGATGAGCCTGATCAACAAGTTATAGATAAATCTTTAGATAAACATAGAGAAAGACTCACCGCTTTGGTAGCCGGTGGAAATTGTTCCCAATATTTTTTGGGAAAATTATAACATCGAAAAAATTGATAACATGACCGACGAAGAAATTAAAAAACTGTACGCGCTTTAAGAGTCTGGACTTGGAGCTACCATGACTAGAACGATAGGGTCGGCTATATTACAACTATACACAGGCGTAGCTAGTACGTTTCTCCCTATCCCGGCAGAACATCGCATGTATTTATGCGAATCTCTCGAGAAAGACCCATTCATCGAACACGCTATAAGTGCAGTGAGCTGTGAGTTTTATCATAGATACGGAATGTTCTTAGCTCCACTTACCACAGCTTTAATAACGGCTAGGTATTGTCAATTTAAACATACGTGCCCACTTAATAATAATGGAGACTCAACAGACACCGTAGATTGTGAACGAGGAAATAATAACCCCGACTGCACAACGAGTGAATGAGGAAATACCAGCGATTGCACCACAAACACAGATTGCACAACATGTGAATGAGAAACCCAGAGTTACGAGAAAAAAAAAAAAAAAATCTCCGCAGGCAGGATGGAAGGACTCGCGCGCAAAGCAAAACTAATGAATAATTCAAATATTGATCCGATTAAAACATGGGCACTAATAGGAGTTGCTGGTATAGCGGCTGTATGGTTCTTTTATAAGACCGGAGAAGAGAAAACGTCACCCCCGATGTCACAACAAGAAGTTCAATTAGAGGTTAGCCCCCATATAATGCTATAAGAAGCATGACTACTCCAGTTACAGACGGTAAAATGTTGGTCAATGCAACGTATCATTCAGCGGTGGTCACCGGCTTGGCCATTGGCTATGCCCGTATGGCTAAAATGATTACTAAAGCCACACCTCCCAAGCTAGATTTTAATGGTTATGATATCGGTATGGCCATTCTTGATATTGGATTAGCAATGGCAACGAAGGATATGCTCATCAAACAAGGGCTTATCCCGGAAAACATAATGAAGTAATTAAACATTTGAATATTTTATATTATTGAAGATGGCAACAATTGCGATGATGGTCAGTGGAGCTATTGTTAATGCTCTGGCTTTTTCAGGGAGTAATATTTATTTTCTAGTATGAGGGAATCAAACGCTAAAGAAGTTGAAGAGGAGCGTAAACGACATAATAAAGCATTAGAACAACTCGAAAAAGCTCAGTCACAATGGGCGCGGCAGAGAATGAATAGATTAGATTTTATTCATGAAGAACTGCGTAAGGAGGGACATTCAATTCAAACGTTTAAGGATGTCGAATCTGCCATGCACGAATACTTCCTCGTTTATGGGGAAAAAATTGACCCAATACCGAGACCAACAATGAGTCAGTTTTATACACCGTCAGAGGCTCAAAAGAACCGCGATGTCGCATTAATGATAATCGGGTTATCAGCTGTTGCAATTTTCAGCTACACAATAACTACGCATAAACCTTGACCTAGTCATAGTGACAGCTAATCAATAAATAACCAACCATAAATAGCCAAGTGGAGATGTGATTTGATTTGCATTTAGACAAATGATATGATAGATGTATAAACCATGCATCTGTGCAGATTTACACTCATGGGTAAAAAAATTCAATGTAACCGACGCTGTGTTGATATTTACTGTGGAATACACAATTATTACATCAGGCTCGGAAATATAAACTATAAGTGTTCTGTATGTGGGATAGGGGTCAAAGGTCGTTATTGTTTATGTAAGAAACACGGTGCTGATAGGGTCAGGAACCAGATTATTTATGCTAGGAAGAGAGATTACATCAATGAAAGGAATAGGTTGGGGAGAATACGTATTTAGATATATGAAAAACAACCAATTAGACAAATGAATCATTTTGCATATATCATTCAACCACAATGATTTTTGTCAGAGAGTTGAAGGCTATGGCAAAGCAACGTGGTCTACGTGGATATTCTCGAATGAGAAAAGCTGAATTGATCAATTTACTCGGTTTGGAATACAACAAACCCAAGACTGTTAGAGAACTCAAAGCTCAAGCAAAAAACAGTGGACTGAGAGGTTATTCTCGAATGAGAAGAGCTGAATTGATCGCTTTACTAGATAATAATGATGTTGATGATGTTGATAATAATCAACAACAACAAGAATTAATATTTGTACCCACATCCGCCGTCGTTGGTAAATATCTAAGAGGTTGGAAGATGGATATTAATTCCAACATGGATGTTAACAATATTAAGCCCATCATATCGAGTAAAATTAACGAGGAGTTAGATGATTTACATAGCATAAAATACCAGCTGACTATAAAAATGTTATTGAGTAAAAGTAGCGCAGACGATAGCACCGAATATACCGAACCATATTTCCGTAGCAATCAAGAAGTTATAACCGAATCCGATAGTATAAACGCATCATTAGATACATCAATTCAGAGGATACAGGAAACTTTAGAACGTTGGACTAATAGAGGTTCGGGTTGGGGTGTGGATAAAATCGATAGTTTATATTTAGATATAGCAAATTATATGCCTTTCAAAGGTGGATCTTATATAGATTTACCCCCGTATTATAAGAAGAAAAAAGCCATAATTAATGTAAAAAATAAATCTGATGACTGTTTAAGAATGATGATAAGATCTGCATTGTTCCCCGTAGACAAAAATTCTGATAGACCTTCTAGCTATCCCCAAAACGATGGACTCAACTTCGATGGTATAGACGAACCTACACCAATATCACAAATTGATAAGGTGGAAAAGCAAAATAATTTAGCTATAAATGTTTTCGGACATTCTAAAGGAATTGTTGTACACAGGATAAGCTCCGCTCCGGAACATATCCCAGGGTTTCCCCTGACGCAGAATTCTTGCGTATATAACTCTCAATTAAGGAAAAATATGTCCAGAAATAAATGACTGCGTCATGACTGACGCAATTTCAAAATATCTATGTTGTTGTTTACCAGCTTTGGAATGAAATATTACAACTACTCACCTGAACTTAATTTATAAACATTTTCTAGGACAATATCTGCAAACATCTTAAAATTTACGTCTAGTTTTTAATTAATCGTCATTTTAGAAGTAACATAACTTCGCATAACACCACTGCCACGGGCTAATTTGCATAGCCTGTCACATGACCAGACTTTTCTCTCGTTTTTAAACAAATGCTTAAATCAGAACAGCGGGGGGCTTTACATATTGTTTTGCATAATTATATATTGTACCTAACTGCGACTGTGAGGTACAAGACAAAATATATTTATTCATCAAAGTGAAAGGTAACTCTCACACTCCGTGTGGCTTCGATGTCAGCACGTGATGTAAACAAAGGAAATCTCCGCAAATGGACGAGGTTTTTCACGTTTCGGCATATTTTCTCACTAAAAGTTAACCATGACATATGTTTATATAGATTTGTAGACTCGTAAAAAATGAAAAAATAGAAAATATTATCATTTTTGCGGTGAATAATGTGATTTGGCGCGGTCACGGTATGTGGTTAAGCGGAACCTATGGAACGGGGTAAACGGAAGTTGTCCAATCATGACAGCCTGAAATGAGACTGAAGAAAAGTCTGTGCGTATTATACACGAGAGATATTTTTTTCAGACATATAATAATTAAAAGATACTTAACTTTAAGTGTAACATTAACAGTGAACACTTTAAATTTCATTAATCATACAATAAAACATTTGACTCTCAAAAAATATTTTTGACTCCCAAAAAGTCATAGGCTGAGTCAAGGTGACTCTCAGATATTGGAGTCTAGGGGGAACCCTGTATCCCCAGAATCAATTCATTTCTGATCGAAAAAGATGGAAAATATCATTATAAGTGGATAAAGAGTTTAAACAGGCTATTATACGATCAAACTAAATATAAGGGAAAGAAATATTTCTGCGAAAGATGCCTACATGGGTACAGCAGACAAGATCTATTAGAAGCGCATAAAGAAGACTGTAGAGGTGTTGGACAGACCGCTATCAGGATCGATATGCCTAAAGAGGGGAAAAATATATTAAAATTTGAACATTATTGTAATCAAATGCCAGTACCTTACGTGATATGCACTTATCAAACCCATAGAAAATAATCAAGATAATAATACGTACAAAACTCAAGAACATATTCCTTGTGGGTGTGGATATATAGTTGTAAGGTATGATGGGAAAACAAACCCGCCCGTGATTTACAGCGGTCCCGATGCAGCGAGAAAGTTCCTAGAATATCTACAAATCGAGTGAGTGAGTGAGTGAGTGAGTGAGTATGGTTTTACGCTGCTTTTAGCAATATTCCAGCAACATCACGGCGGGTCTACAAAACGAAGAGAGAATAATCAGGGAAAATTTATCGCGTAAGAAACCCATGTGTATGACGAGGGATGATTGGAGGGCCTGTAAGAAGTCATCTAGTTGTCATGTTTGTAATAAACCCCTGAATGGGGATTCCGTAAGAGATCATTGCCACGTCACGGATAATTATCGGGGAGCCGCGCATAACGAGTGTAACTTGAAACTAAAAATGAATTCTCAAACAATACCCATCCATGTTGTGTTTCATAACCTTAGGGGATACGATTCACATCTCATCATGCAAGCTATCTCAAAGACCGACGGCGGTTTAATGTGCATTCCTAACAATATGGAAAAATACATATCATTCTCGTTGACTAAAACAGTAGTATAGGTAATAGGGGTTCTGACTCACTTCCACTGGAGCCAGATTTATTACCTATACTGCTACTACAGATGCAATTCAACGATAGTCATGAGATTGGCTCTAGCTCACCAATACCTGGGGCCAATCATTGCTTTAGATGAGTCTAAATGGTAATAAAAATATTCTTTATTATTTTTATCGATAAAGCGATATTCAACATTTTTATTAAGTTCTTCGTTCATTTTACTAGGAGACCAGACTATATAACTACACTCTTTTTGTAAATTGATAAGAAACAATTGATAACCGTATTTGGTTGGTTTGACATCACTGATATAATGAAAACCTTGTGGTAATTCTCTCCATTGAATAGCTTTTTCCATTATTATATATTTATGTAAGCATTTGTCTAAATGTGATCAAACGATAGTAAGCAATCTATTTTTAATCTCCAACCAGTTCTTTGGTTTTGGCACGGAATAATTGACGCGCTTGTTGCCTCCCCTGTTCTATGAACTTTTTTTTCTCGTCTCCGCTAATACCACTGGTCTTACGAGATTTTGATCGAATCTCCTGCTTCATTTCATTGTATTTGGTGAGTTCCGACAGCACTAAACGAAACTCATCCTCGGATATCTTACAATCAGCCATTGCTGTCGAAATATGATCCTCAATGCTGTTCAACTTTGCTTCGGCGAGTATCCGAATCTTATCGTGTTTTAATGCTTTCTTTTGCAACCTACGAGAAATGAATTTTATCGCTATTCCTGCCAGTCCCGAGACTCCAGCGGTTATTTCCATGCCGAGCACGATAGGCGCGGCGATTATAGTTGATAGTAAACCGATACCCGCTACACCGAGTCCCATGCCAGATACTACAAGAGCGGTGTCAACTCCGTCCAGAGCATTCACGGCTCTGCGATACTTTTTATACAATCCAAGTCTCAACTCCCTATCCTTCCCTATTTTATGTTTTATGTCGCTTATTTGATATAATCGAAATCCATCAACAGTTTCCATCTTTTCAAATGCTTCACCGAGCGCCGGATATAAACTCATAGTGTATATTACGATCATATAATATTCTTTAATTGGTCTTGCTTAAATGTTTTGAGACTATACATCAATCTTATCAAATGTATATTATACGGCAATAATATCTTAGAAAGAGAAATGCTGTCACTTTTAATAATTTGGACCCCCTCGAGGGTTGCAACGGGCGATGCTCCGATATGAATAATACTGCAACGTTGACGCTCGTGTTTCTTGAGCCATTTAATCGATAGACCTGGTAATATTTCGAAGGCATCTACCGGTGCATCTCCGAACAGGACTTCAATAATAAGTGTAGAAAGATTAGGTATTGCACTCAAGTTAACTTTAATTTCATTGAATTCAGTAACCAAATTTAAAGTAACATTTTTTAAGGCCGGACGACTATATAACATATGACCTGGGTTTTCTGGCAGGGGGGTAACTAACACACTTTTTCGTTTTGATGGGATATAAGCCGCGAGTACGATGCCACTATTTATTATCTTAGTTAAATTATGTCCCTTACCCATCATCACATAAGGTGGGGTAATGACGATATTCAGTAGCCACTTGATGTTTGCTTCGACCATAGTCCATTTATTATCGTCGTTGCGAGTAATATTGTACGAAGTGTTTTTAAGGAGTCTACTAACATCGACATCGCTTAAATCTCCTAGATTACCCGTGAATGTGACTTCTTTCCGATTGTATACATTATCGTGTAAGTGTAAAGCGTATAACTTACCATCGGTACCGGGTTTATCAAATCCTTCCGTGTCTCCGAGATCGGAAATCGCAATTGTATTACAATGTCTGAGCGTTCCAGGGCCTGATGCATCAACCATTATTTTTAATATGGAGTGTTACACTTAAGTATCCTATATGTACAGGTTGGTGTTTTACATCTAATACAGAAATTTTGAGGTCTGAAATAATACCACGCTTCAATTTTTTATATTGTAATGACGAGAAAGATTCCGTTCTGCCGCTATTGTATTTTTCATTTTTCACTGGAACACTTCTGAGCAGAGTTGAAGGACTTTCTAGTTGAATATTATCCGTCGTGCTTATTTGATCAAGATGGATGAACAACTCTTTATAGGGAACTAAATCGGGTAATTTAACATCCTGATGTGTGCCAATTAAGCGACTAAATTCCTCTCTACCTGATTGGTCCAATACAATTATATTTGCATAGTTCCATTTCACTGTCCCAGTCGCCTCATTTTGTGAGAGACTAGCTCCCATAGGCTTTAAAATTTCATCATTGAGTGAGCTTACGCTGTAATACCCATCAGGTATAGTAATGCGTTTGCTAGTACCATATGAAGTTAATGTAATTATCCTATTATTATTTTTTGCAGCATTTATATTGGTCCACCTTGGGTAATACGTTACATCGCATAGGGCGACTTCGAGTTGACCATCCGAATTATCGATAGTATGAAGCAGTTGAATAGACTGACCATTTGTTATTCCCAGGAGTGTAACATACCGGTACATATCAAATATACAATAATACTATATCATAACTTAAATATGGAATCAACCATTATTTTTAATATGGAGTGTTACACTTAAGTATCCTATATGTACAGGTTGGTGTTTTACATCTAATACAGAAATTTTAAGGTCTGAAATAATACCCCGCTTTAATTTTTTATATTGTAATGTTGAGAAAGATTCTGTTCTACCGCTATTATATTTTTCATTTTTCACTGGAACACTTCTGAGCAGAGTTGAAGGACTTTCTTGTTGAATATTATCCGTCGTACTTATCTGATCAAGATGGATACACAACTCTTTATAGGGAACTAAATCGGGTAATGCATATACAATCACTGATTCGTGGGGTGCTAATATTACTGACTGTCCAAATCCAAGGTAATTGCTAAGTTCTCACCAATAAGTATACCTGTTACTCCAGCGTTTAAAATCAGCGCCCCATTCGACTCATTTTGTGTGAGACTAGCTCCCATAGGCTTAAAAATTTCATCATTGAGTGAGCATACGCTGTAATACCCATCAGGTATAGTAATGCGTTTTTCAATACTATTGCTTTCACCTGGTATAATTATCATATTATTTCTTTTTATAGCACTTATATTGGTCCACAGTGGGTAATACGTTACGTCGCATAGAGCGACTTCGAGTTGTCCATCCGAGTTATCGATAGTATGAAGCAGTTCAATAGACTGACCATTTGTTATTCCAGGGAGTGTAACATACATATTAAATATACAATGATACTATATCATAACTTAAATATGAAATCGACTTACATTACTAATCAATTGATTATAGTAACTGCATCCGGTGCTGAGTTTACCGTTAAATTCCACGATATCTTTGAAAAATACAGTTTCACGGCAACTAACGATACAATGGTGCACGATTGGTTTCACAATCCGATGCAATTTTGGCAGAATCAGTTAAACTTTGCCGTATGGTGTGCCACAACGGGATGTGGCGTATCTGTTAATGCCCCAGGATATATGCTGAATAAGTCTGTTATAACATTTCACGTGTATTATCAGATTAGACGTATACTTAAAGAAATTAATGCTCCATTACCGCAGGATCAAGCGTGGAATTCCACAAATAATAATTATGATAGGTCCGCGTATGAGCGTATTTGTCAGGAATTTAATGTTTCTACGAGTAAAGATTGGCGCATTAAAGGAGCAAACCATGGTCTAGGAGTTCCTTACACAGAGGAAAATAAATCCGTCAAAGAAGAAAGCGATTATGTATATAAAACACTTAATAAACTTCCAGTTAATTTTGGTAAGTTGTATAGCACCAGCAAACTTTACGCAAGAATATATGATCATTGGCATAAAACCGGTCATTGGTATAAAGGCTGGGAACTTTATAGTAACGATTGGAGAGGGGATATTATGAGTTTTAAGAGTGGGTTTATTTATATTGTTAAAAAATTTGTACAACTGACCGATGACGCTTGGAATGCATTTCTTAATGATAAAACGGAAAATAATTTTACTAACCCAGGATTTGTAAGAGTTAATGAATCGATTAGAACTTATGTATGGGCAATTCTCGGAGCGCAATCGCAAACACGAACGTCCATCATAGGTACTGGGACGGCGTTCGATGCTCAAAAACAGTTTGTCGCAAACGTGGAGGACGCCATTAATTCACCAGTTGACATACCATCGTCTATAAAGCGTTTTCAAGATGCATTACAGTACGCTCATGTCTCCGAGTAATATGGAACTTAAGATCGGTCAAGTGATAGGTTATAATAATAAAATTGATCAACAAAAACCAGGTATAAATTCAGATATTAACATCGAATTAATAACACAAACGATCACGGCCGAAAAGGGAATAGTCAAGCCGCAGTTATCTACTAAAACATCTTTTAATGCACAACCGTCTACTAACGCACAAGTGCCACCGCATATTGAGGCTAAAAATCAACAACATATCCATGAAAAAACAGCGCTTGTAGTGGGTGGAGTCTCGGTTGGTTTACTCATGATTTGGTTAGCGAACTGATTTGGTGGTTAAATAGTTCTTAGCGAATACGTACAACAGCCCTGCAATTGCTACGATTAACCCCCACAAGTTTTGACTAAGCCAAGTGGTGGTCTTAGCTAATAAATTCAATAGCCAGGAAACTATACTCCCTATTATACCGGGAAGTGCGGCCGCGGCTTTCTCAGCAAGCTTTCCCAGTGCTGAACCTAATGCTTTTAATTGCTTTTTTATCCACTCTTTTATACCATTTTTATCGTTAGGCGGTGTACCACCACCTGTACTGCCACCTGTTAACGAGAGAGTCAAAGTCGATATAATAAATCCCAATACGGTTAAAATACTGGCAATTGTTATTCCCTGTTCTCTGAACAATGTTTTAATTTTATCGGCCAGTGTAGTGTCATCGTTGAGGACTTGATCGATAGTTTCTCGAATACGACTGATTTGCGAACGAAGTGCCTTTTCATTACTGGAAGCCGCTTCGAGGCGGGCCGATCTTTCGTCTTCTAAGTTACGCAATCTTTCCGCTACGCGGCGTCTATTGAACTCATCGCCCGCCTGTTCAAGTTTTGTTTTCTCTTGAGCTATATGCTTGTCGATTTCGGATATCTTGGCTATATTATTGATGAGTTCTCCCCGCATTGTTCGCATTGCCTTGTCAAGACCTCGTAATTCCCTAATACTGAACTCCGATACCTGTAACGTGGAATTATCGTAATAGGTATCTAAGATTTCTCCGAGTCCGTCCGAGGCCACCATCGAGGCTTCTTCCAAATTATCTGTGTTACTGAGTTCAGTATGCACACTCCTAAGAGCCTTAGTAGTCTTCGCGGAAAGTCGTCGGTAGTCCACAAAACCTAATTTATCACGAACAGTGCTGATGCCGTGTTTAGCAGCTATCGTAGACAAGGCTAGGGGCTTACGAGTATGAGAATGCATAAGATCAATATCCGGAGCGCCACGCAGTCGCAATATTCCTTTACTATCTATCTCAAACTTTGAATAGTCACGACCTATTGGGGTATCTTCTTTTAAGGCATCGTAATAATCATTGACGGACGATTGTAAAAGTTCATCGTTAAGAATACTAAACCTGGTTTCATCAGTACCCTCTTCGTTTGGGTTATCAAAGTCATCAAAGGTACTTAGATCAAAGTCATTATGTTCAAAATTAGCCATTTTTATATTAAACATAGGGTACATAATTTCAATATAAACAATGTCTTCGCAATACGGACGCAAGTTAAACCCACAACGTAGACTTCGAGATCCATTAGGGGTCAAAGCAATTCGTCAGTCTGTAACTATAACTAATAACCCTAGTACCATCGATCAGAATCAAACGCTTCTGGTTCGCTTTCCTAATCTCGGCCCACACGATGTGTTAGTTCCGGGAACTGTCCGACCAGCATTTACGATTAGTTTGACTTCTACAGAGGTTAACAGGGAGCCCGTTCAGAACATAGGTCGTGCTATCGTTAAGAAAATCGCGATTAAAATTAGCGGTAATGAGGTTTTGAGTATCGACGATAGCGATGTATACTATTGTTACATGGATCTCTGGAGAACGGATAAAGAGCGGGAAAACTTACAGTACCAAGGTATTTGTAATAAGAACACATTGAGACTGCGCGTGGGCGCTGATAATGGTGATACTACTGTCGTAAAAGATAAGGCCGTTGCCGACGCATTAGGTAACAGATTCTATGTTCCCCTAGACTTTGAATTACTAGATTCCCACATGCCCTTTTATGAAGCATCCCTAGGTGATAGGTTAGAATACAAACTCACTTTTAATGACTACGGTAGAGTAGTCAGATCTGCTAATGAAGATGCTAGATATTCCATTGACAATATATCGCTGGAGTACGATATGATAACAGATCCCGAATTAGCCAGACAAATTCGTAACCAGTATACAGGAAGTTTAGCCATTTTGTACGATCGCGTGCTGCGACATCGAAAGATCACGAGGGACAAAAAAGATACGATGTGGAATATCAATCTAAATGTCCCCACGAGGTCGTTGAAGGGTATTTTAATGTTGTTCGAGGACCCCTCCGATGCATTTAAAAGAAATACCGAGAAGTTCTACAATCCCAAGATTACAAAAGTAGAATTGACTATCGAGGGCGTTCCTAATCAACTATATAGCCAAGGAATGCTAGCGTATCACCAGTGGGATGAGATTAAAAAACTTCCTTCTATAAAACGTTCTCCGGAAGTTAACGCGGTCGTGAAAGATCTGTCTCTCGGGAGTGTATCGATGGCTGAATACCTCACCACGAAGTACGCGCTATGGCTCGACATGCGAACAACGGACGATGACCAATTACACGGCAGTGGGAGGAGAATAGAAAATGCTAGCGAGGGTGCCACCATACAGATAACTAAGCTCCAGGAAGCGGCTGGTAAATTAAACATATATTTGTACGTGATTATGGATGCGCAACTTAATATACAGAATGGGAGATTCGTGCAAGCAATCTATCGATAATCTTTTACCTCAAGATCCGCACTGCGCTATTATATGCGGGCAAACGGGCTGCGGAAAAACAGCTTTTATTCTAGATATTTTAGAAAGTCATTACCGGGACGTTTTCGATCATATTATTATTCTGTGCCCGACTATAAGCGTTAATAAAACATACTTATCGAGAGATTGGGTAATGAATGATGACGGGGTACACAGAGTCGATCCGGGCGATCGTTTACAAGACTGTCTCCGAGTATGTCACGAAAAATACAAAGGAGAATCGACCCTTTTCGTAATAGACGACTGCAGCGCGAGTAAAGAACTCACAAAAAAGAAAGATATGCTTTCGTATTTAGCATTCTCCGGTCGGCATACTCAACATAGCGTTTGGGTACTTACTCAAAAATACAACTCTGTCCTGAAAGATCTCAGAGAGCAGACCAAATGGGTAGCGCTGTTTCATTGCAAAGATCGAGATTCATTCGAGGAATGTTTACGCGAAAATGATGTAATTTATACCAAGGGCGAACGAGATAAAGTCAGAAAAGTGTTAGCGGCAACGAAGCACTGTAAACTCGTATTAAAAACCGATCAACCAGCTGCTTATGCAATTGCTTAGCAAAATGTAGCAAAATTATAGCAAAATTATAGCAAAAATGTAGCAAATTATAGCAAAATGTAGCAAAAATGTAGCAAAATGTAGCAAATTGAACATTAGCGGTTAATATTACATAAAATGTGGTTCGAAATCCTCATTCTTTCACAACAGTTCATTATTACGGGTTGTATTGGATATGTCATATTACATTATGTTAGACTTAAATATCTCCTTAGGTATTACATTATGGAATGCGACGAACTCATCGAACAAATGCTCAAAGAATCTGATGTTGATCAACATGCTGAAGTAGTTACAGATAAACATAGAGAAAGACTCGCGGCTTTGATAGCCGGTGGAAAATGTTCCCAATATTTGGGGGAAAATTATAACATCGAAAAAATTGATAACATGACCGACGAAGAGATTAAAAAACTGTACGCGCGTTACGAGTCTAGACTGGGAGCTACCATGACTAAAACGATAGGGTCGTCTATATTACAACTATATTACAGGCGTAGCTAGTACGTTTCTCCCCATCCCGGCAGAACATCGCCTGTATTTATGCGAATCTCTAGAGAAAGACCCATTCATCGAACACGCTATAAGCGCAGTGAGCTGTGAGTTTTATCATAGATTCGGAATGTTCTTAGCTCCGTTCACCACAGCTTTAATAACGGCTAGGTATTGTCAATTTAAACATACGTGCCCACTTAATAATAATGGAGACACAATCACAACAGGTGACACCACAGATTGTGAACGAGGAACAACAGATTGTGGAACAACAAGTGAACACACAACAACAAGTGAACGAGGAACCACCAGTGAATGAGAATGTGAATGCACCACATGTGAATGAGAAAATACTAAAACCCAGAGTTACTAAGAATCCTTTGAAAATAGCCGCAGGAAGAAAGGGAGGGCTGGCGCGCAAAGCGAAATTAATAAATAATTCAAATATTAATCCGATTAAAACATGGGCACTAGTAGGAGTTGCTGGTATAGCGGCTGTATGGTTCTTTTATAAGACCGGAGAAGAGAAAACATCACCCCCGCCGCAACAACAAGTTCAATTAGAGGTTAGTCCTCATATAATGCTATAATAAGCATGACTACTCCAGTTACAGACGGTAAAATGTTGGTAAACGCGACGTATCATTCAGCGGTGGTCACCGGCTTGGCCATTGGCTATGCCCGTATGGCTAAAATGATTACTAAAGCCACACCTCCCAAGCTAGATTTTAATGGATTTGACATAGGTATGATGGTTCTTGATATTGGATTGGCTATGGCAACAAAGGATATGCTCATCAAACAAGGACTTATCCCGGAAGACATAATGAAGTAATTAAACATTTGAATATTTCATATTATTAAACATATGGCAACAATTGCGATGATGGTCGGTGGAGCTGTTGTTAATGCTCTAGCTTTTTCGGGGAGTAATTATTTATTTTCCAGTATGAGGGAATCAAACGCTAAAGAAGTTGAAGAGGAGCGTAAACGACATAATGAAGCTATAGAAGAATACCAAGCAGCCCAGTTGCTATATACACAGCAGAGAATGAAGAGATTAGACTTTATTCATGAACAACTGATTAAGGAAGGACATTCAATTCAAACGTTTAAGGATGTCGAATATGCCATGCACGAATACTTCCTCGTTTTTGGGAAAAAACTCGACCCAATACCGAGACCAACAATGAGTCAGTTTTATACACTGTCAGAGGAACAAAAGAACCGAGAGGTCACATTTATCATGTTGGGATTGACTGCTGTATTGATTTTCAGCTCTCGCCTAGTGTAGATGTGATTTGCATTTAGACAAATGATATGATAGATGTATATACCATGAATAACTGCAAGTTTACACTCATGGGTAAGACTACTCTTTGTAACCTACGCTGTGTTGATTTTTACTGCGGTATACACAATTATTACATCAGGCGCGGACACATAAACTATAAGTGTTCTGAATGCGGGATAGGGGTCAAAGGTCGTTATTGTTTATTCAAGAAACACGGTGCTGATAGGGTCAGGAACCAGATTATTTATGCTAGGAAGAGAGATTACATCAATGAGAGGAATAGGTTGGGGAGAATACGTATTTAGATATATGAAAACAACCAATTAGACATTTGTCTCATTTTGCATATACCATTCAACCACAATGGTTTTTGTCAGAGAATTAAAAGCTATGGCAAAGCAAAGTGGACTGCGTGGATATTCTCGTATGAGAAAAGCTGAATTGATCGATTTACTCGGTTTGGAATACAACAAACCCCAGACTGTTAGAGAACTCAAAGTTCGAGCAAGAAACAGTGGGCTGAGAGGTTATTCTCGAATGAGAAGAGCTGAATTGATCGCTTTACTAGATAATGATGATGATAATGATAATGTTGATATTCAACATAATGATATTGATAATGATGATATTGATAATAATCAACAACAAGAATTAATATTTGTACCCACATCCGCCGGCGTTGGTAAATATCTAAGAGGTTGGAAGATGGATATTAATTCCAACATGGATGTTAACGATATTAAGCCTATCATATCGAGTAAAATTAACGAGGAATTAGATGATTTACATAGTATAAAATACTATAAACTCATCATTAGATACATCAATTCAGAGAATACAGGAAACTTTAGAACGCTGGACTAATAGAGGTTCTGGTTGGGGTGTGGATAAAATCGATAGTTTATATTTAGATATAGCAAATTATATGCCTTTCAAAGGTGGATCTTATATAGATTTACCCCCGTATTATAAGAAGAAAAAAGCCATAATTAACGTAAAAAATAAATGCGATGACTGTTTAAGAATGATGATAAAATCTGCATTGTTCCCCGTAGACAAAAATCCGGATAGACCTTCTAGCTATCCCCAAAACGATGGACTCAACTTCGATGGTATAGACGAACCTACACCAATATCACAAATTGATAAGGTGGAAAAGCAAAATAATTTAGCTATAAATGTTTTCGGACATTCTAAAGGAATTGTTGTACACAGGATAAGCTCCGCTCCGGAACATATCCCAGGGTTTCCCCTGACGCAGAATTCTTGCGTATATAACTCTCAATTAAGGAAAAATATGTCCAGAAATAAATGACTGCGTCATGACTGACGCAATTTCAAAATATCTATGTTGTTGTTTACCAGCTTTGGAATGAAATATTACAACTACTCACCTGAACTTAATTTATAAACATTTTCTAGGACAATATCTGCAAACATCTTAAAATTTACGTCTAGTTTTTAATTAATCGTCATTTTAGAAGTAACATAACTTCGCATAACACCACTGCCACGGGCTAATTTGCATAGCCTGTCACATGACCAGACTTTTCTCTCGTTTTTAAACAAATGCTTAAATCAGAACAGCGGGGGGCTTTACATATTGTTTTGCATAATTATATATTGTACCTAACTGCGACTGTGAGGTACAAGACAAAATATATTTATTCATCAAAGTGAAAGGTAACTCTCACACTCCGTGTGGCTTCGATGTCAGCACGTGATGTAAACAAAGGAAATCTCCGCAAATGGACGAGGTTTTTCACGTTTCGGCATATTTTCTCACTAAAAGTTAACCATGACATATGTTTATATAGATTTGTAGACTCGTAAAAAATGAAAAAATAGAAAATATTATCATTTTTGCGGTGAATAATGTGATTTGGCGCGGTCACGGTATGTGGTTAAGCGGAACCTATGGAACGGGGTAAACGGAAGTTGTCCAATCATGACAGCCTGAAATGAGACTGAAGAAAAGTCTGTGCGTATTATACACGAGAGATATTTTTTTCAGACATATAATAATTAAAAGATACTTAACTTTAAGTGTAACATTAACAGTGAACACTTTAAATTTCATTAATCATACAATAAAACATTTGACTCTCAAAAAATATTTTTGACTCCCAAAAAGTCATAGGCTGAGTCAAGGTGACTCTCAGATATTGGAGTCTAGGGGGAACCCTGTATCCCCAGAATCAATTCATTTCTGATCGAAAAAGATGGAAAATATCATTATAAGTGGATAAAGAGTTTAAACAGGCTATTATACGATCAAACTAAATATAAGGGAAAGAAATATTTCTGCGAAAGATGCCTACATGGGTACAGCAGACAAGATCTATTAGAAGCGCATAAAGAAGACTGTAGAGGTGTTGGACAGACCGCTATCAGGATCGATATGCCTAAAGAGGGGAAAAATATATTAAAATTTGAACATTATTGTAATCAAATGCCAGTACCTTACGTGATATGCACTTATCAAACCCATAGAAAATAATCAAGATAATAATACGTACAAAACTCAAGAACATATTCCTTGTGGGTGTGGATATATAGTTGTAAGGTATGATGGGAAAACAAACCCGCCCGTGATTTACAGCGGTCCCGATGCAGCGAGAAAGTTCCTAGAATATCTACAAATCGAGTGAGTGAGTGAGTGAGTGAGTGAGTATGGTTTTACGCTGCTTTTAGCAATATTCCAGCAACATCACGGCGGGTCTACAAAACGAAGAGAGAATAATCAGGGAAAATTTATCGCGTAAGAAACCCATGTGTATGACGAGGGATGATTGGAGGGCCTGTAAGAAGTCATCTAGTTGTCATGTTTGTAATAAACCCCTGAATGGGGATTCCGTAAGAGATCATTGCCACGTCACGGATAATTATCGGGGAGCCGCGCATAACGAGTGTAACTTGAAACTAAAAATGAATTCTCAAACAATACCCATCCATGTTGTGTTTCATAACCTTAGGGGATACGATTCACATCTCATCATGCAAGCTATCTCAAAGACCGACGGCGGTTTAATGTGCATTCCTAACAATATGGAAAAATACATATCATTCTCGTTGACTAAAACAGTAGTATAGGTAATAGGGGTTCTGACTCACTTCCACTGGAGCCAGATTTATTACCTATACTGCTACTACAGATGCAATTCAACGATAGTCATGAGATTGGCTCTAGCTCACCAATACCTGGGGCCAATCATTGCTTTAGATGAGTCTAAATGGTAATAAAAATATTCTTTATTATTTTTATCGATAAAGCGATATTCAACATTTTTATTAAGTTCTTCGTTCATTTTACTAGGAGACCAGACTATATAACTACACTCTTTTTGTAAATTGATAAGAAACAATTGATAACCGTATTTGGTTGGTTTGACATCACTGATATAATGAAAACCTTGTGGTAATTCTCTCCATTGAATAGCTTTTTCCATTATTATATATTTATGTAAGCATTTGTCTAAATGTGATCAAACGATAGTAAGCAATCTATTTTTAATCTCCAACCAGTTCTTTGGTTTTGGCACGGAATAATTGACGCGCTTGTTGCCTCCCCTGTTCTATGAACTTTTTTTTCTCGTCTCCGCTAATACCACTGGTCTTACGAGATTTTGATCGAATCTCCTGCTTCATTTCATTGTATTTGGTGAGTTCCGACAGCACTAAACGAAACTCATCCTCGGATATCTTACAATCAGCCATTGCTGTCGAAATATGATCCTCAATGCTGTTCAACTTTGCTTCGGCGAGTATCCGAATCTTATCGTGTTTTAATGCTTTCTTTTGCAACCTACGAGAAATGAATTTTATCGCTATTCCTGCCAGTCCCGAGACTCCAGCGGTTATTTCCATGCCGAGCACGATAGGCGCGGCGATTATAGTTGATAGTAAACCGATACCCGCTACACCGAGTCCCATGCCAGATACTACAAGAGCGGTGTCAACTCCGTCCAGAGCATTCACGGCTCTGCGATACTTTTTATACAATCCAAGTCTCAACTCCCTATCCTTCCCTATTTTATGTTTTATGTCGCTTATTTGATATAATCGAAATCCATCAACAGTTTCCATCTTTTCAAATGCTTCACCGAGCGCCGGATATAAACTCATAGTGTATATTACGATCATATAATATTCTTTAATTGGTCTTGCTTAAATGTTTTGAGACTATACATCAATCTTATCAAATGTATATTATACGGCAATAATATCTTAGAAAGAGAAATGCTGTCACTTTTAATAATTTGGACCCCCTCGAGGGTTGCAACGGGCGATGCTCCGATATGAATAATACTGCAACGTTGACGCTCGTGTTTCTTGAGCCATTTAATCGATAGACCTGGTAATATTTCGAAGGCATCTACCGGTGCATCTCCGAACAGGACTTCAATAATAAGTGTAGAAAGATTAGGTATTGCACTCAAGTTAACTTTAATTTCATTGAATTCAGTAACCAAATTTAAAGTAACATTTTTTAAGGCCGGACGACTATATAACATATGACCTGGGTTTTCTGGCAGGGGGGTAACTAACACACTTTTTCGTTTTGATGGGATATAAGCCGCGAGTACGATGCCACTATTTATTATCTTAGTTAAATTATGTCCCTTACCCATCATCACATAAGGTGGGGTAATGACGATATTCAGTAGCCACTTGATGTTTGCTTCGACCATAGTCCATTTATTATCGTCGTTGCGAGTAATATTGTACGAAGTGTTTTTAAGGAGTCTACTAACATCGACATCGCTTAAATCTCCTAGATTACCCGTGAATGTGACTTCTTTCCGATTGTATACATTATCGTGTAAGTGTAAAGCGTATAACTTACCATCGGTACCGGGTTTATCAAATCCTTCCGTGTCTCCGAGATCGGAAATCGCAATTGTATTACAATGTCTGAGCGTTCCAGGGCCTGATGCATCAACCATTATTTTTAATATGGAGTGTTACACTTAAGTATCCTATATGTACAGGTTGGTGTTTTACATCTAATACAGAAATTTTGAGGTCTGAAATAATACCACGCTTCAATTTTTTATATTGTAATGACGAGAAAGATTCCGTTCTGCCGCTATTGTATTTTTCATTTTTCACTGGAACACTTCTGAGCAGAGTTGAAGGACTTTCTAGTTGAATATTATCCGTCGTGCTTATTTGATCAAGATGGATGAACAACTCTTTATAGGGAACTAAATCGGGTAATTTAACATCCTGATGTGTGCCAATTAAGCGACTAAATTCCTCTCTACCTGATTGGTCCAATACAATTATATTTGCATAGTTCCATTTCACTGTCCCAGTCGCCTCATTTTGTGAGAGACTAGCTCCCATAGGCTTTAAAATTTCATCATTGAGTGAGCTTACGCTGTAATACCCATCAGGTATAGTAATGCGTTTGCTAGTACCATATGAAGTTAATGTAATTATCCTATTATTATTTTTTGCAGCATTTATATTGGTCCACCTTGGGTAATACGTTACATCGCATAGGGCGACTTCGAGTTGACCATCCGAATTATCGATAGTATGAAGCAGTTGAATAGACTGACCATTTGTTATTCCCAGGAGTGTAACATACCGGTACATATCAAATATACAATAATACTATATCATAACTTAAATATGGAATCAACCATTATTTTTAATATGGAGTGTTACACTTAAGTATCCTATATGTACAGGTTGGTGTTTTACATCTAATACAGAAATTTTAAGGTCTGAAATAATACCCCGCTTTAATTTTTTATATTGTAATGTTGAGAAAGATTCTGTTCTACCGCTATTATATTTTTCATTTTTCACTGGAACACTTCTGAGCAGAGTTGAAGGACTTTCTTGTTGAATATTATCCGTCGTACTTATCTGATCAAGATGGATACACAACTCTTTATAGGGAACTAAATCGGGTAATGCATATACAATCACTGATTCGTGGGGTGCTAATATTACTGACTGTCCAAATCCAAGGTAATTGCTAAGTTCTCACCAATAAGTATACCTGTTACTCCAGCGTTTAAAATCAGCGCCCCATTCGACTCATTTTGTGTGAGACTAGCTCCCATAGGCTTAAAAATTTCATCATTGAGTGAGCATACGCTGTAATACCCATCAGGTATAGTAATGCGTTTTTCAATACTATTGCTTTCACCTGGTATAATTATCATATTATTTCTTTTTATAGCACTTATATTGGTCCACAGTGGGTAATACGTTACGTCGCATAGAGCGACTTCGAGTTGTCCATCCGAGTTATCGATAGTATGAAGCAGTTCAATAGACTGACCATTTGTTATTCCAGGGAGTGTAACATACATATTAAATATACAATGATACTATATCATAACTTAAATATGAAATCGACTTACATTACTAATCAATTGATTATAGTAACTGCATCCGGTGCTGAGTTTACCGTTAAATTCCACGATATCTTTGAAAAATACAGTTTCACGGCAACTAACGATACAATGGTGCACGATTGGTTTCACAATCCGATGCAATTTTGGCAGAATCAGTTAAACTTTGCCGTATGGTGTGCCACAACGGGATGTGGCGTATCTGTTAATGCCCCAGGATATATGCTGAATAAGTCTGTTATAACATTTCACGTGTATTATCAGATTAGACGTATACTTAAAGAAATTAATGCTCCATTACCGCAGGATCAAGCGTGGAATTCCACAAATAATAATTATGATAGGTCCGCGTATGAGCGTATTTGTCAGGAATTTAATGTTTCTACGAGTAAAGATTGGCGCATTAAAGGAGCAAACCATGGTCTAGGAGTTCCTTACACAGAGGAAAATAAATCCGTCAAAGAAGAAAGCGATTATGTATATAAAACACTTAATAAACTTCCAGTTAATTTTGGTAAGTTGTATAGCACCAGCAAACTTTACGCAAGAATATATGATCATTGGCATAAAACCGGTCATTGGTATAAAGGCTGGGAACTTTATAGTAACGATTGGAGAGGGGATATTATGAGTTTTAAGAGTGGGTTTATTTATATTGTTAAAAAATTTGTACAACTGACCGATGACGCTTGGAATGCATTTCTTAATGATAAAACGGAAAATAATTTTACTAACCCAGGATTTGTAAGAGTTAATGAATCGATTAGAACTTATGTATGGGCAATTCTCGGAGCGCAATCGCAAACACGAACGTCCATCATAGGTACTGGGACGGCGTTCGATGCTCAAAAACAGTTTGTCGCAAACGTGGAGGACGCCATTAATTCACCAGTTGACATACCATCGTCTATAAAGCGTTTTCAAGATGCATTACAGTACGCTCATGTCTCCGAGTAATATGGAACTTAAGATCGGTCAAGTGATAGGTTATAATAATAAAATTGATCAACAAAAACCAGGTATAAATTCAGATATTAACATCGAATTAATAACACAAACGATCACGGCCGAAAAGGGAATAGTCAAGCCGCAGTTATCTACTAAAACATCTTTTAATGCACAACCGTCTACTAACGCACAAGTGCCACCGCATATTGAGGCTAAAAATCAACAACATATCCATGAAAAAACAGCGCTTGTAGTGGGTGGAGTCTCGGTTGGTTTACTCATGATTTGGTTAGCGAACTGATTTGGTGGTTAAATAGTTCTTAGCGAATACGTACAACAGCCCTGCAATTGCTACGATTAACCCCCACAAGTTTTGACTAAGCCAAGTGGTGGTCTTAGCTAATAAATTCAATAGCCAGGAAACTATACTCCCTATTATACCGGGAAGTGCGGCCGCGGCTTTCTCAGCAAGCTTTCCCAGTGCTGAACCTAATGCTTTTAATTGCTTTTTTATCCACTCTTTTATACCATTTTTATCGTTAGGCGGTGTACCACCACCTGTACTGCCACCTGTTAACGAGAGAGTCAAAGTCGATATAATAAATCCCAATACGGTTAAAATACTGGCAATTGTTATTCCCTGTTCTCTGAACAATGTTTTAATTTTATCGGCCAGTGTAGTGTCATCGTTGAGGACTTGATCGATAGTTTCTCGAATACGACTGATTTGCGAACGAAGTGCCTTTTCATTACTGGAAGCCGCTTCGAGGCGGGCCGATCTTTCGTCTTCTAAGTTACGCAATCTTTCCGCTACGCGGCGTCTATTGAACTCATCGCCCGCCTGTTCAAGTTTTGTTTTCTCTTGAGCTATATGCTTGTCGATTTCGGATATCTTGGCTATATTATTGATGAGTTCTCCCCGCATTGTTCGCATTGCCTTGTCAAGACCTCGTAATTCCCTAATACTGAACTCCGATACCTGTAACGTGGAATTATCGTAATAGGTATCTAAGATTTCTCCGAGTCCGTCCGAGGCCACCATCGAGGCTTCTTCCAAATTATCTGTGTTACTGAGTTCAGTATGCACACTCCTAAGAGCCTTAGTAGTCTTCGCGGAAAGTCGTCGGTAGTCCACAAAACCTAATTTATCACGAACAGTGCTGATGCCGTGTTTAGCAGCTATCGTAGACAAGGCTAGGGGCTTACGAGTATGAGAATGCATAAGATCAATATCCGGAGCGCCACGCAGTCGCAATATTCCTTTACTATCTATCTCAAACTTTGAATAGTCACGACCTATTGGGGTATCTTCTTTTAAGGCATCGTAATAATCATTGACGGACGATTGTAAAAGTTCATCGTTAAGAATACTAAACCTGGTTTCATCAGTACCCTCTTCGTTTGGGTTATCAAAGTCATCAAAGGTACTTAGATCAAAGTCATTATGTTCAAAATTAGCCATTTTTATATTAAACATAGGGTACATAATTTCAATATAAACAATGTCTTCGCAATACGGACGCAAGTTAAACCCACAACGTAGACTTCGAGATCCATTAGGGGTCAAAGCAATTCGTCAGTCTGTAACTATAACTAATAACCCTAGTACCATCGATCAGAATCAAACGCTTCTGGTTCGCTTTCCTAATCTCGGCCCACACGATGTGTTAGTTCCGGGAACTGTCCGACCAGCATTTACGATTAGTTTGACTTCTACAGAGGTTAACAGGGAGCCCGTTCAGAACATAGGTCGTGCTATCGTTAAGAAAATCGCGATTAAAATTAGCGGTAATGAGGTTTTGAGTATCGACGATAGCGATGTATACTATTGTTACATGGATCTCTGGAGAACGGATAAAGAGCGGGAAAACTTACAGTACCAAGGTATTTGTAATAAGAACACATTGAGACTGCGCGTGGGCGCTGATAATGGTGATACTACTGTCGTAAAAGATAAGGCCGTTGCCGACGCATTAGGTAACAGATTCTATGTTCCCCTAGACTTTGAATTACTAGATTCCCACATGCCCTTTTATGAAGCATCCCTAGGTGATAGGTTAGAATACAAACTCACTTTTAATGACTACGGTAGAGTAGTCAGATCTGCTAATGAAGATGCTAGATATTCCATTGACAATATATCGCTGGAGTACGATATGATAACAGATCCCGAATTAGCCAGACAAATTCGTAACCAGTATACAGGAAGTTTAGCCATTTTGTACGATCGCGTGCTGCGACATCGAAAGATCACGAGGGACAAAAAAGATACGATGTGGAATATCAATCTAAATGTCCCCACGAGGTCGTTGAAGGGTATTTTAATGTTGTTCGAGGACCCCTCCGATGCATTTAAAAGAAATACCGAGAAGTTCTACAATCCCAAGATTACAAAAGTAGAATTGACTATCGAGGGCGTTCCTAATCAACTATATAGCCAAGGAATGCTAGCGTATCACCAGTGGGATGAGATTAAAAAACTTCCTTCTATAAAACGTTCTCCGGAAGTTAACGCGGTCGTGAAAGATCTGTCTCTCGGGAGTGTATCGATGGCTGAATACCTCACCACGAAGTACGCGCTATGGCTCGACATGCGAACAACGGACGATGACCAATTACACGGCAGTGGGAGGAGAATAGAAAATGCTAGCGAGGGTGCCACCATACAGATAACTAAGCTCCAGGAAGCGGCTGGTAAATTAAACATATATTTGTACGTGATTATGGATGCGCAACTTAATATACAGAATGGGAGATTCGTGCAAGCAATCTATCGATAATCTTTTACCTCAAGATCCGCACTGCGCTATTATATGCGGGCAAACGGGCTGCGGAAAAACAGCTTTTATTCTAGATATTTTAGAAAGTCATTACCGGGACGTTTTCGATCATATTATTATTCTGTGCCCGACTATAAGCGTTAATAAAACATACTTATCGAGAGATTGGGTAATGAATGATGACGGGGTACACAGAGTCGATCCGGGCGATCGTTTACAAGACTGTCTCCGAGTATGTCACGAAAAATACAAAGGAGAATCGACCCTTTTCGTAATAGACGACTGCAGCGCGAGTAAAGAACTCACAAAAAAGAAAGATATGCTTTCGTATTTAGCATTCTCCGGTCGGCATACTCAACATAGCGTTTGGGTACTTACTCAAAAATACAACTCTGTCCTGAAAGATCTCAGAGAGCAGACCAAATGGGTAGCGCTGTTTCATTGCAAAGATCGAGATTCATTCGAGGAATGTTTACGCGAAAATGATGTAATTTATACCAAGGGCGAACGAGATAAAGTCAGAAAAGTGTTAGCGGCAACGAAGCACTGTAAACTCGTATTAAAAACCGATCAACCAGCTGCTTATGCAATTGCTTAGCAAAATGTAGCAAAATTATAGCAAAATTATAGCAAAAATGTAGCAAATTATAGCAAAATGTAGCAAAAATGTAGCAAAATGTAGCAAATTGAACATTAGCGGTTAATATTACATAAAATGTGGTTCGAAATCCTCATTCTTTCACAACAGTTCATTATTACGGGTTGTATTGGATATGTCATATTACATTATGTTAGACTTAAATATCTCCTTAGGTATTACATTATGGAATGCGACGAACTCATCGAACAAATGCTCAAAGAATCTGATGTTGATCAACATGCTGAAGTAGTTACAGATAAACATAGAGAAAGACTCGCGGCTTTGATAGCCGGTGGAAAATGTTCCCAATATTTGGGGGAAAATTATAACATCGAAAAAATTGATAACATGACCGACGAAGAGATTAAAAAACTGTACGCGCGTTACGAGTCTAGACTGGGAGCTACCATGACTAAAACGATAGGGTCGTCTATATTACAACTATATTACAGGCGTAGCTAGTACGTTTCTCCCCATCCCGGCAGAACATCGCCTGTATTTATGCGAATCTCTAGAGAAAGACCCATTCATCGAACACGCTATAAGCGCAGTGAGCTGTGAGTTTTATCATAGATTCGGAATGTTCTTAGCTCCGTTCACCACAGCTTTAATAACGGCTAGGTATTGTCAATTTAAACATACGTGCCCACTTAATAATAATGGAGACACAATCACAACAGGTGACACCACAGATTGTGAACGAGGAACAACAGATTGTGGAACAACAAGTGAACACACAACAACAAGTGAACGAGGAACCACCAGTGAATGAGAATGTGAATGCACCACATGTGAATGAGAAAATACTAAAACCCAGAGTTACTAAGAATCCTTTGAAAATAGCCGCAGGAAGAAAGGGAGGGCTGGCGCGCAAAGCGAAATTAATAAATAATTCAAATATTAATCCGATTAAAACATGGGCACTAGTAGGAGTTGCTGGTATAGCGGCTGTATGGTTCTTTTATAAGACCGGAGAAGAGAAAACATCACCCCCGCCGCAACAACAAGTTCAATTAGAGGTTAGTCCTCATATAATGCTATAATAAGCATGACTACTCCAGTTACAGACGGTAAAATGTTGGTAAACGCGACGTATCATTCAGCGGTGGTCACCGGCTTGGCCATTGGCTATGCCCGTATGGCTAAAATGATTACTAAAGCCACACCTCCCAAGCTAGATTTTAATGGATTTGACATAGGTATGATGGTTCTTGATATTGGATTGGCTATGGCAACAAAGGATATGCTCATCAAACAAGGACTTATCCCGGAAGACATAATGAAGTAATTAAACATTTGAATATTTCATATTATTAAACATATGGCAACAATTGCGATGATGGTCGGTGGAGCTGTTGTTAATGCTCTAGCTTTTTCGGGGAGTAATTATTTATTTTCCAGTATGAGGGAATCAAACGCTAAAGAAGTTGAAGAGGAGCGTAAACGACATAATGAAGCTATAGAAGAATACCAAGCAGCCCAGTTGCTATATACACAGCAGAGAATGAAGAGATTAGACTTTATTCATGAACAACTGATTAAGGAAGGACATTCAATTCAAACGTTTAAGGATGTCGAATATGCCATGCACGAATACTTCCTCGTTTTTGGGAAAAAACTCGACCCAATACCGAGACCAACAATGAGTCAGTTTTATACACTGTCAGAGGAACAAAAGAACCGAGAGGTCACATTTATCATGTTGGGATTGACTGCTGTATTGATTTTCAGCTCTCGCCTAGTGTAGATGTGATTTGCATTTAGACAAATGATATGATAGATGTATATACCATGAATAACTGCAAGTTTACACTCATGGGTAAGACTACTCTTTGTAACCTACGCTGTGTTGATTTTTACTGCGGTATACACAATTATTACATCAGGCGCGGACACATAAACTATAAGTGTTCTGAATGCGGGATAGGGGTCAAAGGTCGTTATTGTTTATTCAAGAAACACGGTGCTGATAGGGTCAGGAACCAGATTATTTATGCTAGGAAGAGAGATTACATCAATGAGAGGAATAGGTTGGGGAGAATACGTATTTAGATATATGAAAACAACCAATTAGACATTTGTCTCATTTTGCATATACCATTCAACCACAATGGTTTTTGTCAGAGAATTAAAAGCTATGGCAAAGCAAAGTGGACTGCGTGGATATTCTCGTATGAGAAAAGCTGAATTGATCGATTTACTCGGTTTGGAATACAACAAACCCCAGACTGTTAGAGAACTCAAAGTTCGAGCAAGAAACAGTGGGCTGAGAGGTTATTCTCGAATGAGAAGAGCTGAATTGATCGCTTTACTAGATAATGATGATGATAATGATAATGTTGATATTCAACATAATGATATTGATAATGATGATATTGATAATAATCAACAACAAGAATTAATATTTGTACCCACATCCGCCGGCGTTGGTAAATATCTAAGAGGTTGGAAGATGGATATTAATTCCAACATGGATGTTAACGATATTAAGCCTATCATATCGAGTAAAATTAACGAGGAATTAGATGATTTACATAGTATAAAATACTATAAACTCATCATTAGATACATCAATTCAGAGAATACAGGAAACTTTAGAACGCTGGACTAATAGAGGTTCTGGTTGGGGTGTGGATAAAATCGATAGTTTATATTTAGATATAGCAAATTATATGCCTTTCAAAGGTGGATCTTATATAGATTTACCCCCGTATTATAAGAAGAAAAAAGCCATAATTAACGTAAAAAATAAATGCGATGACTGTTTAAGAATGATGATAAAATCTGCATTGTTCCCCGTAGACAAAAATCCGGATAGACCTTCTAGCTATCCCCAAAACGATGGACTCAACTTCGATGGTATAGACGAACCTACACCAATATCACAAATTGATAAGGTGGAAAAGCAAAATAATTTAGCTATAAATGTTTTCGGACATTCTAAAGGAATTGTTGTACACAGGATAAGCTCCGCTCCGGAACATATCCCAGGGTTTCCCCTGACGCAGAATTCTTGCGTATATAACTCTCAATTAAGGAAAAATATGTCCAGAAATAAATGACTGCGTCATGACTGACGCAATTTCAAAATATCTATGTTGTTGTTTACCAGCTTTGGAATGAAATATTACAACTACTCACCTGAACTTAATTTATAAACATTTTCTAGGACAATATCTGCAAACATCTTAAAATTTACGTCTAGTTTTTAATTAATCGTCATTTTAGAAGTAACATAACTTCGCATAACACCACTGCCACGGGCTAATTTGCATAGCCTGTCACATGACCAGACTTTTCTCTCGTTTTTAAACAAATGCTTAAATCAGAACAGCGGGGGGCTTTACATATTGTTTTGCATAATTATATATTGTACCTAACTGCGACTGTGAGGTACAAGACAAAATATATTTATTCATCAAAGTGAAAGGTAACTCTCACACTCCGTGTGGCTTCGATGTCAGCACGTGATGTAAACAAAGGAAATCTCCGCAAATGGACAAGGTTTTTCACGTTTCGGCATATTTTCTCACTAAAAGTTAACCATGACATATGTTTATATAGATTTGTAGACTCGTAAAAAATGAAAAAATAGAAAATATTATCATTTTTGCGGTGAATAATGTGATTTGGCACGGTCACGGTATGTGGTTAAGCGGAACCTATGGAACGGGGTAAACGGAAGTTGTCCAATCATGACAGCCTGAAATGAGACTGAAGAAAAGTCTGTCTTTAAATTTCATTAATCATACAATAAAACATTTGACTCTCAAAAAATATTTTTGACTCCCAAAAAGTCATAGGCTGAGTCAAGGTGACTCTCAGAGATTGGAGTCTAGGGGGAACCCTGTATCCCCAGAATCAATTCATTTCTGATCGAAAAAGATGGTAAATATCATTATAAGTGGATAAAGAGTTTAAACAGGCTATTATACGATCAAACTAAACATAAAGAAAAGAAATATTTCTGTGAAAGATGCCTGCATGGGTACAGCAGACAAGATCTGTTAGAAGCGCATAAAGAAGACTGTAGAGGTGTTGGACAGAATGCTATCAGGATCGATATGCCTAAAGAGGGAAAAAATATATTAAAATTTGAACATTATTGTAATCAAATGCCAGTACCGTACGTAATTTACGCCGACTTCGAAGCGCTTATCAAACCCATAGAAAATACCAACCATAATAATCAAGATAGTAGTTTTACGTACAAAACTCAAGAACATATTCCTTGTGGGTTTGGATATATAGTTGTAAGGTATGATGGGAAAACAAACCCTCCCGTGATTTACAGAGGTCCCGATGCAGCGGGAAAGTTCCTAGAATATCTACAAAATGAAGAGAGAATAATCAGGGAATAATTATTGTGTAAGAAACCCATGCGTATGACGAGGGATGATTGGAGGGTCCATAAGAAGTCAACGAGTTGTCACGTTTGTAATAAACCCCTGGATGGGGATTCCGTAAGAGATCATTGCCACGTCACGGGTAATTATCGGGGAGCCGCTCATAACGAGTGTAACTTGAAACTAAAAATAAACTATCAAACAATACCCATCCCCGTTGTGTTTCATAACCTTAGGGGATACGATTCACATCTCATTATGCAAGCTATCTCGAAGACCGACGGCGGTTTAACGTGCATTCCTAACAATATGGAAAAATACATATCGTTCTCGTTGACTAAACCTATACATTATAGGGCAAAGTAATGGGCTTAGATTCATAGACTCCGTACAGTTTCTGTTATCTTCCCTGGACAATTTAGCTAATGCGAACAATCCCGATGACTTTGCGATTACAAATAAATATACCGATAAGATAACTCGTCATTTGTTGCTGAGAAAAGGTGTATATCCTTACGAATATATGGATGATTGGTCTAGATTCGAAGGAACTGAATTACCACCCCTCGAATCATTCTATAGTAACTTAACAGAATCTAGAATAACAGATGCCGATTATGAACACGCTCTGACGGTCTGGGATAAATTAGGTTGTAAGAATTTAGGCGATTATCACGATCTGTACTTAAAAACCGATGTATTGTTACTCGCCGATATATTCGAGATATTTAGAAAGACATGTTTCAAACAATATGGCTTGGACCCGGCATGGTACTATTCCAGTCCCGGACTATCGTGGGATGCATTGTTGAAGAAGACCAGTGTAGAACTTAAACTACTCACAGATTACGATATGCACTTGTTTATTGAGAAAGGATTAAGAGGTGGTATATCGATGGCAGCGAAAAGGTATTCTAAGGCTAATAATAAATTAGTGGAAGGATACGATCCGAGTAAACCCGACACGCATATATTATATCTCGACGCTAACAATTTGTACGGATGGGCTATGAGTCAACCTTTACCCACGGGTGGTTTTGAATGGGTCAATGATATCAATGTTGTTAATATCGATAATAATGACGCGAATAAAGGGTACATACTAGAAGTTGACTTGGAATATCCAAGTTCGTTACATAAAGATCATAACAGTTATCCGCTAGCTCCCGAAAGATTAATGGTTAATAAAGATTGGATGTCGGAATATCAACACTCCTTGATGGGTAATAGTAGGTTAGCTGACGTAGAAAAACTCGTACCAAATTTGATGGATAAGACAAAATATATAGTTCACTACAGAAATCTCCAGTTGTATCTATCGTTAGGTATGAAACTTAAGAAAATACACAGAGTTCTAAAGTTTGATCAAAGCCCTTGGATGGAGCCCTATATAAGGTTGAACACAGATTTAAGAAAGATAGCTACCAGCGATTTCGAAAAGAATCTGTATAAGCTCATGAATAACTCGGTATTTGGTAAAACTATGGAGAATCTAAGGAAGCTTGTTGATGTTAAATTAGTCAGATCTAATGAGGAAGAAAGTCTCAGGAAACTTATAGCCAGTCCGGCTTTTAACAGAAGCAAGATATTCGATAACGACTTAGCCGCGTTGCATATGCAGAAGAGTAATATAAAATTCAACAGACCGGTGTACGTCGGTATGAGTATTCTCGACTTGTCAAAACACTTAATGTATCACTTTTATTACAACGAACTTAAGAAGCAATACGGCGATAGATGTGAGGTGTTATATACCGACACAGATTCTTTGTTGATGGAAATACAAACCGAGGATGTGTATAAAGATATGGCAGAAAAAATAGATATGTACGACACGAGCGATTACCCAAAAGATAATCCACTGCACAGCGTTGTAAATAAAAGGTGTTAGGTAAGATGAAGGATGATTGTGCTGGGACCCCTATAGCGGAGTATGTGGGATTAAGACCTAAGATGTATTCTATAAAGAAGTCCGATAATGGGGAGATAAGAAAAGCTAAGGGCGTTAAGAAGTATGTTGTAAAAAAGCATATCAAACACGAACAGTATAAAGAATCATTAACGGTAGAACGTTCAAAAATGAGATGAACTCTTTAAGAAGTTACGATCATAGGATATATGGATTAAGAATGAACAAGACATCATTATCCCCCTTAGATACAAAGAGATGGATTGATAATGATGGTGTAACTACCTATGCTTATGGTTATGGTGGTAATACCGTACCGTCGGGAACTATGAACAACTCTTCTCGTACAAATGCCCTACCCGGTCCATCTTGAAGATAATAAAGAATAGGCTCTCCTTCTTTCGTAACCAATCGACTAATGTTATAAGTCTTAAGGGACCATATGGGATCGGTTGCGTGACGTAGGCCTCCTTTGAGTTCACCGGGCTGGTATAAATATCTTACCCTTACTCTACCCGGAAGTTTTTGTTCTTTGCCTCTCCTCGGTGCTGAAGATTCGGAAGTCACGGATTTCATTTTAATAGCATAGGATGGTTTCTTCCCGATTAATCTCGTTACTTCATTATTCAGCGCTGATACAACAGCTGATAATCGTGTCATCCATTCGGTTGATCTTAATCGTTCGGATTTCATTTCGATCCCATACTGATAGCCAAACAAACGCTCCGCTAATGTCCGGTTAAATCTTTCAATGATAGCTTGACTGCGGTGGGCCTCTCCTTCACCACGCCTGATTTCGACATCTTGCTTTGTTAACAGTTTAGTTATTGATCCCATAAACTCGCGATCGGGATCTACTTGAAAAAGCTTAGGCCATTTTAGTGGTCCGCGTTTATATATGCGGCTCAGTGCATTAGCTACTTCTGTTGAATCTTTCGAGGTTAATGGCTCGGCCTCCTTGTATCGACTAGCCACATCCACAACGGTTAAAGCGTATTTATACGTTTTGCGTTTTACCTTATCGTGGGGAAGAAACAAGAGGTCAGCCTGATGAACTTCATTCGTTGTAAAAATATCAAATTTCTTCCTCGGTATATAACGCGGTGCCGGTAAGTATATTTGCCACATTGCTTGTTTCTTTAACCAATCCTTGGCCACATCTTTAGATACCTTAGCCGCGGTGGCTAATTTTTTTTATTGCTCCTACACCTTTCCAATATCCTCGTGGGCTATAGTAAATTTTATTCATTATTAATTAATATTGATGTTTCTTTTAATACGACTTATGACTATCGTTGAATCGCATAATCATTTTGGCATAAAAAATGCCACCTGTAGTAGCAGTATAGGTATATAAATCCGGCTCCAGTGGAAGTGAGCCAGAACCCCTATTACCTATACTACTAAATATATTTGACTTACGAAAGATGAGTATGTCTTGTCCCAGGAAGGTGCCCCACAAGTTCTCCTAGACGGCTACACGTATGCTAAGTACAGGACGAAGAATGAAAATGTGTACTGGAGGTTACGACATGGGTGGATGACGATGCCCGGTTCCCACCTCGACTGTGGATATACCATGCGACACAAGGGCCCCGTACAAACAACCTAGAAGGTTTCCACTCCAGAATCGGCAAGTCCCTCCAGCACAAGCATCCAAACATCTTCAGATTTATCGAACTGATCCAGAAGGTAGAAATTTCGGAGAGAGCGAAACCAGCGCAGATTCAATTTGGAGCAGCACCGCCACCCAGGAAGGTTGCCTACAGAGAGAAAGAACATCGCCTTGTCCGACTCAAGGAACAGCTTTATCGCCGTGAAAAGACACCCCTTCAGTACCTGGATGCAGTTGGTCCACTGATGATAAACAGGTGAAAATGACTGATAATCATAAATGACAATGAAATAACATTTGAATAAAAAATTGTGAACTCTACCCAGCTTTCTTTCTTGTTACATGGGTGATACCATTTTACTTAAGGGTACAGGGTACTAAATACTGATGCAACCAGCCATAACGAGTGTTGTTTTAACGGGTCTGCGTTTTGGCAGGTCTACGTTTTGGGAGGACACATCTAAAACTGTAATTAAAATAAATTCTTATTAGGCAATACTGATACTATTCTATTACCACCTGCTTTTGTGTAGTCATCTTTGACAGCCTAGGACAGATAACAGAGACCGAAATTATAACTTCAAAGTAATTGTTAATGTGATACGAGTAGAGCTGTGGGGGTATATACAATGTAACTCCTTGGGTGTTGGGCCACGGCACACTTGCTTGAATAAACCATAAGGACCTCACAGCTCACTTCTCTCTTGTTTCAAGGTAAGAAACATTTAAATATTCCTTTTTTATTACTAAACTTCTTATTTCATTGTTATTATTGTCTAGAAAATGTTATAGTTAAGTTGAATCAGTACTGCCATATTGTAACGCTCAATCTACTGTGTACAAATTCTAAATGACTGCTCATTATATATATTATTTACCGTTTAATACACAGGCACTTTCCAGTGTTGTTTGAAGTGTAATGCGTCGTGGGCTCCCCCAGTTTATGTGTGTGTCATTAATATGCGGCACCAATAGTTCTCTCCTATATTTCGACATCCATGATTATTTTCCCCTTCTATGTCTAACATCATCTGTTCGAAATGCCAGATGCATGTACAGTTTATATTTCCGTGCAGTAGCGTAGCGTACATGTACCGTAGTCACAAAACGGTTCCTAGAGTTAACACAACTCTTTCCAACATGATTTATTCTATACGTAGGTCGGTTATTCCATATTTTCCGACAGTCCACCGATCAAAGATTATTATATGAGCAGCTTTACCTTCCGTGTGCGCTTACAGAATAGGCTACAACAACGCATTCCATATTTCTTAGGTTTTATCCTCATTAAGTAAGTATTTGAATATATTGTAAAGAGTCCCGTCCCTCATATAGTTGCATACGCTACAACACAACCTATACCACAATTTCATTACCGTAGTCATTTAAATACTGTTATAGTCATCCTTTATACTTCATAACAACGTACATTCAAACGCGCATCGTTTAAGTATACAATTACCGTATTCACTCCATCAGCTGTTATCGTCTAGCTCCGTATATATTTAGGAAATGCGCGTAGTCAATAGCAACACAGCCGCCGTGATTCATTACCGTAGTCACAAAAGTAATCACTACTATAACTAATAATTACACTAACTAAAACCGAGCTATATCTTCTACCGCTACATTCGTATCTTTATTTGGATCAAGTATTTACTTTCCGTATTTGCCGAAATTATTATGTTGTGATAATTATTACTGAAACTATAAATATTAATGTTTACCGTCCTTTCATAAGTAAATGTCATGTTCCTCATCTCAGCAGTTTGCGCAGTCTGCGGGGTGTTTTCCAGTGATGTAACGGGTATGTCCCAGCTGCTGACAATAACAACATGGAAAAGTGACACGGAATTCATAATCACATTGTCAAGTCACACTGTTTAACACGCAACTATTTGAGGGACAGTCCGTTCAATGCTACATATGTCCAATGTGTAGACGTTTTGTTCTTATGCTTATATAGCATTCGTGTGCCTTGCAAAGTGAGTATGGTTTTACGCCGCTTTTAGCAATATTCCCGCAATATCACAGAGGGGGCACCAGAAATGGGCTTCACACATTGTACCCATGTCGGGAATCGAACGTGGGTCTTCGGCGTGACGAACGAACGATGTGCTATGCAAAGACATTTTTTCAAACCTAATAAATGTTATAAACAATAAGTGTCGTGTTACCACATTATAGTTATTAGAATTGAAATAATGTGCAAAAAAAGATGCTTCACTATTTTCAATTCTAATAATCCTCTCGTACATATTTATGTAAACACATTGCGTACAAAGTCAAGGACGAAAGTAATTAAGGGACGTTATGCTTAATGACAATGACGAGACCTATGACTGAACAGCAGGCGTTCAGCATTTAAAGATGCGTGTTCAGGTCTGATGTTACGTGATGTATGCTGGGTCTATCTAGATCCATAATTCTTATCAAAATATAAAAGTAACACTAATGCACTAAACACGCCACAAGTTAACGTGAACATACATACAATGTAGTCCTTTTCTATCCTTTTAAATTAAGTAGAGCTAATAAAGTGATTTGTCTGATTTCATTTAAATCTGACTGAGGAACGAAATATCTACATTGTAAATGTGTCAAATCTATTCCAGAACCTCGGTCGATTATGTTGGGCTTGTCTGACAGCATTGTTGGGGGTCAATTAATAGTAGTTGTCCGGTACGGGTGACCCTATCCTTTACAATGATATTATTGTTTGAATGGACTCAAGTATCTATATTTTGTGAATAGAAAACGGGTAAATGTACACCTAAATCTTAAAAAGACCAACATCAATTAATATTTTAAAATCGGTCCATTGAATGCAAAATTCAAAGATTATTGTTGTGAAAATATCTATTTTATATTGATCAGTAAATTTCATTCAATAAACATTTTCTGCGAAATATATCGGGAAGTGAATTGGGACAATGTTAAAAATATGTTACTTCTTAACGACATTCTAAACCAAAATGAGCATGCGAACCCATTGTTTACTTGATTTTTCAAATCGCAATTCTCGAAAATACGATACGAAAATATGTGCTTAACTTTTGCTCTCAAAATATCAATAATTGCTACATATAATGGAATACATCTTTGTCGTTAATCACCGGTTTTTAAAGAATGCAATTATTTAATACACAATATTTAATCACTTGTCAAATATTTGTCTTTCAGTAATATACATAACCTAGGTGTTGTTTTGAAAACGAAACCAAACACAATTACTTTTGCTGGAAAAAATATTAAATATACTCTTTATACAAATATAATATACGCATATTTGGTCACATGTTTTTCCTTGTTAAATCAATAAGATTAGCTGCCCCTAGGTCACGGTCATTACGATAGAGCCTGCCGACACCTTCCGTTTTAATCCTTCCCAAATTATCGAAAAGGTATGTTGTTTCACACTTCTTCAGCATGGACTCGGATAGAAATATAGTGTAAGCTATCGACTATATCGTTATGTGGATCGCTGTCGCGATTAAGAATATTTCTGACGTGAAATCTTCGTGTTTTTTCAGTGTCAACTTGAATCACACAGTTTAATAAAATGAAATGTCAATCTTTGAACGTAAAGTAGATTATTTGTTTGAAAAATATCTATGGCAAAGCATGCCGCCATCTTGGATGAAGATAACATAAACTTACGACAGGTATGGGGCTATCTTAGATTTATGACAATCTTACGATATATTAGGGCTACGATAGTTTCGAAATTAGGCTATGATAGCATACGATTTCCTTACGATAACTTTACGATGATTTTAGGGCTACAATCGTTCCGCCAAAAATCTAGCTCATTATTACAGAAGATCCGTGACGATCCGGGGTAAAATAAAAAAAAAAGGCGACTATGCTTGTCGCAAGAGGCGACTAACGGGATCGGGTGGTCAGGCTCGCTGACTTGGTTGATGCATATCGCCGTATCCCAAATGCGTGGAACGATGAGCATGATATCAATCACTGGATTGTCTGGTCCAGACTTGATTATTTACATACCGCCGTCATATAGCTGGAATATCGCTGAGTGCGGCGCGACAAACAAACAAACATTATTATAGAAGTGATGCGTTTGACCTGGATCTAAAAAAGATACACACATCTGAATAAAAAATATGGGGCGCCTCAACTGAAACTGACACATTAAAAGACCAATCCATTTCAATAACCATAAAATTGAAAACGATAATGTCTGTATCGTCTAAGAGATCTACATGGATCTCAACTTGAGCTAAACATTAAAAGTACAACTAACACGTCCCATTTTAATTCTGGAAACCCAAAAGTCCAGAAACTCTACGCTCTTTGCCCAGTCTCGGTTAAAGGTATTTACAAAATTAAACATGCCGTTTTCATGGGAACATACCAAGGAAGAAAAAATGAAAAAAAAATTGTTTAAAAACTCAATATTTAGACTATGTCGCCCATGGGCCTGCCCATGGGCGAAAGGTGGCCCATGGGCAGGCCCATGGGCGAGAATATTTTCCTTTACTTAAAACTCATGATTTTGTTTCGCAAATACATTTAATGTATTCATTCAAGTATCATGACACAAAATTTAACTCATTTTAACTTAATTCAACGATTTTATAGCGATATTGAAATATTTCGCCCATGGGCGAGAAAAAGGTTTGGCCCATGGGCAGGCCCATGGGCAGGCCCATGGGCGAGAATATGTTCCTTTACTTAAAACTCATGTTTTTGTTTCGCAAATACATTTAAAATGTATTCATTCAAGTATCATGACACAAAATTAAACTCATTTTAACTTAATTCAACGATTTTATAGCGATATTGAAATATTTCACCCATGGGCGAGAATAAGGTTTGGCCCATGGGCGAGAACATGTTTCTTTACTCAAAACTCATGTTTTTCTTTCGCAAATACATTAAATGTATTTATTCAAGTATCATGACACAAAATTAAACTCATTTTAACTTAATTCAACGATTTTATAGCGATATTGAAATATTTCGCCCATGGGCGAGAAAAAGGTTTCGCCCATGGGCAGGCCCATGGGTAGGCCCATGGGCGAGAATATGTTCCTTTACTTAAAACTAATGTTTTTGTTTCGCAAATACATTTAATATATTCATTCAAGTATCATGACACAAAATTAAACTCATTTTAACTTAATTCAACGATTTTATAGCGATATTGAAATATTTCGCCCATGGGCGAGAAAAAGGTTTGGCCCATGGGCGAGAACATGTTTCTTTACTCAAAACTCATGTTTTTCTTTCGCAAATACATTAAATGTATTTATAATTATTCAAGTATCATGACACAAAATTTAACTAATTTTTACTTAATTCAACTATTTTACGGCGTTATTAAAATATTTCGCCCATGTTTTCGTCAGTCCCTTTCAAGCATCAACTAACTGTTTGCATTTCCCATTTTATGTCCCGTTGATACATCAAACTGGGCAATTACGTGACACTAGGTATGCAATATACAGGTACGCGTGCGCGTATTTTAATGAAAACAACTATTCGTCTTTTATTGCATAACGTTTGGCTGAATATCTTACATTCTAACGAAATCTCGAAATAATTATTTAATTACAAGCAGTGTCGAACTGACCAGTAGGAATTATGTTTCAATGCGATTGAGGAAAACGTGAGTGAATATTGTGACACTAAAGCAACTTTTAACTGCATTGTCACTTTTGGTATGAAAATGGTAATAGTTAAGAAAAACGTAACAGCCTTCTTATGATAATTCTCATATTCTCATTAGTACGTTGTGTCTAATTACAGTGTCGGCCTTATTTACAGGTGATTCTACAGTACTTGTTGTCGGTCAATTACAATCTGCCACACCACGCGTGAATAAACACTTATGCAGGTGTTGCTGTGGGCAAATACCTAGCCTGTACATGTATATTTTTGTAGATACATGTATTACATATTTTCGTTGATATGTGGATATATTAAGCACCAAGACACAAACAGTTTATGAAAGATGAATTTGTGCCTTGATATATATATTCAACGCGAACGAAGCTTGTATTTTCTCCGCGATCCTGATGTGTATCATCGTTTAATTGGTCATTCATTAAAAGTATGTTGTGAGGCGATATCAAAGGAGCCGCTCAATATACACAGTGTCGTCCGTTTCGCGTGAACTACCACCCTACCCTGTCAGTAAGAGTTATGTAATCGGTACACAAATATATTTGGTGCAATGTCAGTGTGGAAGGAGTTTGAATTACGTCCGCCAGTGGCCACAGAAAGTATAGTACCAATCAACAAGGCCAATGTCGTACTAATAACCTAGTGACTCGCGTAACAACGGGTGTCAATATGTCTGCTACATCTACCATACCATCATCCCTGTCACAACTGGCGTATTAACGGCTTATTCAAAATATTAATTGTAGAAATGTCGTTACCAGACTAACGTACGTCGTATTCAGTCCTCAACTGGATGTTACATTCCTTATATCAGTTAACAGCCCTGTTTGTGAAAATATTTACTAGACATAAGATTTAATGACTAATAAAATCAATTGTAAGACCGCATAGACCATAAAACCGAATAAATTATGTCTTGGTATCATCTCTTGTGTATTAGATGATGGCAATGACCGGAAATGTTATAACGTTAGATTAAGAAGGAGAAACATTAAAGTGTTTTACAATACTTTGAAACATGAGCAATAAGATGTAGCAACATAAACATGCATGGAATAGGAAGGGATGAAAACAAATTGAAAAGGATTTTAATACAAAATTATCGAACTAAATAACTTGCCTGAACAGAAGGGGTACCCAAACTTGTTTGACAGTTATTCGTGTGTTGTAGACTGTCGAATGGGACTCATGTGTGTACGTAGGGTACGCATATCTATTGCAAGTTTTAGTACTCATACACTTTCTCTTTTTGTGTTTTGATTGTTTGTTAGTTGTATAACGCCACACTTAGCAATATTTCAGCTGTATGACGGCGGTCTGTAAATAATCGAGTCTGGACCAGACAATCCAGTGATTGACATCATGTGCATCGATCCACGCAATTGGGATACGATGACATGCATCAACCAAGTCAGCGAGCCTGACCACCTGATCCCGGTAGTCGCTTCTTACGACAAGCGCTGTCGCCCTTTTACGCCAAGAATGGTTTGTTGAAGATCTTCACGGGTCTATTGAATGCAGGGATTTGTGTAAAGTCATTCAGACAGCATACAATGCCAACTAAAAAATTATACTCAGTGTCTCCGCAAAGTAATATAGTACGGTACTTAGAGTACATGTGAGATTATACTCAGATTAGGGAGATGTTTAATCCATATAACGTGTTATTATTCTACCTAACAATGTATTTAATGAAATGAATGCAAAACAAACTCAAAAGGTTTCATTGAAAAAAACTACCCCTAGTCTTGACTTATAAAACAACTGCAACCCGACACAGATTAAACGCAACTTACAAACACAATCATAATCTGGTTAGTCTGTATCACTCAACGAGGCCGCTTACTCTGCCCACAGTATGACAGTATTGGGCAGTTCAGTAATTAGGAGCCAAATCCAGGCAGGTACGCTGGTCACACTTGACTGGTCTGACTGATGATTAGGTCGTCTGACAATTGGGAGTGAACCATAGCAAGAAGTATCTGCGAAACTATTTGCTCCTTTTATGGGACCGATTAGTTTTATTACCATGGGCCTCGGCACAAGCGTGGTGTTGGAAGACAAGTTATACATGTACATCCGATATGGTGACTGTTTTTCGCTATTCATATTCTAAATACATTCATAATACCACAACATTTTAGTACTCCTTGAAACTTTACAATCACTTCAATATGTACAATAGATTGAACGAGAACACTTGATATATTGCAGATTATTAAATCATTGTCTCTATTATCAGCCGCTACGTTTGTATCGTTTGCATTGTACAAAGAAATATTTTATCTGTCCTTTTGCAGATTTAGCCTCAGAATGTGCTCATTCGAATTAGGAACGAAAATAATTGCTTTTCATGAGTATATATGATACAGTTAAAAGTTACTTGTACACTGTAGACGTATTCACTTTAAAGTCGCATACGACCTTCGCGAGCGAGTTGAATGATCCAGGTTAATTGGAACGAAGTCTAGAAAGGGTTATAAAGTTTTGTATTTGGTAATGTGTAGGTTTGTTAAATATAATTTTTTAAATTCCTTTTATTTCAATATGTAAAAACATAACTATGCGCTTAAAAACAGAGCCGACTTGATGGGAGATAGCCACCTCAGATTGTCTGTTGGACAAGGTTTAACCTTACTGTGTCCTCACCCTGGTTGTTGTTACCGTTGTTATAAGGGATTAAGAGCTACGGCTCATTGCATTTTTGGTTACAGTCTGTATCACTAAAGTGGACATGTGCAGGTGAACTCTGTTCAATCAGTATATGAAATGCCCCAAAATGTGAACTCTAGACAATAATAACCTGAGGGTAAATCCATGTGCGTCTGCCTTTCCCCTCGTTCACCTTCGAAATCCTTGATTATTATATCATGCCAGAGTTCTGAAATTCAGTGACAATGTTGCTGAACAGTAGAATCTGATGGACGTTTTGTGCAGAACCTGTTTGACACTATGGGTTCCAGGACCACTAACACTCTGAGCTGAAAAAGTTTGGTCCTAACCGCACCCAAGTTTGTAAGCTTGTAGACATCATTAAGAAGTAATTAACAGTCCCATGCTGAGACCTTTCTCAAAATTCAGACCGGTGGCAGGCTGCCAACAAAGAGAAGAAAATATCGCAACCCCGACACGAGTGTGCTCAGTCAAACAATGAACTTACGACCGGCAGAAAACAACTCCAGTTGAGTATGCCGATGCTGTATCTCAGCCGTGTTGGCCTGAAAATTTAAACATGCTAATTAAATCCAAAATCGTATAAATATTTTTAATAGAAACCGTATCTTAATTTGTTCTTGCACTGCATCATATCGTGTATTTCATCTGTATATGTGTAATGTGTATATGTATCCATGACTACACTTATACCGCATATTCTGCAACAGACTATAATTAATCACCTTATTATTGTCTCTCCATTTACCATGGCTGACTGCACTAATACCCTTTTAACAGTGGACACCGATATCAGTATACATGTAGGCTTTGTGTTCAAAAAGGAATATGCAGGAAATTATATGTAACAATTAACTGTGTACTAATTACATGTTTGAATGTTATCAGTTTTACGTTCTGAGATACAGTGATGTAAGCATCTTCTAAAATCTTCTAAAAATATAATAAAATACAAAACTCTCTGCCTTAATTTTTTGTGGAAATCATTCGATCAAGTAAAAATGACTGCGTGACAAGACGAATCAACTATTTATACCCGATAAAAGAAACTGCCGTATTTTAGGAACAGTGCTATAACAAGACATTTGAAATTTCTAACAAGCAGATACATTAGATACAGTGACTAGACTACAGGTACGTAATCCGTATCAATCAAAGGAGTAAAAAAACTGAAAATCTTATCTGTCGGAGACCTACCAAATTACCAAGTTTTATCATTACTATATTTATTACAATGCAAATACTTTAGTGAGACATTTTTTAGAGGAGAGGGCATACACACAAGTATATTGCTTCCGTGTGTGAATGCAGGTTATACTTGGTATCTAAGTTCTCAGTTTCATACCGGTTGTATAACTGAATTTGTATATGGAACCATGCGTACAGCATGACAATTACTTGCTATTCGTCAGTTTACAACACACATAACACGGTCAAACAATTTTAGGCACCGCTTTTGCGAGTTATAGTACAATAATGTTGTATTAAAATCTATTTCAATTTGTTTTCACCATTTTCCCTATTGACAGTCGTTGTTGCGTGCGTCACTAGGTAATTAGTACGGATTGACCTTGTTTATTGTTTCTATACTTTGAGGATTTCTGTGGCAAGTGGCGGACGTAATTCAAACTCCTTCCGCACTGACACCGCATCAAATATATTTGTGTACCAATTCCATAACTCTAATGGACAGGGTGGGGTGGTAGTTCACCGGACGACACTGTGTATATTGGGCGGCTCCTTTGATATCTCCTCCAAACATACATGTACGTTTATTGAATGACCCCATTAAACGATGATACACATCTCGATGAATATATCAAGGCACTAATTCATCTTTCGTAACATTTTTTTGTCTTTGTGCTTAATATATCCACATATCAACGAACATTTGTAAAACATGTATCCTAAAAAAAATAAACATTTTCAGGCTAGGTATTTGCCCACAGCAACACCTGCATAACTGTTTATTCACGCGTGGTGTGGTAGATCGTAATTGACCGAGAGCAGGTATTGTAGAATCACCTGTAAATAAGGCCGACACTGTAATTAGATACAACGTACTAATGAGAATTATCATAAGAAGGCTGTTGTTTTTTCTGAACTGTTACCATTTTCATACCAAAAGTGACAATGCAGTTAAAAGTTGCTTTAGTGTCACAATATTCACTCACGTTTTCCTCAATCGCATTGAAACATAATTCCTACTGGTCAGTTCGAAACCGCATGTAATTAAATAATTATTTCGAGATTTCGTTAGAATGTAAGATATTCAGCCAAACGTTATGCAATAAAAGACGAATAGTTGTTTTCATTAAAATACGCGCACGCGTACCTGTATATTGCATACCTAGTGTCACGTAATTGCCCAGTTTGATGTATCAACGGGACATAAAATGGGAAATGAAATAGAAACTAATTTAATGTTGTGGAAAATAACTCCAATGAATTTGAGTACGCGCACATGAATTCGTATGATAACCTGTCAAAACGTTTTGAGAGGTAAGGCCGGGTTCATTAAAGATCGCTACAATATGTAAAACAGGTGAAATTTGTAGAACTAAAGGAAACATCCAACCAAAAGCCCTTTTTAAATAGTAATGTAATGATATAATATAAAGTATATTTCACATGATACAATATACTTTGCAAACAGTTAGTTGATGCTTGAAAGGGACTGACGAAAACATGGGCGAAATATTTTAATAACGCTGTAAAATAGTTGAATTAAGTAAAAATTAGTTAAATTTTGTGTCATGATACTTGAATAAATACATTTAATGTATTTGCGAAAGAAAAACATGAGTTTTGAGTAAAGAAACATGTTCTCGCCCAATGGCCTGCCCATGGGCCAAACCTTTTTCTCGCCCATGGGCGAAATATTTCAATATCGCTATAAAATCGTTGAATTAAGTTAAAATGAGTTTAATTTTGTGTCATGATACTTGAATGAATACATTAAATGTATTTGCGAAACAAAAACATTAGTTTTAAGTAAAGGAACATATTCTCGCCCATGGGCCTGCCCATGGGCCTGCCCATGGGCCAAACCTTTTTCTCGCCCATGGCGAAATATTTCAATATCGCTATAAAATCGTTGAATTAAGTTAAAATGAGTTTAATTTTGTGTCATGATACTTCAATAAATACATTTAATGTATTTGCGAAACAAAATCATGAGTTTTAAGTAAAGGAACATGTTCTCGCCCATGGGCAGGCCCATGGGCCACCTTTCGCCCATGGGCAGGCCCATGGGCGACATAGTCTAAATATTGAGTTTTTAAACAATTTTTTTTTCATTATTTCTTCCTTGGTATGTTCCCATGAAAACGGCATGTTTAATTTTGTAAATACCTTTAACCGAGACTGGGCAAAGAGCGTAGAGTTTCTGGACTTTTGGGTTTCCAGAATTAAAATGGGACGTGTTAACTCATTTTAATAGGAAGTGGCGCGTCTTAAATGGAATACATTATAAGACATTAAAAATTTCAAAGTTAAATCAGTAATTTTAAAAAATCGGGCATAGCTTCCGCGCACCTGGGAGCAATACTGCCATAAACTTCACCCCCATCCCCCAGACACAAGGACAACTGTCACAAGCGTGCAATGTCTGACCCTTTCCTCATGTTGAAGCATATTGAAAAAGAACTTGTACTTACTTACCTTTTATTGAAAAAAAACACAACAACATTGCAAACATAAGACATTAATACAACATCCCCGTCTTTTTTCGGACGCTGAAGAAACATTCATAGTTTTCTCGCTAATCACATGAGCAGCTGTAAAACATCTCATTCACTTACAGGCTAAAAGACAACTTTATCTTAAAAACAAGCCATCTTGACCCCTGGGTATTTACAATTTCTGTGTGACTCCACACCCCACGTTATAGTGCTAGTATTCGTGATAGAAAACGTATGATGTACGAAAACCTCTGACCCGACGATAATAATATTGTGTCGTGAATAATAGTAAAGGCATATAATTATGATGCTGAAAGCTCTGATCGAAAACAGGTCAATCCCTGATGGTTGTCCCGAAACAATATAATATTCTTCGGAGAATTTTTTTAAAATCCTTTGATTATATTTCTACGCGGAAGATGATTTTCTCCGAGGACTACTTTTTAAAAAAACCGCGATTTTTCCGCGTTTCCGCGGAGATTTCACATCCCTGCATTACTCATATTATCTGACCTATTATATACCCCCACCAACTCTAAAACTCAAATCAAACTCTATCAAATAGCTTCTAATTTCAAAATCTCAAATTTTTTATTCCCAAATTGTAAATCTATATGGACATAAATCCCTTCACACTAAAACTATTACTAAATGGCACAATCTTTTCCTACTCGACCCATTTAGACAAAATAAGTTGAAGAATTCACCGAGCCATTGCAGATCTAAACTCTGCAACTAAACACCACAGTGATCAATGTACAAACTGCAAAACAACCGATGACCTTGACAACTGATCTTTATATCACGATCAGTAACAAACTTCTGGTCGAGCTCTATACATCAAAATATAAAAACAATCTAGCTTTACTCATCAGGCCATTTAATGCATCGACAGTATTCTCGGCAATTTTAAATTTCATTATATTATACAGCAAATATTATAGATTAATCTTTGACAAGACAAAATTCCAAACAAACCAATTGTCATATATATTAAATCCAAATTCGGTTGTTAGTGTTTTTTTATATCTTTGTACACATAGAGATGTCGGTCAATTGGTTCAGGGCTTTAGCAAAGTCTCACATTGTGAAGATTTGTTGATAGAAATTTCGAAGGAAGAAGTGACACCTAACCTCCCCCTTCCCTATTTAGACACTGGTACTAAGTTTGCGGTTGTTTACAGCGGACCAAACAACTACCCTCGTCAGAGTAAGACTGCTGAATCGTCGGAGCTGAACTCGTTTGCATTGCAATCATTATTAAGTTTTATTGATATTAAACCACAGAAAGAAAACAGCATTATATGGTGTTACTACATTTTTCATAGCGGAGCTGGACAAGATAGAGCTGCAATGAATGGTTAAACCGGTCATTTATTTTCTTACACCTATGTCGTTGGTGTTTTCAACTTAACCAATACCACAGTTATAATTATATTTCAACCGCATTACGACGGGAAGACCAAGGATTGGTTTCACAGAGTTTACCCAATTTGGGTACAAGACCCGGATTTTCGTCACAGGAGCGAACGTTTTAACATTGTTTCTCCACATAACACTAGCGATGTAAACAAGAGAAAACAAAACAGTTTCGTTGCCGTCATAACGGCTTCCTCAACACAATTAGGCAGTGTTAATATACCATTTCTAACCTCCACCCGTACAAACAAGCGGTATATCATTTATCAGTTGTTGTTTTTTAGATAATGAAAGAATGAATGAATGAGTATGGTTTTTACGACGTATTAGCAATATTCCAGCAATATCACGGCAGGGGACACCAGAAAGGGGCTTCACAGATTGTACCCATGTCGGGATTCGAACCCGCGCGTGCACACCTTACACACACCAAATTATTTTTTTCCAATACAATTTCACACCACGCATTGGCCAACAACAACTGCATACATTCAAAGTATTTGCTTCGAAACATGATTAAGAATCACTGTTTTATGTATACATGCTGTATTCTTTCATTAAATAATATGCTTCATTCATTGACGACATGGGACAATCTCCCCCCACCCACCCACCCCACCCCCCCCCACACACACAGAGTAACAGAGAAGGCTCTAACCGGCCTTGTGCCCTGGTGCTGTTTCGTATCGAATATCATAACATCACATCATGAGCGAATCATTACAGCCACAGAGATTATACATAATTATATGTTCACCAACAGATTGTTTAATTACATATTGCTACACTTACCATGTCGGTTTGTTCAACGTCCTCTCCAGAGTGAAAACATACGGCAGGGCAGGAAAATGTTTCTTCGTGAAAAGTCTTCATAATGCACATGACATACCAAAGTTTTAAAGTAGCGCGTGAATATTATAAAAATGAGAAATAGGTGTCTAAGCCCATTGTAATCTCGATTTTAAATGAATTCGAAACAGCTTCGCCTTGTTGAAATTGATTTAACATGCACCGGTGCATTTGATAAAGTAAGCGTCGTCTGCTTCGATCCATTGAGTCTGGATAACGCGCAGGAAAAACTCGTGCACCGGAAGTGTCTCCCGATTGGCTAATCTTGTAACCATGACATCACGTGACTATTCTGGTGAACACCTGCATGAAATAAACAACACTTCTAACATGATTTGACATTTGTTTATATAAATAATCTTAACCGACAAAGCCATTGGCAGTGGTGTTTGTCCAGCGAGGTTAAAGCGTCGACTCCGTACACCATGTAGAGCCGATTTTGACGCCCCTCTCCGAAATATGGCTTGGATTTCGTTCCAAATTTCGCAAATGATTTTGTAATAATAAATGGTAAATTTTAGCGGTATTCATTATAATAGGATGGGTATGTAATACAGTGGATGGACGACCATGAGTTGCCAAGCGCCTTAACTTTTTAATGAAAATTTTAATCATAATGATGATTATGAAAAACAAATTATCAAAATATTATGAACAATATGTATAAAGTACCACACGAGCAAAAACGTATTAACTGAGGGTTAAATGAGAATATACTGATTTATTTTTTTATGTAATGGAAAATTATTGAAAGAACTGTTGTTACATTTGATTATGTCTTTTAAACCATCACTCATTCCAGCAACAGTTTCTGAAAAGTAATCTGTGGCCGGATAATTTTGTGTAAAAATATATTAGTTCGATGAAGGGTGGGAAATGAACTTGACCACGTGACCCCTAACATGTTTCAAATGTTATTAATTTATGCCGAAAAGAGCAAATTTATTGATTTTCAAGATAAAATATCAAAGATACCCATCAACGACATTCACATAGCCGCTCCCTTAGAATATATTGTGAGCCAATTTCAAAGAGACCAAATTGCTGGGTTCATCACTACATTTTCGGATAAATACTTCTCTCTTCTAATGAAAACGAGCAAAAGTAAAATGAGATGCGATCACATGCGCGCTATAACGGGGAGCTGGCGATCATTGGTCCTTAGCGATAACTTGTCAGTACAGATATAAGACCAGATGAAATTATCAGTGTTTTACATCATCTGTTAAAGCGTTTGGTCGTCCCGCCGAATGCCCGGGTTCGATTCCCCACATGGATACAACCCGTGGAAGGCGACTACGCTTGTCGTAAGAGGCGACAAACGGGATCGGGTTGCCAGGCACGCTGGTTTGGTTACTTGGTTGGTTTGTTGTTTAACGCCACACTCAGCAATGTTCCAGCTATATGACAGCAGTCTATAAATAATCGAGTCTGGATCAGACAATCCAGTGATTGACATCATGAGCATCGATCCACGCAATTGGGATAGATGACATGCTTCAGCCAAGTCAGCGAGTCTGACCACCCGATCCCGGTAGTCGCCTCTTACAAGCATAGTCGCCCTTTAAGGCAAGCATGGGATGCTGAAGCCCTGTTCTTCACGGGTCCACAGGGATATGGATGTTGGGATGATTAAACTGAAACTATAACTTTAATTTGTATGATATTTCTGTATTAATGTTCGGACATTCCATGTCAGATTTCTTTACTCAGGCATTAAATTCCGTCTCAAACAAGAAAATTCCTTTCCGAAAGAAGCAAAAGGCCTCACACATAATTTGAATATTTGTTTTTGCTCTTGGTACAGTGGCCACTAAGCTGGTACCCGAATATATTCCTGGGACCCGAAATTCAATTACACAGGCTTCGGTAAATCCCTGCGACACCATTGCTGGGATGATCGATCAATGTCACTGTCTTCATGCAGATAACGTTCATCATTTAAGAGTATTGCTTCATATGGATGTCCGTTCCAGTGTTTTTCCAAGTGAACAATTAACTTGCCTTTGCGTGTGTTTGTTCCGGGTACTACCGGTGGGGCAGGATTCTATCATCTTTTGACGAACACCTGGTATCATCACTATTTGATAGTGATTCTTGAACACATGATCATGATATAGTCGGAATCGTACATCTGCTTTTAGCAGGGAATTCCTATTAATATTGAAAGGGTTTTGTCGGTTGAATCTATTATTGATACGTAAAGGCTAAAAGTCGTTCACAGATATATTGTTAGGTGATGTCGGCCTTCCGTTGAGACTTTATTGATTGCTGACTGATTGTTTGTCGTTTAACGCCCGCTCAGCAATATTCAAGCTGTATGACGGCGGCCTGTACATAATCGAGTCTGGACCAGACAATCCAGTGATCGATGTTGTGATCACGCCGTCGGAGTACGATGACACGCAATTTAACCAAGTATTCGAGTCTGACCACCCGATCCACTAAGTCGACTGTAAGACCGCCATATAGGTAACTGGGGACCTATACTAACCCGGACACCCACGGGGCGTTGAGAGTGGTAGAGTGAAAGGGTGCGAAACAGCTTCAGGTGTATGACGGTTATGGGGTAGCAATGCCACATGCAAAACTGATTGGGTGTTTTGGTGGACAGATATGTATATGTATGAATACTGTTGACGTCATTTATATGTTTGTTGTCGGAGTGAAAGTCTTCACAAGAGGTTTTTGCAAAGAGTTCACACACACGCAACATGTGTGCATGGTGATATAACAGGGTATGTTTGGTGACTGATTGTTGGTGCAGATCACAAATTCAACATGGCTGTCATTACGACCATGTTTAAATCAGATTGGAATTCTTTTTGAGTTTGTTAGAGGCGGGATAATTTTCTCAGAATGCTTCAAAACATAAAATGTCCTACTTTGAAAAGGATAACTAAACACTATACACGACAAAGTTGATATAGGACATCCCATGAAATATTTACTAAAGGAGTAAAAACTTGGCAAACCTTTTTTTCCAGGTTTTCGATGCTCATGATGTCAATCACTGGATTGGCTGGTCCAGACTCGATTATTTACAAACCGCCGTCATATAGCTGGTATAGTGTGGCGTTAAACAACAACAAAAAACATATCCTAGGTGCCACAATTCGCTGTGCAGTGTTGCGTCCATTGGGCACGCCAGAAACCTATGATCGTGGGTTCAAATCTCGGTTCGCCCCCATTTTGTTTCTTGATGTCAGCTCCATACTCGAGGATTTCACCAAAGTGGTAAACGTCTGAGTCCTGCAATGCTGGCGTGCCAAAGGGACGCTACTTTGCTCGGCGAATTGCGGCGTCTTAAACGACTGGGCTACCCGTGCCCTCTCGTGAATTAGAAGAAAATATATATGATGTGAATAATACACAATATATAGCAGCATATGGGAACAGTTTATAGTTTAACTATAACGGTGTTACAGGATATTTTTGAAAACTTGTCACAAATGCACGAGGTGGTGATGTATGTCTCCTCGATATCTGCAGCGCTACATTTCGGTGCACATGTACCTACGCGCACTGACATGCGATCTCTTGAGATATATGTAGATGATGTAATATGTGTAAATATATTGAAACTTTTCTCTTAAAAATAGCAATCTGGGTCACTTCTGGACACAGTGGTATATGTAATAATATAGTAAATCGTCTTTAAAGAAGAAAGAAATAAAGGAAATCAATTTATTCTCTAATTAATATTTCTTAAAAATGTTATGCCACATCTAGATAGGGATATATTGTATTGATTCGTAAAGATTCGTATAGTGTATATAAAATCTTAGGATGTTTGTGTTATGCTTTTTGCGAAAGTTAATAAAAGTAAGATATATGTCGTATGCATGTTTATACATTACAGAGAATTATGAATGTATGAATATTCATATGCGTTCATGAATGCGATTTACCCCCCTAATTTTACATTAAAAATTTCCGAAGGGGGGTACCCCATTGAACCCCGCTGTGTTGTCCGTCTTACAAAATATATTTTTCTAGAAACAGAATTATATTTGAAAATGAGGATTTACCCCCCTTGAACCCTCCTGTGTTGTAAGAATATACTGATCTGCAGACAGCGTTTGTAAAAAAATGGCGGCCTACAAATCCTCTCGTTTTGACCATAAACAAAGAACTGCACATGTGTGGAACGTTTCTCTTTCGATGACTTAATAATAACAATAACAATAAACACATCAATAATTAATGTAGATGCAAACAGCAATGGCGGGCTCCAAGTACCACTGTGCACAAACATCCATGTTCGAATCCTCAAAGGGTTTCCTTGTACCAACTCCGTAAAAATATAGTCACCGTTTGCAGCAAATCGCAGTTACGAAATTGGCGTGTTCCAGGGTTGTTCCAAATATTAATCAAATATTACCACCAAGCGGTGTTACTTTTGATATGCAACCAAGAACAAAAAATGAGATACATATGGAACACTAACTTCATGTAACCTTGCAAGAGTTTCTGTGGATCCCTTTAAAAGATATGAGCTTTAAAGTAAAATTCCGTTGAAAAAAATGAGCAAAATCAAAATCCAGTATGGCCACAATTAAAAAAGATATCCAAAAACGGCTATTAGAATTTGTTGTGTTGTGTATGGAGACAATTCCCAGAAAGTTTGGAAGCATTTCATTTCACACAAAAATAAAAAATAAATTTTACTAAGAAAGTGTTATCCCAAATATAACATTTGTTACATTGACCACTTTCTCAATGGCATTGTGAATTCATAGCTTTCGGCCATGGGAGCCGTATCAATTTACACTTATCAGAGGGGTACACAAAGTATGTGATCTAGACTACCAGTTGTCAGACTTTCATTTCGTGGAAGCCTTGGTGGCTGAGTGGGTTAGATCCCTGACTTTGTGTGCAGGCGATTAGGTGCCTCACTCTGGCAATGTGGGTTCAAAGCCAGTGCAGAACTAAACCCAACAGAGTACAAAAATCTGTACTTAACTAAGAAAGTGTTATCCCAAATATAACATTTGTTACATTTTTCTTGTACTTTTTCATTGTGAAAAGTGGGGCAGTCGGGTGACCTGGTGGTTAAAGCGTTCGCTCGTCACACCAAAGACCCCGGTTCGATTTCTGGTGTCCCCCGCCGTGATATTGCAGGAATTTTGCTAAAAGCGGCGTAAAACCATACTCACTCACTCACTCACTCATTGTGAAAAGTATTTACCTAGTAGTTTCAGTGGCAAAACAATACAAATATCACAAGTATCTAATTTATTTTATTCATTAAATCGGTTTATATTTTTCACATTTACCGAGAGTTCTATTTCCATAATAAACACACCAAAGCTTATGCCCCTTGCAATATGACGTCATTGGTGCCAATTGATAAGGTCATGATCTTGAAATAATCATGAAAAATCATTATAATTCAGACGGTTGATGTAAAAAGCCACAAAAATACATTGATGCAACATGTTGTTTTTAATTATTTTTATTTAGGCCTTATACTTTTTATTTAAAAAGATACCTAGTTTCACTGGTTTGCTGACCAATTATCCAGTCTCTATACAAAATCATGGGCCTCATATTTCATGTTTGATGCAATTTACACACATATACAATTTACAGTACATTGATACATGAAAAAAATCAAGTTACCATTTTTTTTTTTATGATAGTGAGATATAGATGACAAAAGTGTTTGTGTTAATGTTTCTATGTTGTATCTTTCAAATATATAGAGGGGCGGTCGGGTAGCCTAGTGATTAAAGCGTTCGCTCGTCACCTCAATGATAATAGGGAAGAAAATAAAAGCAACAAAACCCTTTCCATATTCATCTCTGAATCTCTGTCAAAAACAGAGTCGACTAAATCATGAGCATGTGTTAATGAATCTCTAATGAGATCCATTTTCATTGTGTACAAATTGTGTTTATTCTCATGCAGAGCTACAAGTCATAGAATATTAGAGTGTCTTGTGAGGTACAGTGCTTCAGACAACAAGAGAACTGTGCTTTTGAAAAGGTCAACCAGTGCACTAACAAGTTGCCACTAAGCATTTAGCCAATGCTTGTGCTATTTTCTTCAGTCTTTACCCCCCCCTTGCCTAAAACTACCTCATCCAGCATCAGCCACCCTGTATTACAGAAACTTATAAAAAGAAACAGCAATGGCTGATTGTTGTCAGAGACCATAAAACAAGATTTCAATGAAAACAATTTATTTTAGTGAGCAGAGAGAAAAACAGTACATATATCAGATGGAAATCGTTCACGAGTAAAATCGACAACACAAGATTGAATAACTTTGATTCTTCAACTATTTCTGCAAATCCCAAAAGTGAACCTCTCGTTTATGAGGTGCAGATAGATTCTGAAATGAAAAATTGTCTTTTATTAGTCATACAGTACAAAACATAACAAAAATATCATACCGTTTAAATAAATAATTTTGTCATTCAATCTGGAGGGAAGCCTACAGAAGAAGCAACTTATATTGATGAAATATACCGGTACATAATTTTTATACCAATGTTAATAATTCAATAATAGCCAAAACAGTTTATAGTTTTCTATCATGTTGACATGATGTGTTTATTACTATTGCTTTGAATACTTCTTAAATATTGTGGACATGTTTCAATATCACTGGTGTAATTTAAAAACCTTACAAGTTACAAATTTTCATTACTGTCTCGCAAATAAACATTTATGGTACTGGAGATTTATTTTACTTGTCAGATTTGTTTTTTTTGCAAGATAGGTGAGGTGAAATGGGGTTCAATGTCACATCCAAGATTATTGCACTTATATCGCAACGTGCATGTGCTTGTGTGTGGCTACTTGTATTAGCCCGGACTGATGCCGATTTATAGTGCTAGCACACTGAGATACCATGCCGCAGTTTAACATGAATACCCCTCTAAGACACACTGACTCCGAGCCGACCAGTCCTTGTTTTAGCCCCTTAATGCCGAGCTCCAGACAGGGTGACAACAACTACTATTTTTTAACCTCTTTTGGAATGACGCGACCGGGGATGGAACCCAGGGGCTTCCACTGTCCGGGCGGATGCTCTACCACTAGACCACGGAGGGGGTCTTTGCAAGATAGATCTTCAAATGCATAATAAAATAAATTGATGAAAGCAAAACATATTGTATTTGGTGGGGTAGCCTTGTGGTTAAAGCGTTTGATTGTCACGCTGAAGTGAGTGAGTGAGTGAGTATGGTTTTACGCCGCTTTTAGCAATATTCCAGCAATATCACGGCAGGGTATACTAGAAACTGGCTTCACACATTGTACCCATGTTGGGAATCGAACCCTGGTCTTCGGCGTGACGAGCGACCGCTTTAACCACTAGGCTACCCGACCGCCCCGTCACGCTGAAGACCCAAGTCTGATTCCCCACATGGGTACAATGTGTGAACCCCATTTCTGGTGTCCACCCGTGATATTGCTGGAATATTGCTAAAAGCTGTATAAAACCCTACTCACTCACACATATAAAAAGATTTATTGCAGATTTCATAAATCTGAACTTATCGAAGATGCAAAACCATCTTAATCTGAAACTGTTCCAGATGATTGCTGAAGGGAAAAACACTAAAGAATTATTATTATGATGTACCCATTCCTTGTGGGTTCAAAGGTTATTCCTTTGGAACAGACCCGTGAAGATCCGGGCTAGAATAGGTCTTCAGCAACCCATGCTTGCCCTAAAAAAAAGGCGACTAGGGTCCCTGACTCGCTGACTTGGTTGATGCATGTCATCGATCCTAATTGCGTGGATCGATGCTCATGATGTCAATCACTGGATGGTCTGGTCCAGTCTCGATTATTTACAGACCGCCGCCATATAGCTGGAATATTGCTGAGTGCGGCGTTGAACAACAAACCAACCAACCTTTGGGACATATACATCTGTTCCCACCTTTCTTTAGTCACAGCATTATATTCATTGTACTGTTTTCGAAACCTCTGAACGGAGAAACTGAGCTCATCATATTCAAGATGTTTATTATACAGCATTTCAAAGATTAAGTCAACAGAAACCCACAGTTATCCATTGCAAGCCACTGAAATCCGTAAACACTGTGACGGAATGCAGAATAAACAAAAACATTTCTCACCGGAAAGCATGGTACTCGCTACATTCACCAAGGGAGCTAATTAATACTCGCAACTAACGGAAGAGAAACAGTAAAGCACTACTAAAATATCCTTTTTTACACTGATACCGACTACCGTTACATTCATAAAGCAAACAATTTTATCAAAGATATATTTTCATATGAAATTTGAGCCCTGGTTCATCTTTTACTGGTCCACTGGTGTAATCAACTCATTGCATTTGGCCTGCATACTGTATGTTATGAAATTGGATATTTACAACATGTAATGGTCAAAATATTTATTTCTATTTTCTATCAATTATGATAGCTTAATTGGTTAAGGAGGTATGAAATCTGGTTTCTAGAATTTCCACAAATTATGTATTGCATATAACATGTATAACAACAGTAGTACACAATATTAAATAATTGTAATGTTATGTTAGGTTGTTTATTTTAATTTCCTGGTTTTGAATGTTATGTTTCATTTTTTATCATGTGCTAATTTTACATCAACCTTAATAAGAAGGGAGATAAGCACAGGTTGGTGTGGTCATATCACCATGTGTTTTAAGCAGCATGCATGAGGAAGTCATGCTAGGAGCCAGTGAGGTCTAAAGTAATAGTAAGGCACATTTTATGTCAATCTAAGGTTTGTACTCTAGACACAAGAATAAGAAAAGAGTAAGGAATCAACACATGATATGAGGTATGTTAACATTTAAAACACACTGAACACAGGTTATGGGTTTTTTGGTTTTGTTTGTTTGTTTTATTCAATTCAGTATATGATATTACAGAGTTATACATTGAGTAGCACGTCATGTGGTATACTTATTAGGTATAGGTTACATACCTATACAGCAGACAGCAAATTTAAGTTGGCTACAGGTGTCCAACACTGTTTACGAATGGTGAAACGGGCAGGCTACATTTGCCATGTTTATTTACTATGTGTGTAGCTAAATCCTTACAGCACATTAGTGGAAATTGTTCATGTTAAAAAAAAAAAAGATTAAAAATAGAGACATATTAACCAGACAATTTTTCCTTTTTTTGTCAAACTGTCTTATTGTATTGTTTTTGTGTGCAATTGATTTCTCTATCCGAAATATATCAATTAAAGTCTTCAGAAACTTTTCAAGTGACAATTTGTTTTTCTTAATACTTGACACATATATATATATTTTGCATGCCAGTATGATGTGATTTAACAGAATGTTAGAGTTGTACCCAAGTAAAACAGAGCATTTTGTAAATGTAAATTGTTTTGAACATTTTGCATTCAGAAAACATTCAACTTTAGCCCCAAACTCTTTAACATGCTTACAATCCCAATATACATGAAGTAAGGATTCAGTATCAGTTTCACAAAAGGAGCACAGATCATCATTGAGAATTTTCATTTGAAACAATTCTTTCTTTGTATAGATGGTGAGATAAATAAACTCATATTGAAAACCAAGTAATTTTACATCTTTTGTACATTTTCTGTATCTGATAAAAACATCTTTCCATGATATATCTAAGTCGAGAATGGTATCCCATTTTTCACAGACTGTTGCTGTAATTATACATGTAGTCTTATCATAAAAATATCTGGAGCCTTTAGGCGCTACAAGTAAGTCCATCAAAGTTGTATTTAGATGTTGATTATGTAAGATAATGTGATATTTCTAATGGTATCTTTCCAGGATTTGGGTATGTTTAATAGAACTTGGTAATAGTCAATAATTGTGCCTTTAATTTGGTATTTTCTTTTAAGTTCATTAAAGGGCATTACATCATCTTCATTACAGAGATCTTTAATAGTGTCAATTCACTTTAAAAACTAATTTCTTATAATGAAATCGGGTTTTTTAAACTGATGGTTACACCAAAGATGGGTTAGCTAAGTGTATACAGTTTTCAATATTGGACCCAAGTAGGAATATGTTTTGGGGTGGAAAGATGCTAGGGTTATTACAGTTTTTGTTTTGGAGATGTTTTTTGAGAACTGACAGTTTTAGAGAAATTATAAAGGACCTTACCCCTATCATTCTCAGTCCGCCTTCGTCATATTTTCTAATTAAAGTTGTTCGTTTTATGTTGTCCCTTTTATGATTCCATATGAATCTGTACAATATTTTGTTTAGTTCATCAATAAGTTCACTTGGAGGGTTTGGAAGAGAGGAAAATATATGTACTAAGGTTGACAGGGCCAAGTTTTTGACAACAGTAATTTTATCTATCAATGTTATATTTCTTTTCCTCCAATTCCCTAAAATTTTATTAATAATTTCAATTCTCTTCTTTGTATTGATTACCCACAGATTATTTAAGTTCAAGTTCAGCTTTATTCCCAATATTTCAAAGTCCCCACTGTGCCAGTCTAGTTTCAGATCCTGACATAATTTGATGTCACTGCCTGTCATTGAGCCTATCCATATTGCTTTTGTCTTATCAATATTAATTTTTGATCCTGACATTTTATAAAAATCATTTAGGGTGCCAATCGCTGCACTTAAACTTTCGTCAGTCCCATCTAGAAATATTTCAGTATCATCAGCATATTAATTGTATGTTCCACATTATTGAGTTTGATACCTTTTATTGCATTATTATCACAAATCATTATTCCTAACGTTTCAGCAACGAGCAGGAATAGATATGGAGACAATGGGTCTCCTTGTCTACATCCCCTTTCGTTACAGAAGAATGTAGATAGGTGTACATTTTGTATGATAATGATGCAAGATGAAGCATTATTTATAAGTATGCATATCCATTTTCTTATATTAGGCCCCAAGCCAAACTTTTCCAGTGCCAAGGTTATGGGGTTGATCTGCATGCTATTATTTCCAGTCAGTTGGGACAAAGTTTTAGGGGGTGGTTGTAACAGATGATTTGTCCAAAAAGTCAGGTCAGGAAGTCAAAATTTCCAAACAAAATTTTTCAATTTTTATTAATTTTCAACAAGTTTTAATTATAGTTTCTGAAATAATTTATATATAATGATAGTGACAGTGAATGAGTTTCTTGTAAACATTTTACATATATCTGGTCCACTCAAATAAACCCACTGTTTTCAATAATTAACTATATATCCCGGTTTCACCTGTTTTCGGCGAGGGGGCACGGGTGGCCCAGTCGTCTAGGTCGCGCAATTCGCTGTGCAGAGTTGCGTCCCCTGGACACGCCAGAAACCTATGATTGTTTCGAATCCTGGTTCGCCCCGATTATGTTTCTAGGTTTGTCGGCACCAAACCCGTGCTCGTGGGTTTCACCGAAGTGGTAAATGTCTGAGACCTGCATCACTTCGGGCTTTCCTCCCACATTAAGCTGACACGCCATGATATAACTGGAAAACTGTTAAAAGCGGCGTTAAACCAAACTCACTCACTGTTTTCGGCGATGTACGAAAAGTGCGCGGTAAAATTATACACGTTCAAATAAAATCAATTCATTTTCTGTTAATGGCAACAATCATCTGTCAAAGGATATTGACTCACATTTTACAGACGACACTCTTCAATTTAGCTGTCGCTTGCCGCCATTACTGCAGTGGCCCATATTTGGGAGATGCGTCCTACGTCACCTGTTTTCGGCGATGACGTTTCACATGAAGAATGTATCATATTTTTGTTAGATTGTGAACATTTATTTTTTTAAATCTGGCTTCATAATGGATGATAAATAGTTTCCCTGCAAATTTGCAATGCATTTTCTATGAATGGTTGTCAGAACAAACCAAAAACCATTTATCTATTAATTAGATATCTTACTTATCCATAAAATATGGCAGTTATTTTGAATTCGGATAAGAAAAAATCAAAGAGATTCTTTTTTTCCCCAGTACGCAACCGACTTTGGAAACGTACTGGGACGTACCCCATTTTCGTGTTACTCAAACTAAGCATATGCTCTCGTAACCAGCTGGTAATGTGTAATCTTGTTGAGACAACGTTTGGCGACAGATCTAATTTGTTTCTTGATATTGCCATGTACCACTGATCTGTAGCCTATAGGTGGTGGGAATAGTTATATATACCTAACATTGACAAACTTAGATTGACGACAATGCCGATACCGGTCGTAACAGGGGGTTATAGCTAAAACGGCACCTCAGCAAAACGTCACCTGGCGAAAACGGCACCGATTGGCGAAAACGTCACCTCGCCTCAGGCGAAAACGGCTACTATTGCCTAGAAAACGGCACCTTATGTTTTTTTAACCTTGATAAAATAAATGATATTAAACTAACATGGTCGCTTGCAAACACCAATAATTGTGAAATGTTACAACTAGCTTACATTAGAATTTAGCCTCTACTCCAACTTTAATCCAACTTAGCCTATACGCAACTCAACTTATTGTGAAAACATAACATGCCTTGAAGTAAAATAAATGAAACTAAACTCACATCGTCTCTTACAAACACTAATAATAGTGAAATGTTTAAACAAGTTTACAGTAGAAATTGGTGGGTGGGACAGGATGAATAGGCCTGCTGACGAAGCATGCGGTTTACCAGGCGTGACAAAAAAATATCTAAGGATATTACGTTTCCGCTTCTGAAAATGTAATAATGAGCATATAGGTAATTTAGGTATACACACATCAAAGTGTTATTCTTACCACGTTGTCACTGGTAGGCCTAATTGTGTAGATGTCGAGTCGGGGTCGGGTGACACATCAGGTGATGTGGGTCTTCTCTTGTTTTCATCGTTTCCATAGTTCTGTTGGTTCTTAATTATATGGTCTTGCGATTTCTTGAAGGGTCAAGGGGGCTTCTTCGGATCAGCTAGGCAATATGTATCGGATGTCATGTTGCCTCACCATAAACTGGTACTTGATATCTTTTGCGTTGTGACAAGACAGGGGCCCAGTTAAATTCACAGCTCATTCCCAGCGCGTGACACCCTCCGCGAACGGGCTATCGCTGTGAAGAGCTTGCAATTACGTTGTAATCACAGGGGGATAACTCAGGCCTGTTTAGCTCGGAAACTGATTTAAGGCCTCATAACGGCATGACATTTTCACACTTACTGTGAGCTTCCTACTTTCACTGTGATTTGGTTGGTTTGTTGGTTTGTTGTTTAACGCCGCACTCAGCAATATTCCAGCTATATGACGGCGGTCTGTAAATAATCGAGTCTGGACCAGACAATCCAGTGATTGACATCATGACTAATTGGGATTGATGACCGTGCTTTAACCAAGTCAGCGAGCCTGACCACCCGATCCCGTTAGTCGCATTTTACGACAAGCATAGTCGCCTTTTACGGCAAACATGGGTTGCTGAAATATGAGGGTATATTTTCAAACACTGATGTTAACTGATTCTAAAATTGCCTTTTGTTTAAAATACCATCCATTTTCGGGGGTAAACGTTCAACACATATCAGGTTATCAAAGTCTGTACATAAACAATATATTACTGAGGCTTAAAGTTCATGTTATTTAATGATGCATGGATGCCCCTAAAAGACCAAATACTTTTCAGAATGATAGATTATCATGACGATATTGTTAAAATATTGGAATTATTCACATAATTTTAGAAACTTCAAAATTTAGAAAATTTATTATTTCGGAGTATTTTTACTTTAAATAGAGAAAATAAATGATTGCAATTAACATGGGTTATCTGAAATTAGATCTTTTACAATTTTCTTGTTAATCCTGAGAATGGACATCAAGGATATTATTTAGTTATTATTTTATTTGTTATCTTATAAATTTTCAGTTTGATTCCAACTCAGATGAGAGTACCATACAAAGGGAGGCCCCAGCACCAGTAGCTGAGCAATCCAGGGACAGTGACAATGGGAGTGAGCATTCCGTGTATACCCATCACCAGAATAATATCAAGTCCTCGGGAAAGTGTGGAAACTTTAGTTGTCATGCATGACAACTGTGGACATATTGAAGATCATGCCACAAGTCATCTTGTTAACAAGTGAGAACAGGCTAATTGTCATCCTTCAGGCATTGATGCATCCACTCAGACAGATATATTTGATAATTTATGTGTGATTGTTGGATGATAATATATCAAATGCTATATCAAAACCAAAAATGATAGGTCTGGAATTGAGTGTAGTAAGCCTGACGAATAATGTTGTTGGTTGGTTGGTTTGTTGTTTAACGCCGCACTCAGCAATATTCCAGCTATATGACGGCGGTCTGTAAATAATCGAGTCTGGATCAGACAATCAAGTGACAATCACGTAATTGGGATCGATGACATGTATCAACCAAGTCAGCGAGCCTGACCACCCGATCCCGTTATAGTCGCCTTTTACGACAAGCATAGTCGCCCTTTACGGCAAACATAGTCGCCCTTTACGGCAAGCATGGGTTGCTGAAGACCTATTCTACCCCGGGTCTTCACGGGTCGACGAATAATGTAATGGTTCATGTAAGTGGCCAAAACTTTTAACACATACTGTGGTTCAATGTCATTGATGTGTTGGTGTAAATAAAAGCGACAAAACCCTTTCTATATTCTATATCATGAGCATGTGCAGTGGTAGAAACTACCTTTTTTAGTCTGCTAGTTGATATAATGATAACATATAGCAAAACCCTTAAAAATGGCAAATTTCTACTAGTCCCCATCATACCTTAATTGTTGAGCAGGTTCGCAAGGACTATAGGACTAGGGCCAATTTCTGACACAGATGTGTTTATGAATCACTTTCAAATGATGAGACCGGGTGTTTGCAAAAAGGTGAGAGTGTCCTCACATCTTATCTGGAATAAATTCCTTTTACTGTTCATTGTAATTTTGTTGTGTTCAGGTGCCTATGGTAAGAGTGCTTGCATCGCTGTCAGACTGATAAGAATGGGTGAGAACGGAAAAGCCATAATCATTATTAATCATACCTGCTGTTTTCAGTATACAGAGCTCCGCGAACGTGATATCACTGTGAGGAGCTTGAAGTAGCCTTGATAAGAGAGATTGAGATGGCGACGTCATTTCCGAACCAAAGCTTTGGTGGCGTAAGGGTATTATCATAATAGAATGGCGATATAATACACTTAGAAGTTCAGGATGTGTCCTGGATGTAAATAGGATTTATACCTCGCTTGTCGTTATACAACTGTTAATTAAATTCGTAGATAACCTAAATTCGTAGAAATTCTCTTGCCAATTATTCAAATGATGACGTGTCATTTTCAACGTTCTGAATACCTTATACATGCAAATAAAGGTCTCTGGTCACGTACACTCCGTCGTCTGATTGCTCAGACTAACGAAAACCAGATCACGTGAGTAAACAGATGACGCTCTGGCAAAAAATGAAATGTATGGAAACCCTTTCGGATCATCTCGTATATAATTTTCGCTTTATTTTAGGCATGGACTCTTTTTCGTATTTGTACTGTAAATAGGGAAGCTGGGCAATATGGAAGCGTAATAGTGCCACAGTACGTACACAGTTCAGACACAACTATCTCTTTTTTTAATATTTCATGACTAAGTCACTTCAAATATATATTTAACCTCCAAGCAAAGCGAAAAGATATTTCCTTGCACATAAAATAGACAACGGGAAACAGATAAGCTGACTTTGTTCTAAAAATATACTTATTTGAATATCGCCAATGTTTTGTTCAACAACAAAGATTGATAAGGTACTTTATGTGCCGGTCCACAGGGACTGGCAGTCATATGAATTACCGATCCAAGCCTATATCTACCGGTACAAACCGGTAATAACCGGTAACCGGAAACAATGTAATACTCAATTTTGAATCTGTGGCCGTTGTAAAAGTTAGCTGGGAGTTGGCCAACCGAACATTAACTTAAGAACCAACACCATATACTACTGGTATTTCTGCTATCCAAAATGTCTTATTGTTGAGCCGTTAACTATCGTTCGGAATACCCCATGTGAAAGTTTTCGAGGTTGCATGATTAGAAATCACATTCCGACTGTCACTTTCATAATCTGGTAAGCGACACTCTGATTATTCGGATGAAAGGTCGTTCTGACGTGACCCCTAATGGGATGTCTTCAGATCTTTGTTTAGCGGTAGCGAAAACTAAGGTCTGATTTCAATGAGATTGGTAACACCCCTTTAGTGACATTCCCAACCGCGGCTGAATGTACTTGTACCTTAGAACAATAGGCAGGATAAGGAGGGAGAACAAGCAGCTGCACACACGCGCACGCACGCACGCACACACACACACACACACACACACACGTGCACGCACGTCGTTTTATAAGTGCAGTGATCTGATCTTGTGTTGACTTCCTGGCGATAACTTTGCCCATGGCTAAATACCGTAGCTTCCAACCACTATACTCCGGCTGGGAGTAAATATGCTGAGCAATTATTGTTCAATGCCGTCCTGTGTTGAATACGGCCATTAGTATCGAAGTCAACACTGTGATTCCGATAGACAAAGCTGGGCAACATGTTTTCTTTCGACAAATATTTGTAGACGCGCCAATAAAGTTTGGTTCAACCAGGGCTGCCCTGACGCAGAAAACCTGCGTATTTGGCGCAATATAAGTAAAAAAAACGCAACATAATTTCACAAAATCTTAAACGCACATATCCCTTGACAACAAAATACGACCGATATATCAGCTTTGTTTAATGATGGAAACCCAATGTCTATAAACAGTTTCAATACTTGCCTACAGAGGGGCTTGTGTTTGTTACATTACATGGAATTCAAACATCTAACCAATCAAGGAAATATGTCACAAAACGATCGTTTCCCGTTAATGACAATTAGTTTAAGTTTTTCCATTACACACTAACATTACATGGACAATATCTAGTTCTTGTTCCATCTGGTCACGGATTCCATTAAACAACGAATCGTAATGCCTCAAAGTGCTGACAACAGGCTGACCACTTATACGGTCATGTTTGCAAGTCCAATTGAATTTGTTTTTGTTCCAGATTATGCTTTGTTGATAAAACAATAACAGCAGATAAATTATTGTGCACACTACTGGGTGTAGCAAGTCACGTGTGAAGAATTATGGTATTATTTGGCAGTTGCTTTCTTAGTTACATGAATCTACAAATAACATAATAAAATACGACCGATAATAATATAATATAGGGCATTAAGATTTAATTAGGTCAACTGAGTAGATAGCAGATAAGTACGTAAAACATGATTAAAAAGCAGGATTAGACGAAGAAGATAGTATTTTATAGATTAAAACATAATTTATTACGATGTAGTGAGTGAGTCAGCTGGAGTTTAACGCCGTTAACAGTATTCCAGTTATATCACGGCATGTCAGCTTAATGTGTGAGGAAAGCCCGAAGTGATGCCGGTCTCAGATGTGCACGGGTGTGGTGCTGACAACCTAGACACATAATCGAGGCGAACCGGGATTCGAATCCACAATCATAGGTAATGTATTACGAACTCTGACATCAATTATGAATTTGTAAACATGACCTCCAACAAAATACCTATGACTCTTTGTACCACAGCTACGGGGTCATACTTCCCCCCAGTTTGAGAGGCTAGGGCAAACCCTGGTTCAACTTGGATGTGAAAAGGACACTCATCTTCCCGAGGCAAGAGAGTTAACTGACTTTAAAAGTCCAGTTTCCACCCTTGCCGAACTTGGCTGGAATTCCTGGGCTCGATCGTAGCGCCACCAAAGGTTATTACGAGTTATGTCCCTTCTAAGCCTCTCCTATGGACCAATCAGACTGCATTACTTGCATTTGTTTCAAACAAAATGGTGGCGCCCAGAAAGACGATCTGATCGATAATCAAGATCTATATTGAAATAAAACAGGTCTTACATCGCGAAGTGCATCAAATCACGTGAGCACCTTGATTAAAAACAGGAAAAGTTTTGGAAAATATTTGTTGACAACGAGTTGGCGGTGCACATGCTTTGCAGATCCTGCAATCGACCGAACCGGATTTCGATTTCGTTGCGCGATTTTGATTGGACTATGCAGCCTCGTTAGTCCAGCCAAAATGTAACTCCATAATACCAGCTTAGTTCGGCAAAGGTGGAAACTGGACCTTTATATTCAGTTAACACTCTTGCCTCGGGAAGATGAAGGACACCTTACATGAAAAAAACGCCCTCATCTGGACCCCATTAGAACCTCGTTCGCGGTCTCGTGGATAGAGCGTCTATCCGTGGAGTGGAAGTACTAGTCCATTTAGATACCATATCCCAGTTTAACTTGATACCACACTCAGACACGTAATACCGACTCCGAACTGGACAGTCCTTGTTTAACCCTTTGATTCCGAGTGCCAGATAGTTAACAAGTAACATCTTCCGACGTATATAAACTAAGCGGCAAAAGAAAGTATAGGTTGGTAATTTGTGATTTTCCTAAAACAGCGATAACTAGTGGAAAGTGGGTATTGGGAATATGACTGCCCCGGAACAAGTACCAAAAAACACCTCACCCGAACGCGCCACCTTTGACGGCGCTCGTGCGGTGATAAAAAAAAATGGTGAAACAGGTTTCCCGCCTATGGCATAAACTGCACGTGCATGTTAGCTGTATAAATGCGTTCGTCTGCAGGTTATAACCACGAACCAAAAAAAATGCCACGACTGTCACAGGAGCAGAGAGAGAGAGAGAGAGAGAGAGAGAGAGAGAGAGATACATCTATGGCCGAAATGGGGGCATTACAGGTCCAAATTGCCAGAAGGTTTGGTTGTACACCATTGACAGAAGCCAGGCTGATTCAACGGCTCATTCACCTTCGAAACAGATTCGTAACGGCGACGGCGATGGCAGCAACAGCGTTGGGACATCCCATTAGCCAACGTACAGTACTACGTCGACTTCGTGCTACTGGAATCCGAGCGTATCGTCGTTTCCGAGGAATGGTACTGACTGCTCAACATCGACGCCTGAAACTGCGATTGGCGAGGAAGGTTAGACGCTGACAAGTGAGAAATTGGCGTCGAGTGCTGTTTACTGATGAAAGTCGTTTTTTAACATGTTTCGAAATGACTGCAGTGAACGAGTTTATCGACGCAGAGGGGAACGTTTGGCTCCGGCGTGTATTCGAGAGGTCCATCCATTCGGCGGGGGAGGTGTCATGGTGTGGGGCGGTATTTGTGGAGATCAGAAGACTGATTTGGTGATTATACAGGGAAACCTGAACGCTGTGCAGTACAGAGACCAAGTGTTGCAGACAGTTGTGCTTCCGTTCTTACAAAACCAACAGCAGGGGACATTGTTTCAACACGACAATGCCAGGCCCCATACTGCAAGACTGACTCGGAACTTTCTAAACCAGCAGAACGTTGACGTTTTGCCCTGGCCTGCCCACTCACCCGATATGAATCCTATTGAACATCTGTGGGACCATCTTCACAGACAGATTAGAGCACGCCATCAGCCAAGAACTGACAAGAATTGCAGCAGGCCCTGAGAGACGAGTGGCAACGGATTCCAGTCCACATCATCAGAAGACTGACGTCATCGATGAGGCGGCGTATCACAGCATGCAGCTGGAGGCAGCTGGAGGCCATACACGCTATTGAAGGCAACTGTGTCGACAATGAACTTGTAGTGTGTCTGACAATTTTTTGGTGACATTTCAGACTTTTGAAAATGAATTTTCTTACCCCACCATTGTTTACCTTGAGCTTATATTACCTGTGATTGCACAATTTCATCCAAACTGTGGTTGATCAATCATTTGTTACCCCTCCCCAGATTATATTATAATTCACAGCAAAACCACTTCTTGTTATGTTTTTATCGATCATGGAACTCGACCTATACTTTCTTTTGTCGCCCAGTTTAGTTGAAAAAAACTCTCTTAAAGGGCTGCTTTGAACACGTCGCCTGTGCGCATGCGCACTTGTATTTTCGTATATTTTGTATTATTGAATAGATCATGAAGTCAACTTGATCAACAACGAAATCGACACGAGACAGAAGTGTATTTTAAGGTTCATAAACGCCTTTTAAGTTTATCCCAATGATTCTATTTTCGCCCATTTTCAGATTCATAGGGCTGGCTGCTCTGGCGTAAAATGTAACCCTGATTTCAGAACAAATGTATCATTGGACAAGCTTAGCATAATCTATACATGTTACAGCGCTTTGTAAAGTGTATATTGTCTTAGTTGAAAGAACAATGCAGGAAACACTTAACAAAAGATATAAGATGTCAGAAAAAATAGTTAGAAAACTCTCTGAAAGGGCTGCTTTGACACATCGCCTGTGCTCATGCGCTCTTGTATTTTCGTATATTTTATGAAGTAAGAAACAGATCGCGATTCCTGTTATGCTGTGAGGCATGACGAAAGGTGCCCGATGAAGCCAACATAAAATATTGCTTTCCCTGCGTAATTTCAATTTTAAAGACTTTAATGGACAGATGCCATAACTATTATAGTCCATACGTCATAAGTCATTTTTCACTCATATAGTGCACCAAAAAAATTATGCATGTTTTACATACTCAATACTATGCTGATACCTCCTCAACGGTGATCGACCATGTGGTCCCTTCCATATATGACGCATCCAACATACATACCGCACTTTCTCTTCATTCCGATCTGAATGTCTTTGCAGGTGCAGCAAATGCTTGCTTGCATTTGGACGCTTCACGAGAGAATTGTATGTGTTAAATATGTGTGTTACATAAAATTCGACTTGTCATAACATTCAATAATTATAATGAATACCTGAACTAAACATATTGTTTCCCCAGGTTTCTTAGATAGAAAACATACATAACTCACAGGTTATACTGGGCTAAGTAGGACCGAGTCCACGAAGGGTTAATCTCTTACATCCCCCAGCATAACCTCGCAATTGTGTTTTATCCTACACATAATGCTCTGTCCTTGATAGACTAACGCTTAGTCTCTGGAAATACATAATTTTAATTGAAACAATTACTACATATAAACTGAAAAGAAGCCCCAGTGATATGGGAAAACCTAGACTTGCTTCATATAACGCTGTCGCATTACAGTAAGTTAGTGAGTTGGGTTTAACGCCACTTTTAACAGTATTCCAGTTATATCACGAGGTGTCAGCTTAATGTGGGAGGTAAGCCCAAAGATATGCAGGTCCCAGACGTTTACCACTTCGGTGAAACCCACGAGCACAGGTATAGTGCTGACAAACCTAGAAACATAATCGGGCGAACCCACAATCATAGGCTTCTGGCGTGCCCAAGGGACGCAGCTCAGCACAGCGAGTCGCGGCGCCTTAGACGACTGGGCCACCCGTGACCGCGGGGGGTGGACGGAAGGGACAATACTATGGTTCAGGAACAGTGAGACGTCTTTGACAGATGCTGATTCCCCAACTCAGTTGTGGAGCAGTGTTGAGAACAAAACAGGGGAATGGTTCTGCCAAGTACTGGTATTTCCATTCAGTAGACACTGGGAAAGAATTGAATGTGAATACAATATTTTATCAAATCTTGTACAATAATGCAATTTTGAAAATGAGGTGTTATGTCCTGGCGACAAGTTTGGTGCCCAGTGACTACAAATGTATAGATGAAAAGAGACTGTTTCTACATGTAACAAGACTTTACCACTAACGCGGCTATATGCCCCGCCCCTGCTGCAGAATTTATGACATAATTCAATCTAAACAAACCCTTACCTTTTTTAACCGAGGTGGAACTTGTCATGGAAATTGTAAAAAAAGAAGAGTTTGGAACCTAAGTCCATCTTGTTGGCATGGAAACGTAAAAAAATAAAAATTTCTTAAATTTCTAAATAGCAAAAGCCACCAGTTCAGCATGTACCTGACAGACCTGCAAAGTTTGATGAAAACAAATTGAACGGTTTATGAGTTATGCTCCGGAAACGAAACATGACGGATGGACGGACGGATGGAGCCCGTTTCTATATCCCCTGCCAACTTTGTTGGGCGGGGGATAACAAGAAGTTTATTTGTGGAGGTCTTCGCCAGGATATAACTCTGTATAATTTGTCCTTTTAACAAACTGTGAACAGCGCATTTAAAGGATATCAAATATGTCTTCACCTGTTTCCCCTGCAATGTTTTCATTGTATGTTTGATGGATGATGACCTTGAAACAATGACCAACTAACTGACCGAATGCGTGAAAATGCCACGCCCCCACTCTGCCTTTCCCGAGAGCAAATCTCTCAGCTGAAGATTGGCTGCCCAGACCGCCTGTCTTGGCGGCGTGACGTCATACCTGGCGATGCTGACGGGCTTTGTCCCCGACCTTGGCCTCCAGTTGTTGGCAGGAGGAAAGTGAGATGTTTACAAACATCAGCTGGGAACGGCTTGAACGGCTCAAGAAGCCAAGAGATGGGCCAGTCAAATAATACCGTTTCAATACCCACGCGCATTCTCAAAGTAGTGCTATAATTGTAATATTCATGTTACTGTGTTTGGATTTCCACAGAAATACCATAAGATACATCTACTGCACATAGTTAAATTACCCAGATATAAAAATCACCTATGTGGTCACGTGACCTTCGCCATGCCGCTCCCTGGCACCTGAATGTTGATTGGTTGGTTGTCTCTATTTCAAAGTTTTAGTTCTTTACACCACACACAGTAATGTTTAAAAGATAGATGTAAATAAGGCAGCAATCTAGTCCTTGACATGTCACAAGTTGCAATCACTGCAGATCCATGAAGATCCGGGGTAGAATGGGTCTTCAGCAACCCATACTTGCTGTGCAAGGCGACTCTGCTTGTCGTAAGCCGCGACTAACGGGTACTAGAACAAGGGGGGGTCGTCTTTCGGTCTGCATGTCGGAGGAAAGTGATGCTGGTGATATGGTTCCGACAAAGGATATTAGAACAAGGGGTGGGGGGGGGGGTCGTCTTTCGGCCTGCATGTCGGAGGAAAGTGATGCAGGTGATATGGTTCCGACAAAGGATACTAGAACAAGGGGGGGTCGTCTTTCGGTCTGCATGTCGGAGGAAAGTGATGCAGGTGATATGGTTCCGACAAAGGATATTAGAACAAGGGGGGGGGGGGGGGGGGGTCGTCTTTCGGCCTGCATGTCGGAGGAAAGTGATGCAGGTGATATGGTTCCGACAAAGGATACTAGAACAAGGGGGGTCGTCTTTCGGTCTGCATGTCGGAGGAAAGTGATGCAGGTGATATGGTTCCGACAAAGGATACTAGAACAAGGGTAAAGTATGTATTCAGTTTTTATTCAATATTCCTAGTTTTAATATTGACATACAGTACTCTGATGCTGACATAACAATTTCAATAAAATACCACAAAAGCTTCTCAGTTAAATACAATAAAAATGACAAGAACATACAAAATGGAATACTTAATGGAATTATTAGCATTTTGATACAGTTGTTGAAACATCTTCTTCTCCTCCACAGTGATCTCTTACAAATGCCTTGCACATATTCTGGATTAACTCTTGATATGCAGAAAATGTTGAATTGCTAAACGACCAGGTTTGAGTCAGTCCATTTCCTCATTGACTTAAAAAGTTCAGTAACAGAATTCTGACAATTCTAAAGACAATCATCCACAGCAGAATAGAAGGTACATTTTCACATAATACATCATAACATGGACTATTTAGTAAAAGACTGAAACAGATAAGTTGAGGCTCCCAATACAGACTCAGATGACACCTTGATCATCTGAAAAGATAAGTAAAACACATAAAATAAAATAAAAACATCAATCCCCAAGCAAATTAATTCAGACTTGCAGCATTACCTAAGTGAGAAAGAGAATGTTCTTTTATGCACTAATCAGGAATATTACAGACATATGACTGGCCTTTAATTAATCCATTGAAAACCATGGAAACAAGGGCCTACCTTCAGAATACAGTAGCCCAAACTTACAAAATAGTCATAATAATGTTTTTGACAACTTGAGTAGTGATTCCTCTCCACTTGAGTGAGTGAGTGAGTATGGTCTTATGCTGCTTTTAGCAATATTCCTGCAATGTCACGGCGGGTCCTCTCCACTTGAGTGAGTGAGTGAGTGAGTGAGTGAGTATGGTCTTATGCTGCTATTAGCAATATTCCAGCAATGTCACGGCAGGTCCTCTCCACTTGAGTGAGTGAGTGAGTGAGTGAGTATGGTCTTATGCTGCTTTTAGCAATATTCCAGAAATATAACGTCGGGTCCTCTCCACTTGAGTGAGTGAGTGAGTGAGTGAATGAATGAGTGAGTAAGGTCTTATGCTGCTTTTAGCAATATTCCAGCAATATCACGACGGGTCCTCTCCACTTGAGAGAGTGAGTGAGTGAGTGAGTGAGGTTTTACGCCACTTTTAGCAATATTCCAGCAATATCACGGCGGGTCCTCTCCACTTGAGTGAGTGAGTGAGTGAGTGAGTGAGTGAGGTTTTACGCCACTTTTAGCAATATTCCAGCAATATCACGGCGGGTCCTCTCCACTTGAGTGAGTGAGTGAGTGAGTGAGGTTTTACGCCACTTTTAGCAATATTCCAGCAATATCACGACGGGTCCTCTCCACTTGAGAGAGTGAGTGAGTGAGTGAGTGAGTGAGTATGGTTTTACGCCACTTTTAGCAATATTCCAGCAATATCACGGCGGGTCCTCTCCACTTGAGACACCAGATACTCAACTTAGTTGAGCCCAACTGTGAGCAAGGAGTACAGAGGACCTCACCTAGAATCTCCATTAAATTCCCTTATCAATAATAACATCATTATTACATCATTAAAGAATAAATGAACAATGCTATGTCATCAACTATAAAAAATTGTGACTTCTTTGTCAGGTTAACACACAAAAGTATTCTTTGGAATGGTATAACTGTGATATCTTCTATGAAGACGGAATGGAAAGAACTGCTTGTATGTATGCCTGTTACTGTGACAGTGCAATCTCTCCTACAGAGCTGTGGGCTGGCTCACCTGGTCCGATGTGACTGCTGGGCAGTAGAGGGACTCTAGTCCTCGGTCCACTCAAAGGGCTCTGGGGGTTCAGGCTCCTCCTCTTCCTCAATCTTTGGTCCTCCAGCTGCAAGCATTCACAAGGAGGTCAGCCAACAATATATTGTGTGTGTCCTACATCACTTTATCTCAAGGTCAGCCAACAACATATTGTGTGTGTCCTACATCACTTCATCTCAAGGTCAGCCAACAATATATTGTGTGTGTCCTACATCACTTTATCTCAAGGTCAGCCAACAACATATTGTGTGTGTCCTACATCACTTCATTTCAAGGTCAGTCAACAATATATTGTGTGTGTCCTACATCACTTCATCTCAAGCATTCACAAGGAGGTCAGCCAACAATATATTTTTAGTACAATATGTCCTGCCTACATCACTACAAGAACAGGCATAGATCCTTCATCACTAGACGAGTCGTAAGCACATATCCTCCAGGTTTATCAATGCTATTTTTAGTTGTTTTACTTAATAATCAGCCACATATATTCCAGCAATATAAAATATTACTGTCTGACGTTTACCCATATGTTTAGGGATATGATAGGGATTTTCCCGATGTGTGTGTTTCTCGTGAGAAACATGGAGGCAAATTTGGCACTATTTGGTAAATGGGGTGTTTTTCACTCACTCAAAGATCGTATTCATACATGGCTTCTGAGATGTGAGACATACAAAGGACAGCAATCATCAACACAGATACACAAATATATTTGTATTTCCATGTGATCCATCACCAGTGTGCCAAGTGTCTTACCTGCTACTGTCTCCACAATTTCTTCATCTTCTCCTGGCTTGGTATTCTTCATCATAACAATGCCTCCGATTGTCAGCTGCAACATGAGATACCACATAATAACTGATATGTAGTTCAGCTACAAGAAACTAGGGGTGGAATTTGTAGAGAATGGTTTGCTTCATGACTTGACTGTGACTAAGATGGCTTCAATACCAATGGCATTACTTTCTTGGTTGGAATAATTTGAGCAAAGAGCAAACACATTTACTAATGATGTTGCTCAACGACACATTCTGCAATATATTCCAGCTATTTCATGGAAGTATATAATTGAGTTGCATCAGACAAGGCAGTGACTGGAAGCGTGAGCAAAGATCCACAGCGTGGGGGCATGATGACACACACTCAGCAGATGCTGACCACCCAATCCTCTTTAGCAGGCTCTTAGAATAACTCATCAGAGTCGTGGGAACTATTCAGACAAGGCAGTGACTGAACGAGTGAGCAAAGATCACACCGTGGGGGCATGATGACACACACTCAGCAGATGCTGACCACCCAATCCTCTTTAGCAGGCTCTTAGAATAACTCATCAGAGTCGTGGGAACTATTCTTCCCACAATCCCAGCATCAGTAGCACGACACCAGAAACTTGCACAAAGGGAGACAACCTCAGAAACATGGGGATGCCTGTTAACTGCATCTTGACATGATCAGCTAGACCAAGTATCAGCTATGTACTACAACAGGCCAATAGGATAGGCTGTATTGGACTCACATCTTTCACTGGTGTATAACGGATCTCCTCTCCCATCGACAGCACTTTCAGCTGCAAAAGAAAGACAAATCTTCAGTAAGGATAGGGTGGATGTTGTCAAGAATTTAACTATATTACATCAGTTCTGATTTGTCTAATGTTGGAGGACAGTATGGCCTCAATACAAACGGACAACCTTATACAATACAGTCAGCCAGGCATTTAAAACTGAAATGTTTGCTGAAAGAGTCAATGGAGGCTCTTTTTGAATAGTCAAAATAGTTATGAAATCAAAAACCTCTATTAAATGATGAAACTTCAAACAGCAATGAAGGCTTCTTGAAGATTTTTGAAATAAAAGCAATCCTGAAGTCAACGTTTAACCAGGAACACTTTGTACAGCGGTCATCAGTTTTATACATCAAGACATCTATCTGGACCTTGTGGCTTTTGTGAAGATACTTCGTGTATTTGGGGACAAGATAGTTGACCTACCTGGGACTTCATGACACGGGCGGGGTTAGCCATCAACTCAAAGGTTGGCTCGGGTTCCTTCTCCTTCTTCTCCTCTTTCTCTTCCTTCACCTCTTCCTTCTTCTCTTCCTTCTTTTCATCCTTCTTATCATCTTTCTTGTCAGCCTCCTTCTTCTTTGCTTCTGGCTTCTCTTCCTTCATTTCCACATCTTTCTCCTTGCCTTCATCTTTCTTTTCTTCATCCTGCACAAGTTGGAGAGTGAAACATCAAAATCACCATATGGTCAAGTGAACATGAAGTTCAAGGAGAAGATATGGATTGTAAGCAATATTAGAACGTCATTCAAACAGACACCAAAGATTTCAAGTAGAGTGAATTCTATTTAATGCTGCAATACTTAAACACTCTTGGTTGGGCACATCAAGGACCCACACTTTGTGGAGAAAACAAATAAGACACCAATGGAATATAGAATGCACTAAATGTGAACATTTATACAAGTATTGGGGCTAAAATGGATAGAATTTTCATTAAAATGCCCACATTATTAGAAATCTGTGGGCCACTGTAACGTGATAGCAGCCCACTTTTCCGATGGGCTGCTATCTATTCTACTGTTATGTGATGTCACTGGCGTCAGTTTTCTTTTTTGTGACGTCATCCTATATTATAATCTGTGACGATGCTAGTTGTAAATCAGTGACCTCTGTTTTAAGCTTTTTTTTCTCTATAATTTTTATTAATACAGTCACGAACGTGGTTTCCTTAAAAATATATGTCTTTGCACATCACAATTAATGATATTAAAACACAAAACAGTGTCGAATAAAAAAATTCTGTACCAGAATTTTCATGTGAAATATGTGAGGTGGGTGTTGGAAAATCCAAAATGGCTGTTACTGATGGTAAACGGTCTCATAATAGGTCAGTAACAACCATCTTGGATATTTACTGACGGTATACAGGCCCATATAGGGTTAGTAGTTCTGCTCTCTGATTGGACAATCTCCCTTTGAGGCATAATAATGACACATATTTGAGAATACTAAAGTACTCACGGAAATGAAAAAAACGCAGTTTTTTCGATCACCCCATTTTTTAAATAAATGCAGTTAATATACAAAATATATAAATATTCAAACGACTCAATTAGTACTAATTGGGCCTTGGCACAAATACAGTGTATCAAAGGTTTTTATGTCTTTTTACACGTAAAAGTGTGTAAAAATATGAACAAAACAGACTATTGTGAAACTGAGCATAACCAGGTGTTAGTAGATCAAGGTGAATGTCCATGACCTATGACACCTTGATGTGAGGTGAAAACAGGTGCTTGAAACCCACGTGCATGTGCTTTGTCAGTGGTTAGTGACTTGTGAGTGGCATTGTGGGATAGTGAATCATCGTCAAAATATCAGAACGTAAAAGTAACATATTCCCTTCTCAAACAACAACATACATGTCATTATTATTATGTACATAAACATAGCTGTTATTTTTATTGTTGTTTTGATAACTTTTTTGCAGGCTTATTTGCATAATGCCTATAGCCTGTTTCTGCCATGTCAATTTGGACTTAGTCTTATTTTTGAATGTTGAAAGTGCCTACAAATTACCTCCTGTAAAGAACATTTTGTATTGAGCACTGAGATAAAACTAGCAAATCCAGACTAGTACTTTTCCAGTTGTTTTGTTATTTCGTATTTACATCTACGTAATGTTTTGTGTCGATTATTAAATCCAGCAAAACAGGTTTGTTTTCATTTCCATGAGTACTTTAGTATACCTGCCCTTACCTGATTGAAATATTTACCTTATCAGATTGCAGAATTGTATTACAAAATTCACACTTCAAGTACCAGGATGTTCAGTGTTCAATAGCTACAGTGTTCATGTACTGTCAGAATCATTTACCAAGAGGAACAAGACTTACAACTTCCATCTTTTCATCCTTCTGTTTCTCTGCATCCTTCTTCTTCTGCTTGGCTGTGATGCTGAGAACGGCAGTCTCCACCTTCTCCTTGGTCTTGGTGCTCTTCTCCTCTAGGGGAGGTGGGTAGGCAAATGTTGATGGCTTGGCATTGGACTTGAACTCAATCTTGGGCATCTACAACATCAAACACAGTCCACCAATCTGAACATGCACCAGGGGATCACTGACCTGACATCTACACATTCTCGACCATGTCATTGCACCAATCATACTCCTAGTTCCACATGATGCACTTAAGATACTGATGTCAATTTAGGCCAACATATCTGCACTTATAGAAAACAAATCGTGTATTGAGCCATATTCTTATGACCGATGTGCGTTCCTGACTGGTCCACACCGTTACATGGGGTTTATACTTTCTTGTCGAATGAACATTGCTAACTACCAACAGTTGTTGTGTTCCAGCCATCTTCATCATTTCCATGCATAGATCTTTCTTTATTTCCTTCTTAGAACTCAAATATTGTGATGATCACATACATCAACAAATATCACGAAGACATTTCAATCCATCAGCGAGTGTCACTGTGACAACAACTGTCTACGTATATGTTACCTTGAGGTCTGAGTTGAGTCCTACCACACAGTTGGGTGTGAAGGAGAGAGACAGGAAGTGAGTGAGAGGATACCAGAACCAGTACTGGCAGAACACCAGCAGACCAACCACGGCCTCCATGTTGGTGTGTCCTGTGCGGGACTGCAGGGAGACAGTTGCATTGCGGCCTCCTGAAACACACATGTGTACACACATCAGATAGTCAGAAGACATTTACTGGAAGCCTTTCTGACACCAATCAGGTTTTTCTTGGCCTCAATAGAAAGACTACACCAAACTGTTCACAGCCTTATTAAACATCACAGTGTTCACTGCCTTATTAAACATCACAGTGTTCACTGCCTTATTAAACATCACAGTGTTCACTGCCTTATTAAACATCACAGTGTTCACAGCCTTATTAAACATCACAGTGTTCACAGCCTTATTAAACATCACAGTGTTCACTGCCTTATTAAACATCACAGTGTTCACTGCCTTATTAAACATCACAGTGTTCACAGCCTTATTAAACATCACAGTGTTCACTGCCTTATTAAACATCACCGTGTTCACAGCCTTATTAAACATCACAGTGTTCACTGCCTTATTAAACATCACAGTGTTCACTGCCTTATTAAACATCACAGTGTTCACAGCCTTATTAAACATCACAGTGTTCACTGCCTTATTAAACATCACAGTGTTCACTGCCTTATTAAACATCACAGTGTTCACAGCCTTATTAAACATCACAGTGTTCACAGCCTTATTAAACATCACAGTGTTCACAGCCTTATTAAACATCACAATTCTATGGACCGCACCACTGAAATAGAGAGGGCATCACTATGTGTGGGAATCAAATATCATAATGCTTTTGTCAAGGGAATAACTTTATAAGCATACAACCCTGGATGCATGACATTTTCATCTATGCCTGACTTGTCAAAACTTTGAACGAAGCAAGTCCTACAGGACAAGAATGGAAGCAGTGATACCTGCAATGCCTCTTCCAGAGTATGTCTGTACCAAAGGAAGCACCACATAATCACATCCTCACAAGCAATGTGTTTAAAGGGAGAACACTCTGTCTCACTTAAATGCAGCAGATTGAAGATTTTATAGGGGATTCAACCGTACAAACCCTGGTAGTTATTCCCTGTCTTTATCTGTTACAACTTTGGAGATTTCGTTACAACAAATCAACACATTTCATTAAGGGTTGACGATACAGTGGAGTTACAACACTACAACCCTGTGATAGGAGTCTATGGTTGTTGCCCAGTTGTAGTTATTCTGTCAATGGCAGGTTTACAAATCTAAGCATCTTATTAATAAACTATGTTGCTAATCATGAAGTTGACACTAAAACTCTCATTTTGGTGGTGACACTAATTAACTTAATGAATAGGAAAACATTAAAACCTGGAGGAGACATTTTGACTTCATAAAAGATTTCCTTCACCGGAATATAGCACTATGACTTATCTCCCACTGATTGTCATTGGTGTCAACTGTCTGTCAAAGAGATACCACTACACACGTGCAAGGCACGAGTCTGTCTTGCATCATTGGTGTCAACTGTCTGTCAAAGAGATACCACTACACACGTGCAAGGCACGAGTCTGTCTTGCATCATTGGTGTCAACAGTCTGTCAAAGAGATACCACTACGCACGTGCAAGGCACGAGTCTGTCTTGCATCATTGGTGTCAACAGTCTGTCAAAGGGATACCACTACACACGTGCAAGGCACGAGTCTGTCTTGCATCATTGGTGTCAACAGTCTGTCAAAGAGATACCACTACACACGTGCAAGGCACGAGTCTGTCTTGCATCATTGGTGTCAACAGTCTGTCAAAGAGATACCACTACACACGTGCAAGGCACGAGTCTGTCTTGCATCATTGGTGTCAACTGTCTGTCAAAGAGATACCACTACACACGTGCAAGGCACGAGTCTGTCTTGCATCATTGGTGTCAACTGTCTGTCAAAGAGATACCACTACGCACGTGCAAGGCACGAGTCTGTCTTGCATCATTGGTGTCAACAGTCTGTCAAAGAGATACCACTACACAGGTGCAAGGCACGAGTCTGTCTTGCATCATTGGTGTCAACAGTCTGTCAAAGAGATACCACTACACACGTGCAAGGCACGAGTCTGTCTTGCATCATTGGTGTCAACAGTCTGTCAAAGAGATACCACTACACAGGTGCAAGGCACGAGTCTGTCTTGCATCATTGGTGTCAACTGTCTGTCAAAGAGATACCACTACACACGTGCAAGGCACGAGTCTGTCTTGCATCATTGGTGTCAACTGTCTGTCAAAGAGATACCACTACACACGTGCAAGGCACGAGTCTGTCTTGCATCATTGGTGTCAACTGTCTGTCAAAGAGATACCACTACACACGTGCAAGGCACGAGTCTGTCTTGCATCATTGGTGTCAACTGTCTGTCAAAGAGATACCACTACACACGTGCAAGGCACGAGTCTGTCTTGCAAGACGAAAGTGGAAGCAACGATTCATGGTGATGTCAGATTGTTAGAAAACTAAATATTCTTAGTTTGGAAGCAAAACATGATTATTTGAGCTAAAAACCAAATGTTCAAAAAGCAAATGGCACCTCAATATTCCTGCAACATTACAGCATGGCAATAATAAACACTGGACGGGACTACCCAATGGCTGATAGCATGGGCAACCATCAACCATCATTTACATTCAGCCAGGTCAGACATTGTAAGCTCCTGATAATGATGAACATGGGCACTGAGGACCTATTCTGTCTCCGAATCCCCATGTGGAACGAATGATCCAGAGTGTAAAAGCATTGTACAGCCTCTGGAATAACGTACGCTATTGCACCTTGATAAAACATCTCTCCATTACAAAAAAGCTTTCTCTTAACTTCTGCTAGGATCACAAGATAGGATCATACAGTCCTAGATGACATATGCTTTTGAAGTGAATCTTTTAGAATAAAATGAACAAACTGAATTATTTTTCAGGTAATCAGGTGCTGTACTAAATCCTGTGCCTTGATTGAGTAAGCAGGTCGCACACACAACATGACTTTGCAAGAACAGAAACATATGTTGAGAGTGTGGATCGCCATAAATATGCTGGTGAGTCAGATTGAGGACTTGCAGCATATCACAACATGCTCTCCAACAGCCAGCTCCATATTCAGTCTCAAAAGGCATGTAGACATCCCTAGGTGTCCATGCTCTCCAACAGCCAGCTCCATATTCAGTCTCAAAAGGCATGTAGACATCCCAAGGTGTCCATCCTCTCCAACAGCCAGCTCCATATTCAGTCTCAAAAGGCATGTAGACATCCCTAGGTGTCCATGCTCTCCAACAGCCAGCTCCATGTTCAGTCTCAAAAGGCATGTAGACATCCCAAGGTGTCCATCCTCTCCAACAGCCAGCTCCATGTTCAGTCTCAAAAGGCATGTAGACATCCCAAGGTGTCCATCCTCTCCAACAGCCAGCTCCATGTTCAGTCTCAAAAGGCATGTAGACATCCCTAGGTGTCATAGGCAAAAGAATCCACTGCGACACTGCACAAAGTTTGTGTATTAATAAGCACTGGCAGATCACAGAATTTTGGCACCAATGATGTCATAATCAAAGGGAGATAACCCACTTGCTGTTTTATTGTCTTCTGAACAAACTGGTTTGCACAAATCGGAGTATTGACACAAGGAGATGAGAGAGTCATGAAGTTTGGCACCAATGACGTCACCATTAAAGTGATAACCCACATGTTGTCTTTGTTCAAAGGAAAATAATTTGCAACATCATACATTAAAATCGGCACAAAATTATCAAGTCTATTGAACATTTAGCATGGACATCATTAGAAGCATATTTCATTCCAATAAATTTGTTCAGTGTAAACACCAACCCCTACTTGTGTCGGTCTCATCGGATTCAAGAAGTCAGGAAGGGCAAGCTAACAACACAAAATGGGAAACAACAAAGGCATCTTTGAAATACAGATAATGAGGTTCCCAATGCCAGGACCAACAGGACACCATCCCCAGAACTGTACTTGGTCAACAGATGTTGAGTTGATCAAGGATTACAAATCTTAAAGTTGGGTCAGTTCCCAGCCGTGGCTACTTCATTAGCATACACAAATCTACATGCATACATAACACTAAGTTAATGATCTTTCAATCACAATAAAATTTGCATGACTGATAAATCTTGACTGTGGGCCCATCCAAAATGATCACGGACCCCTCGAGGCAATTACATATATGTATACCCTGATGTATAAGCCCCCTCTATAGCAGTGTTAGGGGACCTGTGACCTACAGGTTAATTACAGGAAGGCCGACTGTCCAGTGATAGGCAACCAAGTGGCCGATAACATTGACAAATTCCGGGGCTTCAACCTGGAGAAATTAATCAAGGGGCTACAGCCTATGAAAGAGCCGTTTATCAGCTTGGGCTAGAGATTACAGGCTGGCAGAAGATTCCTTGTCACTCTGCTGGTTTGGAAAACATAATCCATGATGTAGGAGACATTGAGATGCTGGAGAGCTATCAAATCTGCAAGAATCCTGGCAAATGGATGGCAGATGCACAGCTAGTTAAAGTCTTTCAATTAAAATGCTGAAATTTAATCAGCTGACATCAGCTAGGTTAAGAACCCCATTGATTGTTATCATTATCACTTTGCTCAGTATTTAGGACTGGTTAAAATTGATTTGAGTGAAACATGTTTAGATGGGGTAGTGAGGTGAGGTGAAATGGGGTTTAACGTCGCGTCCAAGATTATTGCACATAATATAGTGACGTGCATTCATGTGTGTGTGTGTGTGGCTGCTTGTACTAGTCCGGACTGATGCCGATTTATAGTGCTAGCCCACTGAGATACCATGCCGCAGTTTAACATGAATACCCCACTCAGACACAGTATACTGACTCCGAGCCGACCAGTCCTTGTTTTAGCCCCTTAATGCCGAGCGCCAGACAGGGTATCAGCAAGTACCATCTTTTAACATCTTTTGGTATGACGCAGCCGGAGATTGAACCCTGAACCCCCTGCTCTCCGGGCGGACGCTCTACCACTAGACCACCAGATATTAGAAATATCTGATATTTTAGCTAAGTGCCAGTAAGGAACATTGGATCCAGGCCACAGCAAGTGGAGGCAACTCTTCATTTATTATGTCTGAATGCCAGTCAGGAAAAGAAACTCTGCATGTATAGGTCTTAATCTTACTTTCCTTTCAATCTTCACTAAAACATACATTTGACATACACAAACAGAATGTGCATAAGCGAACAGTTACAAAAACGATTAGTCTATTTACTGCTATGTTAGAGTGAGTGAATGAGAGAAAGTTCTTTAATACAACAATCAATATTCCAGCTGTTAAAGTCAAAATATAATCAAGCTGAGGACAAACATGTATGTGTTTGTCTTCTAAACATCAAAATATGCATGCTTAAAGCTACACTTAGCACTACTCCAGCTATATAACAATAGCCTGTAAATAAGCAAGTCTGGACCAGACACACAAGGGCTTTATATCAGCATCTAATCCCTGTCATTGGGGTACGATGATATGCTGTCAACCAAGCCACTGACCCTGATCCCCCGGTCCATTCAGACGCCACAAACAACAAACATAGGTGTCGGGTCCAACTTAAACCAGGACTCCCCCACAGGGTATAAAACTACGTAAATGTTCACAACAGATTTGGCACTGACTGCAACTCAAGCGGCAGAAGAAGTTACCAGTCATTAGATCCCGCCAAGAAAACCAATGATTAAAGTCCTGGCTACAGACACAGTCACATGCTTCATCAAAAGAAAACCTTGCCTGTCCAAGAGTGTCAAACATTATGAAGAATAAATTGATTTCCCTATGTGAGCTCCTGCACTGTTAAACTCACTTATCCTGTGTCCTACATGAGCACCAGAGGTCACTGACTGGCACCAGACCTGACTCAAATGTGTTTGTCCAGTCGAGTATAAAACCTTCACCTCTGACCTCATTCAACACTGACCGCTAACCCATCTTGACTCCCATCAGTTGAACATCTTCCCTAGAATCCTGGAAGGGTATATTGATACATATTTGATATGTGCCCACTGCCTACCTTGAATACAGATGAGCGGAGCTGCCAGTACAAGACGGATAGTAAATCAATGGACTGAGACCTCTAAGTGTGGCTGATGAGATCAGTACAAATTGTCACTCAGGTGGACCTTTCGCGACAGTTTGATACATTGGGATTAGATACTGTCGTCCCCTCATTCTCATTTCACTCCAACATTTGGGGGGCTTATTAGTATTGATGGGGGCTGCTTATCATGGCTTGATTAAGCTGATCTTCCACTGAGATAAATGTCACTTTCTGAATCCGCAAGCCTGAGCAAGTTGTCCTAATCCCAGCAACTGATGTTGAAGCAATAGGGGGCTTCTCAATCACTTTACTTTTTTACACTCTGTAATTCAGAACTAAAAAAAGGGCTATCTGTGATGAACACGGAGGATTTAGGCTACCACAGATATTTTCTTAAATACAGACGATAACAGTTCTCTGGCACAAAATGTGTTTGTGATTGAGTAAGCCTTCCACTCTGATAGTCTCTCCTAGTTCCTTTAACAATCTGGAGCATCCTAACATGCAAAGATCTGTCCAATCAATGCTACAGGTGGGTCCCATCAATGAGGTGGAAATATCTTCAGTGCTACAGCTCAAGTAGTTCAGCACTAAGAAATCACATCACTATCTCAGTACATAATTTTACCCACATTAGCCAAACATGAATGCAACTGGAACATCTCCCTGCCTGCCACCGCGTCTTATCTTATCACAGAAACCTTTTTGCTCGTTCTTCTTGCAGCCATTACCAACAATACTTCTAAAGATGCTGATACAGGAAAACTTTTTGATATGAATGAAATTGCGTGTAAAGATGTGCATTTCCATATCATCCCCATGTTCATCTCTTTACCAACGCCTCAAGTGATACGCATGGTGACACAGCACCTGTAGGCATGTCGACATGGCAATCTCATCAACACTGGCGGGTCCTAGAGAGGTCTGATCAACTGTAGACATGGCAATCTCACTAACACTGGCGGGTCCTAGAGGGGTCTGATCAACTGTAGACATGGCAATCTCATCAACACTGGCGGGTCCTAGAGAGGTCTGATCAACTGTAGACACGGCAATCTCATCAACACTGGCGGGTCCTAGAGGGGTCTGATCAACTGTAGACACGGCAATCTCATCAACACTGGCGGGTCCTAGAGAGGTCTGATCAACTGTAGACACGGCAATCTCATCAACACTGGCGGGTCCTAGAGAGGTCTGATCAACTGTAGACACGGCAATCTCATCAACACTGGCTGGTCCTAGAGATGTCTGATCAACTGTAGACATGGCAATCTCATCAACACTGGCTGGTCCTAGAGAGGTCTGATCAACTCTAATGGTTTAAACAGAACACCATAATTTGCATTTAACGAACAACTCTAAACTTCTGTCAACATTTCATGTGGTTTCCATCTGAAAATATTCCTAAGTCATTAAAACCCAGTCATAAAAAGTAAATCTTGGCAGCAATTTGAAAACAGAAATTACGTGTTATGTTTCCTATTCTGTCAACAAAGTGATTGTAGGAGTGGTCATAAATAGATATTAGCCAAATGAGTTGCAGATTCATCTTCTTCCACTGTGATGAGAATCGGAGAGAAATTGAAATGAGTTTTGGTAGTTGCTTTCAGACGATAAACTTAACTACCTTGACAAGATACTCTCCAACGATTGAAGGTATGGATAACCAAGTTTCTTTCTGTCTAATATTTCCAGTGATGAATTTCCTAAAATAGATATCAATTTTAAGAAGCCTATTCATCTTGTTCTTAAACTGTTTATTGAATATGAAATAAGCCCCCCCCCCCCCCCCCCCCCCCCCCCCGTAACAAATCAATGAAGAACATTTCCATTAATATGCTATGAAACATAAGAGTCCGGGTCTGTCAGATATTCTTTCTACACGATCTAGTCTACTACTAGGTCTCAGGGGGGTGTTCCTCAGGTCTGTAAAAGCAAAACTAAATCAACTTATCCAAGTTACAAATTTACATTATATGTTCTCTGATGTCAAACCTGTCTGCTACCCAGTAGAGACAAGCAAGGTGTCATATATACATGTATTTATGTGTTAAACACTTAATGAAAACGAAACTACCTTTATCAAAAATTGAAACAGACCATTTGAAAGAAGAGGATTCTAATCCTCAGTGAAAACTTCCTTTGTCCCATCGCAAGCCCTGTATTGATTCTGGGTTAGAATTGATCCCAGTAACCTATGTTTGTCGTAAGAGGCGACAAACATTGATCTGATGTTCAGACTCCATGACTCGGCATCACACCTGAATGTGTAGGACTTGTAACATTTGCCACACCTGCTTATTCTTCCTCATATTGCTGATAGAGGTGTTAAACAACATCACATACTAGCGTCTCACCCACTAGCCCTGACCCATGAGGGAGTGAGTGAGTTCAACACTATCAGTATTGCAGTTATACAACACAGCATGTCAGCTTGCTGTGGGAGAAAGCCTAAAGTATCACAGGCCCAACACTTGCTGATAGAAAAGATCATACTCCTTGGATCCACTACACCAAATTAGAACCTGTTAACCTGATTATAATTTGGTGTCAAAGTGTAATATTCAGGCATGAAACATTCACAAAAACACTTGGATTCCATATCATACAGAAGGAGTTCATAAAACACAACTTTATGTCCAAGTACACATAAATATGTATGGGTACAAGAATCACTTCACCAAGTTTTGGTCAAGTTGCCATCATATCATTGGAAAGTAGTGAACTTTGTAAAATGCAACAGAAAAGAAAAATGATTAAAAAAGAAGAAAAAGAAGTACAACACCATGGTGGAACCCATGAGGTATGGGGCTGCTAAACCAGTGTGTGGACAGGGATTCCCACACAATCAGCAGATCAACGCATGACTGTGTTGCCTCCGCCCCCTGGGCCACTCATGTCCCATGTCCCTACTCTGTAATGACCCAGTGATATTCCGTGATATTGAGAAATGGGACAAGTACTGGAGAAGCGGCAATGACTGTTTTATTGTGTGAAGCCTGTGATTGCCTCCTGTCCCAGATATGGCAGAAAAATGCCAAACACCATTACACCATAATCAGCAGCATGTTAGGCCTGAGATAAAAGGTGTTTGGAGGTATAGTGGCAATTAGATAAGATGTGGACTGCTTCACGACTGCTTCACTTTAGCGTCTTCAGAGGATTGTTGCTTCATGATTTATTCATGCGACCTCAGACATTTGGGTCAATCATATGTCATCGACTTGGCCCAATCTGCTGGCCTACCACAGGGACAGGTCTGTTCCTCTAGTAAGGGACTGTGTACCCATGTTCTGTGGGGGCTGATGATTCATCACACAGACATTTGGGTCAATCATATGTCATCGACTTGGCCCAATCTGCTGGCCTACCACAGGGACAGGTCTGTTCCTCTAGTAAGGGACTGTGTACCCATGTTCTGTGGGGGCTGATGATTCATCACACAGACATTTGGGTCAATCATATGTAATCGACTTGGCCCAATCTGCTGGCCTACCACAGGGACGGGTCTGTTCCTTGAGTAAGGGACTGTGTACCCATGTTCTGTGGGGGCTGATGAATGAGTGAGTGAGTTGGGTTTAACGCTGCTTTTAACAGTATTACAGTTACATCACGGCGTGTCAGCTTAATGTGTGAGGAAAGCCCCAAGTGATGCAGGTCTCAGATGTTTACCACTTTGGTGAAACCCACGAGCACGGGTATGGTGCTAAAACCTAGAAACATAATCGGGGCGAACCGGGATTCGAACCCACAATCATAGGTTTCTGGTGTGCCCAAGGGACGCAACTCTGCACGGCGAATCGCGGCGCCTTAGACGACTGGGCCACCCGTGCCCCCATGGGGGCTGATGATTCATCTCACAGACAATATTTAATTCTACCAACTTGAACCAGTAGTAATTGAGTAATGTCCAGATCATTCTTGTCCCTTCTACGGTGACGGTGACGTAAAGATCTTGCCAAATCAAAAGATATGAAGGTGACGAGGTCATTGGTGAAAGTTAACCAATATCTTCAGAAGAATTTTATCAAGATCTAAAGAAATAAGTCATTTAATGTAGAAATTGATTAAAATGTAAACATTAATAACAATATCAAAAAGGGGACTTGTCTTTGATTTGAAGTAATGGAATTGATAAAGTTTCTTTAGGTTTCGATAAGGTCTGCTATTAGTGAGAACTAACTATTTTAGTAACGACTCCCCGACAAGTCAGTGGTTAAAGACTTGGCTAGCACAATAGTCGACAGGTTCAGATTTCAAATAGGGCACACAGGAACTACAGCCTAAAACAACTTTTCAGAAATCATATGTCTTTAGAGGCAAGGATATCTACTTGAAATATAGAACAAACACTTCAATACATGTTGAGCTGTTTTTTCTTTATCAAGACAATAGAGGTTGGTTGGTTGGTTGGTATGTTGTTTAACGCCACACTCAGCAATATTCCAGCCATATGACGGCGGTCTGTAAATAATCGAGTCTGGACCAGACAATCCAGTGATTGACATCATGAGCATCTATCCATGCAATTGGGATAGATGACATGCATCAACCAAGTCAGCAAGACTGACCACCCGATCCCCTTAGTCGCCTCTTAAGACAAGCACAGTCAACTTTCAAAGCAAGCATTGGTTGCTGAAGACCTATTCTACCCCAGACCTTCACGGGTCCACTGGAGGTAGTCCCTTCAAGAAGTTGTGTTTTAGCTGTCCCATTATATGTATGCAGTGTTCATGTTGTGAATCAGAGAGTCTGGTTAACACTGCTTTGAGCAGTATTTCAGTTATATCACAGCCCCTTAAAGTTAATGCTCATATATACCATTCTCTAAAAAGTTATATTCAGTCAGATAAGTTTGCACAGACATGGGTCACATTATATCCCTCTGTCAACAAGGTTTTGGTGCCTGGCTCTGTCAACATTACTGTCAACTAACATCAACTGGTAGTCGCAAACCATTTGCGAAGTTTTTTAGCAACAGACTTGGTGCATGTCATCGTATCCAAATTGCGTATATAAATGCTCATGATGTCAATCACTGGATAGTCTTGTCCAGACCTGTTAATTTACAGAGCCCTGTCGCATAGCCGGAATATTGATGAGTGTGGCATTAAAGAACAAACAAACAAACTTAGTTACAAGGGCTTCCTTAATGTTGTTTATCAGTCTCCATTCAGATTATTTGCCATGAAAAGGACAAAGTTCATATACCTCATTTATTTGACAGCGAACCAGGCAACCTTATGCTTGAAGATGAGGTTTGCATTGTAATGCTATTTCACTGCAGTGTACAACTTCCTGTAAGATATGGTGCATATCACATGCTGCTTTCTGAATCACTGCAGGTTTGGAGCCCATTCCAACCTTACTACACACCAGAGTGACATACTTCTCATGTTCGGAATAGGTCAAAACTTGCGTTGTCCGAAAAAATGACTAACACAGAAATCATACAATACAAGAACAGACACCAAACTGCCAATCAAAAGCTTGTCCCCATTATAGGAAATTGATGAGGATAGAGTCTACCCACAACACCTGAACAGTTCACCAGTCACATCACTACAGTCAGAAGCTAAATCAACTTTCAACAAAATATTTCCCAAATTGACAAGTCAATTCCATGTTTTCCCTGGCAGCTCAGAGAACATACCTACCAGAACTATCTAAGTAGAACTCACGGCATCAAGCAACTTCAAACTGCATAAACACATGCAATATCCAGATCAGTACTCTGATGTATAGCAGAACCTACATACTTAAGACAGAGTACTGTAGTTTGTTTTACAGACTTTAAGGCTTAGTGAGTGAGTGAGTGAGTGAGTATGGTTTGATGCCGCTTTTAGCAATATTCCAGCAATATCCCAGCGGGGGACACCAGAAATGGGCTTCACACATTGTACCCATGTCGGCAATTGTACCCGGGTCTTCAGCGTGAGGAGTGAACGCTTTAACCACTAGGCTACCCCACCGCCCCTTCAGGCTCAGAGGCAGGACACAAAATTCCAAGGATAAAAAATATGAAGGTTCATTTAAGTTCTTAAGAAGAACAATTACATAAAGGCTACCACATAAATGCAAACAAAAAAGATGTTTTAGAAATTAGAAAATTTTGGGTTGGTTTTTTTCAGTTTACGTAATTTTAGACTTACCTACAAAACAAGTAATAAAATAGATATGGCAACAATAAGATATATTTGGATGGACCTGCAATGCATATCTAATGAGAGATCTTGCAATTTGCGCAAGACTCACTGTGATGCAGCACAAAATGATACACATGTTTTATTCATGCAAATTTACTTTCTACGTCAAAGCCAATTACAGCCCGACACATGTTTTGTACAACTGCAACAGGTCGTGTGTATTTTGTGCAGTGGCAACTTCACAGATGTAGCGGACACTCCAAACACGATGTTGTTTGTGTTCTTTCACGCCGCAATCTGCAATATTCTAACTATATGATGGAGCCTGTAAATAATCGGGTTTACACCAGGCAATCCAGTGATTGACATCATGATCAACACGCCATGCCATGGGGTGATGATGAAATGAAATCAATCAGTTCACGGAGCAGGCCAGCCAATTCATAAGTCACCACTTACTACAAGCTGAGTTTTCTGGCAACCAATTCCAACCCGGAATCCCAACAGAGCTGGTAACACAGGCTTCAATGTACTGACAGCAAGGCAGTGCGTGAATGTTGTTTTATGTTGCTGCCACCTATTTTCCAGCTCTGTACCACTAGTTACATGATTGCTTTAAGTGTCCACTAAATCCAGAAAATATTTGACAAAATGCTATTTCATATCAAATCATGTTAAAAACGTTCTATCCATCCATTGTTCTGTGTAGAAACAGATTCTTGAAATTCTATTTGAATCTTTTCAATACTCTTTCATGGAAATTTTCAAAATCAATAACTGATTGCTTGCAATAAACAGATAATGACCAATGATCAATGATCAGTTCCCAACCAATTCCAGCACTAATAACAATGACTGTAAATAATCAAGTCTGGGCAAGGCAAAACAATGGTCGATATCATAAGCAACAACAATCCAGGTTGTCAGGGCATGATAACTGACAATCATCCAGGTCACACAGAATACCCACCCATCCTCAATAGAATGCTCTTACGACCTTGGGGCTCATGTCACCCTTGAAGCATCAAGGGGTTACACTGTCATCAACGTTATTCATAAAACATAAGTAAGATGCATAGCAATTATGAATTGAACTAGACTGTCTGATATGACCCTGAATACCCAAGCATGAAAGGCAGAGAGCTGATTTCAGTCAGAAGCTCTCCTAAAATAGACGACACATAGCAATCAAAACAAAGTAAATTCCATCATATTTGTCATCTTTCCCAGTTCCTGAACAATCTGCAGCAAATGTCAACTCTTCCAATTCCAGTGATAGACATGCAGAAAGGGGAAAGAGGTACCAGATCAATGGCCAGAATGTTGGCCTTTCAAGTTGTTGTTGATGTAAAAGACATGTTCTGTTGCTGAAATCTGTGTTTGTCATACAACACTGACCATTGGGCCATATAGTCTCAGTGGATAACTAAACTTTCTTCACGAATCCATGCAACACACCAATCAGTTGTAAATGAAACCCTCCCTTGCCACACTGACTCCACTGAAGGACAAGTAGAAAAGCAAACTGCAACTTGAGACAATCAGCATATCTCTCCCAGGAGTAGTGAGTCCCAGTTATATCGTGGCGTGTCAGCTTAATGTGGGAGGAAAGCCTGAAGTGATGCAGGTCTCAGACATTTACCACTTTGGTGAAACCCACGAGCTTGCGTATGGTGCTGACAAACCTAGAAACATAATCGGGGCGAACCAGGATTCGAACCCACAATCATAGGTTCCTGGCATGTCCAAGGGACGCAACTCTGCACAGCGAATCGCGGCACCTTAGACGACCGGGCCACCTGTGCCCCCTCTCCCAGTAATAAGTTGCTTCAGAAATGATCATGGGCACTTAATAGCAAACATTCCTATTTTTAAAACCATTATTTGGCAGAGAAGACATAGGTTCAATAAGATTCCAGCACATAAATCTGGGAAGATATCTTGAATGTTTGCGAAATCCTGTCTGGGAAGAGCTAAGGTAACGCATGTAACCACATAAATGTTCAAATCAGAAACAATAAATATAAGTCAAGATCTATATATGCTCCCAAGGTTGAAAGGTAAATGATAAACAACTCTAGCAGTCAGACCAACCACTGATGAAGATAATACTTTTGCAGTGTTTCCACATTCACAAATTTGTCCGAAACGTATTTCCAGATTAGATTCTATACAGCTTCCAACAAGAGATTGTTCCAGGAAACCTGAAGTGCCATCCCATCAAACATCAAAAACACTGGGGAAAAAGGAAGATCAATTTCCTGACGGAAAAACATAACAAAAAATGTGTCTTCTTTCAAAGCAAGTGTTTAGGAAATACTTCTAATCAATACACTCCAAGAACACTAACTTCAGAACTTTCAAAAAAGAAATCTATCCAAATACACCAGTGTATCTAACTGAGCCAATCCTGCTCATATCTTTTTCAAATGACTTCTTTCAGTTCTGCTCCAAAGGTGATACTACGCACAACCAGATGAAACTACAAAAACTGCAATATTGACATTACATAATAATAATGTCCATATTCCCTTTTTCATGTTTTAACAAGAAAATCTTCAAACATCATCTGTCAAAAGAACCAAATCAGGTTTGGGCAATGAAAACCACCGTCTAATTTCTGTCTGTTTTCCAACACATGATTTATTACAAACGGCTGTGATAAAAATCAGCTGGTGCTATTCTAACACTAACTTTAAGTTTTGAAATTTGTGTTGTGATCTCAATTATTTTCACCAGTTAAATATGAATGCCATGCTTCTTAGGCAGAAACACAAACTTGCTGTTTGCATTCAGCAGAATAAAGCTGACACTTAAACTTGACAAAGGTGTAATGCATGCAATAGGACTGCAGCTAAGAGATGGCACAACACAACACAACACAACACAACACAACACAACACAACACCAGGCCTACTTATGAAGATCCTGCAAGGAAAACCCCTTGGCCATAATCTAATAAGCCATATGGCATGAAGCACAGATGTCAATGCCTTCTTCATGAAAGCAATCAAAATAAATACAGCATAATCAGTTCCTGAGTAGTGCACAAACAGGTGGTGCATTCAACTTTCCAACCCAAACCAACGATTCATAACTTGAAAGCCCGAATTGGCTGTAAAACATGAATTTGAAATAACCTGTATCAGGAAAAAATCTTTCATTTGATTGGTAAATATATGTGGGTGTTGGCAGTTGATGGAGTTTGAAGTGTATTGAGATAAAACTCTTAGAGGAACGATTAAAGGAATACCCTGGTGGTGATACAATAATTAGCAGGAAGTAGCTCTCTGATGCCAGAAATTTATGTTGAGAGTCCAGTAAACACTCACATCCTCAATGGGAGAGAGTGGTGGGGGTTGGGGGTGTATGCCAGGGGGGGCAATCTTTGTCGGGGCCAATCGTCACAACATAGACATGGGCTACTCATTGTCTGGTACTGTTTAGGCCAAATATTGACTGCTAATTTTATGTTTGAACAATGCACGTTGCCACGGAGGCAAAACGAAAATGAATTATCAGCCAAGCAAGATGAAAGTGTCCCTGACACCCTCCAACCATGCAGACTCAATGGGAAGCACAGAGTTGAGGCAGAACCCATGTACAGAAATATTAGCTCGCATAAAAGCTTCATGAACGAGAATGTAACTTGGGAAAAGGCAGCATTAATTTTAATAATGTTTCTTTAATGACGTCTTCAAAATGGGTTACGAGCGTCAAACCACGCTCTAAGCACTCTCATAAAATAATCACAAAGTTTTCTCTAAATTCCTGTAAAAATTGTATAATAGCTTTCTCACAAGTACTTCATACATCCTTGTCTCATTGAATGTTCCAGGACCATGGTACCAGGGGTTGGTAGCTCACCTTCTTCAATCACCACCTTGGTACCAGGGGTTGGTAGCTCACCTTCTTCAATCACCACCATGGTACCAGGGGTTGGTAGCTCACCTTCTTCAATCACCACCATGGTACCAGGGGTTGGTAGCTCACCTTCTTCAATCACCACCATGGTACCAGGGGTTGGTAGCTCACCTTCTTCATTCACCACCTTGGTAGCAGGGGTTGGTAGCTCACCTTCTTCAATCACCACCTTGGTACCAGGGGTTGGTAGCTCACCTTCTTCAATCACCACCTTGGTACCAAGGGTTGGTAGCTCACCTTCTTCAATCACCACCATGGTACCAGGGGTTGGTAGCTCACCTTCTTCATTCACCACCTTGGTAGCAGGGGTTGGTAGCTCACCTTCTTCAATCACCACCTTGGTACCAGGGGTTGGTAGCTCACCTTCTTCAATCACCACCTTGGTACCAGGGGTTGGTAGCTCACCTTCTTCAATCACCACCATGGTACCAGGGGTTGGTAGCTCACCTTCTTCAATCACCACCTTGGTACCAGGGGTTGGTAGCTCACCTTCTTCAATCACCACCTTGGTACCAGGGGTTGGTAGCTCACCTTCTTCAATCACCACCTTGGTACCAGGGGTTGGTAGCTCACCTTCTTCAAACACCACCTTGGTACAAGGGGTTGGTAGCTCACCTTCTTCAATCACCACCTTGGTAGCAGGGGTTGGTAGCTCACCTTCTTCAATCACCACCTTGGTACCAGGGGTTGGTAGCTCACCTTCTTCAATCACCACCTTGGTACCAGGGGTTGGTAGCTCACCTTCACTTGGAAGTCATATGGTTCACAAAACATTGCAAAGGCTTTATTATGACCAAACAAAATCTCACCTGCATCAATTATTCCTTGGGCCAAGATGGCACCAAACTTAGCCATGACATCTTCATGCTTGTCACTGATCACTTTCGCATACAGCTGCCGGAAATGGGTCACCTAAAATACACAGAAACATATTTCAAATGTAAACAATGATCATGTGAGACACCCCTTATACAATGCTATGCATTCGTTATTGCAACCATTCCCACACCTACTGAACAGACTGACAGTACATCCTGGATATCCTGACCATGTGTTGGCTACTGGATATCCTGACCATGTGTTGCCTACTGGATATCCTGACCATGTGTTGCCTACTCCATATCCTGACCATGTGTTGCCTACTGGATATCCCGACCATGTGTTGGCTACTTCATATCCCGACCATGTGTTGCCTACTGGATATCCTGACCATGTGTTGCCTACTCCATATCCTGACCATGTGTTGCCTACTGGATATCCTGACCATGTGTTGCCTACTGGATATCCTGACCATGTGTTGCCTGCTGGATATCCTGACCATGTGTTGCCTACTGGATATCCTGACCATGTGTTGGCTACTGGATATCCTGACCATGTGTTGCCTACTGGATATCCTGACCATGTGTTGCCTACTGGATATCCTGAGCATGTGTTGGCTACTGGATATCCTGACCATGTGTTGCCTACTGGATATCCTGACCATGTGTTGCCTACTGGATATCCTGACCATGTGTTGCCTACTCCATATCCTGACCATGTGTTGCCTACTGGATATCCTGACCATGTGTTGCCTACTCCATATCCCGACCATGTGTTGCCTACTCCATATCCTGACCATGTGTTGCCTACTCCATATCCTGACCATGTGTTGCCTACTCCATATCCTGACCATGTGTTGCCTACTGGATATCCTGACCATGTGTTGCCTACTGGATATCCTGACCATGTGTTGCCTACTGGATATCCTGACCATGTGTTGCCTACTGCATATCCTGAGCATGTGTTGCCTACTTGATTAGACAACACAGAAGCAATTTTTTCAGTTTTGTCAGTTATCTAATATTGCAGTGCCCCAGTAATTCCAATGAAGAAAAATGCTGAACAAATCAAATACAAAAGTTTTGTTTCTTCAGTTTTTCTTAAATTATGGAAAACAAATTCTTAAAACTATTAATTGATTGAGGGGATGAAAGAAACAAACATTTTCCAGATGCTTAAATTATTATCCACAAACACATTTTCGTCCATTAATTATCAGTCAAAAAGGTAATAACGCTATAGAATTATTTCCGGAATCGGCAAGCTTTTAACCTCATATTACATCCACCCAAGAAGTACCTGATATATAACACTTGTAGTATTTTTAGCATTGTTCAGTCAGCCAAAGGTGAAACAATATATGCTGCACCAATATCACACATCAATCATACTACCTGAAGTGACATTTCCAATAAATATATCATTAGCATCCAAAATTGTGTTATGTATGCATCTCAAGACATCAGCATAAAATTGATTCCCAGAAACTCTTTGCCTTATAGGTGTTCTATGAAATGTGTGAGCAACGATATTGCTGATGAAATCAGGACGAGGTATAACTGCTTGATGAATGAGCTGCCCATTAACTTGTCCAACATTGGGGAGAGAGGTAATCTGGCTGAAAATGATCCGAAAGTGGTTTTGCAAATTTGACAGCGGAGACAAACCATTGTTGATAGTTTACTGAAGTAAAACAGCTACAAACCTTCTTCCCACTATTTCCAATAATCAATGTCATATTCACCATCGTGAATTTATCAAACCTAAAATTGCATCTTGCGAGTCAACAGGGCAAAAATTATTGGAATTTAGAGTGTTGGTTTTTCTCAATAGTTGGTAAGATCACGGTCATCAAAAGACACAGTCAATAAAACTATGCAGCTGGTGAATCACTAATGGTAATACTCTTTGAGTGATGAGCGATCAGCATTCCAAATCAGGTTCCAAATCACAAATTATTGTTTTAGCAGTAGATGAGATATTCTTAGCTAAGTGAAGGATCTCACCCAATTTGGTTGGGTTTAGGCGGGTCCCTCGTAACAAATTCCAGAAAACGAGCTCATTAGCACAATGACTACTGATCTATAGCAGTGTAGTCTGCTTTAGATGTGTTTGATATGGATTGGAATAAGTAATCCAGGTCAAATTGCATGCATAACTAGTTTCCTTGGAATGTTGAGGGTGACACTGGTAAATTGGTCCTGCTGGTCCATCCTCGGTGATGAAGGTTATTTTGTATCAGATTTTATACTTCATCAAAGTCACTAGCTTTGATGGAATTCACTTCTATGTGTGGTAGCATTGTACTCAATTCTAGCCAATCATCCATGTGTAGTGAAAATCAATTTGAATTTAAAACAATTGCAATATGCACTGAAATGACACAGGTAATTATGCACTGATCCTATTTTTCCATGGAGTGTGTACAACCATGTGACAGGATCTATCCTCCAGGAGTCAGTGGACGGAAGTCTCTATGGCGCTGATCACTAAATTCAAAGACATAAGACCTATTTTTTAGAATAAGTTTGACACAGCGTATGATGACAAACATTTGAAGCTGCAACCAGCTCCAGTCTGAAAACCTTTCATTTGTTCGTTGCTTAATGCTCTTCGTAGCAATATTCCAGCAACCGAGTAAATGACAGGAACCAAGAAATGTTTGGGCCAGACAAACCAGTGATTGATATTACAAGCAGCAATGAACAGCCAGGGTACGAAGACATACAACTTCTATTTCTCATCCTGGACCGCGGTGGGCCTTCAGAAATCCAGAATCCCCATGTGGCAATTTGCCCTGAACAAGTGAAGTGCCTTAGACGCGGCCACCCTTGGTGTTAGATTAACTAACATACAAGTACAGGATATACCCTGACTGGGTAAACGGCCAGTTACTGTAGACACTTGACAAACACTTAAACTGAGGATGAAATATTACTTCCCAATAAAAACTACTTTCAGCAGAATATCCTAGTGTTTGTCCACAATACAGCTGGAATGTGAGGAGGGGGAACAAACAATAACAAATAGTCCCTTTACATTGGTAGCTTAGGTTGCAAGTCATTTACAACAAACACATCAGGTTGTATTCCTGTGAAGCAGGCAGATGTTATCCCTGCTGACTTTCACTGGACCTCACATTTCTCAGAAGGTGCTGATTACTTAATGTCCACGCTACAGCCAACAAGCTGCACGAGAACCATCTTTCTGTTCTCTTCAGTAGTTGCCAGTTTTTTTCTGGGGCTTTTCCTGCCGAGGCTTAGGCCATTAATGAAAGGAACTGACTATTAGCAGATACTTTGAGCCTGCTTGATTTGTTGGCAAGACAGATGGTCACAAGATCAATTTATGATCTAAAAGAAATGAAAAAAGTTCAAGTCAAGTTCAAGGAGAGGAGAACAATTGAGAGCCTCATAAATTTGGCCAATTACTTGGAAGGTAGCAGCAGGTAACTAAGAGACTTCCTTTGTAACCAACCAAGATGTGATAGACTTTTCAGAAGCAGACATACCATCAAACAGATACGAACTGTGGTGTTGATTAAAGACGTAAACTGGACAGTTTTCTCTGTTACCACATACTATCCCATCATCCTCAAGTACCAGCAAACCATAGGGATTTTAACTGGATGTATGATCCTGTGTCTTTAGTATGTACTGAAGACACATGAGGGAGGGTGTTTCAGTCTGTGCCAAACTGTTGGAGTCTACTGGACGGAACTTATCTCAAGATGTTTTCACCAAAAAGCAATTTCATTAGATTTGTGTCTCATAGGTGAGGTTTCAGACTGGAGATGGTGTGTCTTCAGCATACATCAAAGCACCTTCAGTGTGTGAGAATATAATGAACCTGTGTACTCATAGGAGCAGAAATCAATGCTGCTGGGGTAGTGTCACAAATACCGCCAGAACAGATGCTGTTTTCCTCATGGTGACCCACTACAGTAACCACATACAACAAACAGGGGGTAGTGTCACAAATACCACCAGAACAGATGCTGTCTTGTCCTCATGCTGACCCACTTCAGTTACCACATACAACAAACAGGGGGTAGTGTCACAAATACCACCAGAACAGATGCTGTAGTCCTCATGCTGACCCACTTCAGTAAGCACATACAACAAACAGGGGGTAGTGTCACAAATACCACCAGAACAGATGCTGTAGTCCTCATGCTGACCCACTTCAGTAACCACATACAACAAACAGGGGGTAGTGTCACAAATACCACCAGAACAGATGCTGTTGTCCTCATGCTGACCCACTTCCGTAACCACATACAACAAACAGGGGGTAGTGTCACAAATACCACCAGAACAGATGCTGTGGTCCTCATGCTGACCCACTTCCGTAACCACATACAACAAACAGGGGGTAGTGTCACAAATACCACCAGAACAGATGCTGTGTTGTCCTCATGCTGACCCACTTCAGTAAGCACATACAACAAACAGGGGGTAGTGTCACAAATACCACCAGAACAGATGCTGTAGTCCTCATGCTGACCCACTTCAGTAACCACATACAACAAACAGGGGGTAGTGTCACAAATACCACCAGAACAGATGCTGTTGTCCTCATGCTGACCCACTTCCGTAACCACATACAACAAACAGGGGGTAGTGTCACAAATACCACCAGAACAGATGCTGTGGTCCTCATGCTGACCCACTTCCGTAACCACATACAACAAACAGGGGGTAGTGTCACAAATACCACCAGAACAGATGCTGTGTTGTCCTCATGCTGACCCACTTCAGTAAGCACATACAACAAACAGGGGGTAGTGTCACAAATACCACCAGAACAGATGCTGTGTTGTCCTCATGCTGACCCACTTCGGTTACCACATACAACAAACAGGGGGTAGTGTCACAAATACCACCAGAACAGATGCTGTAGTCCTCATGCTGACCCACTTCAGTAAGCACATACAACAAACAGGGGGTAGTGTCACAAATACCACCAGAACAGATGCTGTTGTCCTCATGCTGACCCACTTCAGTAAGCACATACAACAAACAGGGGGTAGTGTCACAAATACCACCAGAACAGATGCTGTGGTCCTCATGCTGACCCACTTCAGTAAGCACATACAACAAACAGGGGGTAGTGTCACAAATACCACCAGAACAGATGCTGTAGTCCTCATGCTGACCCACTTCGGTTACCACATACAACAAACAGGGGGTAGTGTCACAAATACCACCAGAACAGATGCTGTGTTGTCCTCATGCTGACCCACTTCAGTAAGCACATACAACAAACAGGGGGTAGTAGTCCCCACCGCTAAATACGAGCATAAAACATGGGAGTGAATGTTGTTTTACATCACAGTCAATCATTTCACAATCCTATCACAACAGCCTTTACATATATATTACATTTCTGGATCAGACAAACCAGGGGTCGACAGCACAAGCAATGATCACCGCTATCATGGATACAATGACACACAATCAGCCAGGTCACACATCTTACAAGAATTGGGTTCTGAGGACCTAGCTATTCCTTTCCTGAAAACCACCGACATGTCAATGAAAGTATGGCATATTGTCAACTCTCCTAATAACGGCAAATTCTTTCTGGACTGATGCAAGAAGAAGTGCATGAAATTTCAGCTGTGGGAACTACAAGGCATGTTAGTTCCTAAGCACCAATCCTTGTCCAAACAACAGAAATGAAGATGAGGACGACAATGATGAATGAATGGTTCCCTGAGATGTTCTGTTCTGGGACAACTTGGCGGTGATGTCATCGTCATCTCTGTACCAATCCTTGTCCAAACAACAGAAATGAAGATGAGGACGACAATGATGAATGAATGGTTCCCTGAGATGTTCTGTTCTGGGACAACTTGGCGGTGATGTCATCGTCATCTCTGTACCAATCCTTGTCCAAACAACAGAAATGAAGATGAGGACGACAATGATGAATGAATGGTTCCCTGAGATGTTCTGTTCTGGGACAACTTGGGACACATGTACCATCAGCACATATAAGGTATGCAGTGACTGCCTGCTTAAAACCTTACCCAACTAAAGCCTGACTAAACCCCCATTGCTCACATCCTTGATGTCTCACCACCGTTTTTGTTACAAACACTAGTTAGCAGAAACCACAGCTAAAACCTAGTATAATAAGTATATGTTAACTACAGCAGGTCAACACTTGACCACAGTTTGCACATCTGCCACCAAACATGTAGGAACAATCTCCTAGCATTATACCATCTGGTCATCTTCCTTCATTGGATGCCCAAATGTTGATGCAAGGTATTCTTCAACAGGCTAAGTTTGGGCAGCATTAGCTGTGCAGATCTCAGGACTAAAAGATATGAAATAATCATTGTATTTAAAAGATGTTTAGGATATAACGTTGAGAGGCTGAAGGTGGGTCCAGTTCAGACTGACAGGGGATCAAAGCGTCTAGCACCCAGATAGCGTGCCGATTACGTCTCAAGCTGCGCTAAATTGAAGGATAACATCTCTCATTAAAACCGAGACCTACATTACAGCAATTTTCCGCAACATCGGTTACATATAGCAAATGCGTCTAAAGTGTCAAACACACAATCCGTCTGCCTGATAATGCTTTGCTCCAAACTTCATGTCATGAGGGGAAAATAAGTTGGTGTGTCTGCTCTGGAGGTTTCAAAAGGTACTTTCATCCTAAATTAATTCTCACATCTATATTCCCATCAATAAATTCAATCAAGTAAAACGTTTGAGGAATTATGAAAACAGCAATTTGAACAAAATTGATTACACTCCTAAACTTTCATTCAACCCAATGTATTTTTGAAACATATAATCCATTCGATTGAATGTGATTCAATTGCTTCTTGTGACCTACTTATCCTCAAGTTGTGGTCGACCCGATATGGTTTCATTTGAATATTCTTTCCCCAACTGTCTCTTTGAGTAGATGGTAGCATCCTCTATATTCTTGATCAACTGATGGAAATAATTCCTCAATCTATAACAAACGATCAAAGTGGACTGTGGTGAATATTGGACAGCGTGCCATTTTAATAGCTTATCTTCCAACTGCATCCCTCATTTGTCGATCACTGTAAATTTACTTTTTTCACATATGAAATATTTGGCATTCTGCATGTCCTTGGAGGAACGATAAGGAACGGGAAATTTCCATAAATGACTTCTGTTGACCAATTCAGAGTTTCATCAGGAGACACAAATGAAATATAGTGGATATTAGAATGATTGATGACTATTATCATAGAGATATAGTTGCATGGTACTTCTGTCCCAATGTCTGCCTCCTACAAGCATGAAGTACTTGGAGTTATTCCTCTAGAAGAAACTCTGCTTGTTGTTTTTTCCTTTCTGAATGCTTCCTTGATTACTGTCTGCCATTATGGCCAGTCACTGATAAGAGTAACAAGAAGTTGGGCTACACTTCATTCCCAGCTGCCTTTGTTGATTGCAAAGAAACCAATGAGCGATGTTCAAATATGGAACTGCAGGTCAGGTTGTATACACTCCATTGTTTTTGAGAGATGGTTACAGACAAATTAGGTTGATCTTGGACAAAAAGAGAATGAATGCAATAGCATCTTTCAAAAACTCTAATTGAACATGGAAATGATGTTTTAATGCAATTATAGATAGTTGAGACAGAAAAAGTGAAACAACATGATGACTGCAAAATATATACACTGAATACAACATTATTGTTTCCGTAGTGGTGACTACTGCAATAGTTCTACAACTAGATTGGCCTTCACACACGTGAGTGAATGGTGAACAAGGCCACAGTCAGCAATATTCCAGCTTTACCATGGTGGCTTGTAAATAATCAAGTCTGGATCGGACAATCCAGTGACTGAAAGCAACAATCCACAACAAGTGGAGCCACAACAAGTTGGAGCATGGTGACACACAGTCTGACAAGTCATGGAGCCGGACAGCTTGACCCCAACTTCAATACACAAGACCAGCCACTGGGGACCTCATGTGACTCCTCCAGGGCTCTGCTTCACCATGGGACTTACTTACCTTGGGGCATGTGACTTCATTCTGTTGGACCAAGATGAGGGCGGAAGCAATGAGAGCTCCTTGCCGGACATAGTTGATGGGGTCTTGGACCATGGGTTCCAGCAGTGTCATCGCTTCCTGGAAAATACAACACAAGGTGTCTCACAGTCACATTATAATCATGTGCTCATCATGTCTGTCACAAAATCCTAGAAAACAAGACATTTATGATGTGTCCTCTGAGTAAGAAGCATACCATAAGTAATGGTACCATCAGTATACATATGTACCATCAGTACACATATGTACAATCAGTATATATATGTACCATCAGTACATACATGTACCATCAGTACACACATGTACCATCAGTATATATATGTACCATCAGTATACATATGTACCATCAGTATACATATGTACCATCAGTATATATATATGTACCATCAGTACACATATGTACCATGAGTATATATAGGTACCATCAGTACACATACGTACCATCAGTATATATACGTACCATGAGTATACATATGTACCATGAGTATACATATGTACCATGAGTATACATATGTACCATGAGTATACATATGTACCATGAGTACACATATGTACCATGAGTACACATATGTACCATCAGTACACATACGTACCATCAGTACACATATGTACCATCAGTATATATATGTTCCATCAGTACACATATGTACCATCAGTACACACATGTACCATCAGTATATATATGTACCATCAGTACACATATGTACCAGGTGTATACATATGTACCATGAGTACACATGTACCATCAGTACATACATGTACCATCAGTACACACATGTACCATCAGTACATACATGTACCATCAGTACACACATGTACCATCAGTACACACATGTACCATCAGTACACACATGTACCATCAGAACACATGTACCATCAGTACATACATGTACCATCAGTACACACATGTACCATCAGTACATACATGTACCATCAGTATATATATGTACCATCAGTACACACATGTACCATCAGTACAAATGTACCATCAGTACATACATGTACCATCAGTACACACATGTACCATCAGTACATACATGTACCATCAGTACATACATGTACCATCAGTACACACATGTACCATCAGGGGGGGCTCTGTACCATCAGTACACACATGTACCATCAGTACACATATGTACCATCAGTACACACATGTACCATCAGTACACACATGAACCATCAGTACACATATGTACCATCAGTACACATGTACCATCAGTACACACATGTACCATCAGGGGGGGCTCTGTACCATCAGTACACACATGTACCATCAGTACACATGTACCATCAGTACACACATGTACCATCAGTACACATATGTACCATGATCTGAACTAATAGTTTTTGCCTTTCAGACATGTGCAAGTCTAATTTACAGTGTCAGGTGAATATTTCACATTGGCTGTCCAAGGACATTAGACCCTGAATGAGCTTCAATTGGCTCATCTACACACAAGAGTACATGGTGATGCTTCTTGACAGCTTGGTGACAGAAGACAGGCACGACCTACAGAGCCCCCCCCCCTCTCCTTCCCCCCACCCCCAATCAATATCACCTACCACCAATTAGCCTGTCAGCTGGAAGTGGCTGCAAGTTCTACACACATCACTTGCACTCTAAAAGACAAACACCAGGAAAGACTATTCCAGTGATTGTCCCTGTGCACAGGCTGCTATCAAACCCCAAACAAGCTTACACCAGGGAAGATTACAGTTGAGAAGTAGGTTGTGGTTCATCTGTGTTGTACTGATGCGCGAGAGTATGATCTAAGAGGGACTGACACCTTTCTTAATGTTAATACCGTACACCATTTTCTGACCAGAAACAAACTTTAGGGGCCTGTCCCTGGCCAGACAGAACTATGAGTATACAAATGGTTTACATATTGCCCCAGAGACCTGACCCAAACTGAGACATCCCCAATGACCTAGATATTTGTCCTTATGACCTAGATATGCTTTCTCATGTCCTAATTGTCCATCATAAGATGTAGATATCCATCCTTTGACAAGACGCTAAGGCTACACCTGTGCCCATATGACACCTTAGACACCTGACACCAGAGACCCTAAACTTAGATGCTAAGACACCTGTCAATGACCTTGACAACCAACCCTCATGGCAAAGGTTCTTGATCCAAATGTTTGTCTCTTTGACTTAGACATTTGTCCATACCTGCTATGCTTTTGTATAATGCCTGACGCAACTGTTCCAGTGCCTGACTGAGACACCTGATCCACACTATGACCTATTAATCTGCACCACGACTAAGACACCTGTCTTATTGCTACCCTCCAGGTGTCTACATGTGTCAGAATGTGTCTAGTTCTCCAATATCCTCTAGTCATTGACAAAGCAATTTCCATCAACTTTGCTTGATTTTCCAGCTCAACAGTCTAAGTGGCATGTCAGGATATTGGCCCAGGATGGCTGCAAGAATGAAATTGTCTAAGAGGGGACCACAATTATTTCCAACAGGTCCCATGGGAGAAATCATAGGCAACTTTTCATGTAACTGCAATGCATTATTTTTTGCCCAGTTAATAGACACAAAAGGGTGGATGGTACTGCAACAGCGCTCTCGATATTACTACAGTAAAAGTGCCATTACTCATTTACTCGAAACAGATCTCACTCCCGGCAAGGTCATTGTGATGAAGCTTCCTCCATCATCCTCCGTAACTTAAAATGTCAATTTGATAAGTAATGCTGTAATGCTATTATGGCCAGTATTCCATTACCTGGGTCTCGCTCAGGGAATCACAATAGGTTCGTACTGTGCTCAAACAAACGCCAATACAAGTTTCTTGTGGAGACAAATTAAATTGTTGACAACGTAATCATTTATATCCCAAACCGGCCAATCAAACCTTTCAAGAAGGGGCAAATAAATACAAAGTAGAAGCCAAAATTGAATAAAACATATTTATTGTGTTTCTAGGCATCCAAATTACACAAACATTGGAAGAAGATGGCATCCCAAATTAATATATTTCACTCTATCCTTACATTCAAAATTGAAAATGTAGTTTGAAGTAATTTGTTTATGACATTTTTCTTTCTGAGGGATTACTTCTGAAATGAAATAGATTCCATCAAGATAAAAAAAAGTTGTACTAGCATGTAATTTCCCCAGTTTCTATCAATGTACATCTGCCGATTAAAAATACCAAATCCAATGTACTGAATGCATCAAGTACAATGTTCCCTCACAGTGAGGATCAGCATGTGGGTGAATGTGTGAATGTTGTTTTATGCCAGCAATAGTTCCAATGTTTGAAAACAGACTTTAGGACCTGTTGGTGCATAACTAGGAAATAAACATTAAGTGTTTTCAGAATTGTCAGTATTTAATTCAAAAGTATCATAATTTAACAAGTCTTGCACATCGAATACACAAGAACAGCCAGAAATCTGTCGTAACATAATGTTGACCAACACAGTACATACAACAGTTATCAGTACTTGTCTTAACTACAGCACACCATCTCTCCAAAATACTGCTGCAACACATGACATCATTTGTCTCCTGACAAGTCACCAGCCTGAGGATGCAGAGAAGCTTCACCTGGACTTAACGTGTTCTCATAACTTGTAATCAAGCTCAATACACTGCAATGTTTCAGGCAATACAAGATATTTTCCTGGTGACATTCATTTCCATTCCACCTATCTTGACTTCCTCTAGGCATGTATGGATGCACATGGAAACATTTACCATCACACCCTGGCCCAAGACATACACTATGGCAGATACATATATACGGTGCACATCGTGAGAAGCTAAACAAATGTATATACAAGACCACAAAAGAGTTGTCTGTGTGTCTTATCACTGTTTCCTGCTGGATGAGGCATGTACACAACAGATGATGGGAGTTGTTGTTGCCAGACTGGTCAGGACATTACAGGCAGACAAGAAACAAGCCTCTGCTCAACCCGACTTACTTCTTAGGCAATCCGTATTTGTTATGTGTGTTTCATGTCAAACCTCAACCAGGAAGACAGCGGTAGTCAGGACAAAAAAATAAAAATAATAAAAAATAAAATAAAATGTTTTTCACGAACAGTGTAACTTATTTTGGCATTTTAAAGTTTAGAACACTGTAGAGTGAAATACAAATGTATGTCACTATTCGGTGTCTCGCTCTGAGAGTATGGGTTCGAATCCCGCATGGGACTCTACAACAAAAGTACTAGAAATGGTACTTTACAATAAAGCAATTGTAATCCCAAATAAAACAATATGAAAGTCTGCATGTGAAGGGGTGATTTGAACACAGTTTAATATTATTTGGTGAATTCAAGGGGCTTTACATATTCTATATAAATGTTAATAAAAGCGACAAAACCCTTGCCACATTTACAAGAAATTCTCACTAAAATCAGAGTCCATTGCACAATTCTGACTATATCATGAGCAGCGCCTACAACTCATGAAATAGTGATGATACCAGGTTTTCGCGAAAGGGTGAGCGTATCCTGCCCCACCGGTGGCACATCACAAACACATGCAAATACATGTCAATTCTTCACCTCACAAAACACGAGGAACATAAGGTACAAGTAACACTAAGGGACTGGATCAGACATTGTTTTGTCACTGATGCGCCAATAAGAAATGTCCTATACATAACACTTTTTAAAAGCTTTACTTAAGTGCAAATATATAAGTGCAACCAACTCCTGACCCCTCCCCTTCCAAGTCCCTGCATACTTGTATTAATATCAACAATCGTGGGAAACGACTATTTAATTAATATAGCTGAAGAAAGATAAAACTGACCTGAATTTTTACGAGTGCGCAACAAGTATTTTTTATCACATTGGGGGCATATATTTCCACAGTGGCAGGGAAAATTGAGATAAGAAAACTTTTGATTATTTCATGTCAGAATGATAATATAGGGCGGGCAGGGGATGGGGAACAGAAAAATGTGGACTGCCTTAGACTTCTTTCCTACTTCACTCCCACCTAATTTTACTTTCAAACCATATTTCTCTGTTACATAAGTGTTCACACATTAGGAATTAACTGAACCTGACAAATCTTACACTCTTACAACTTATGAAAGAAGCAACACTAGATGTTTGCCCCAAACTTGTAATTTGCTGAATGCAATGAATAATCATGAACATACAAATGAGTCTTAGTAAGTTAATCTTTTATTTATACAATTGCAAAATGAAACCTTTTGTCTCTCCATCATGTAATTTGCAGTACAATTTATTTCATGATGCATGGGCAATAATATTTTATGAAATATTCATATAAGATTTCTCATTCATAATGTACAGTCAACATTATCATATCTCCAAGGCAACTCTGAAGAGCCTGAAAGTCAAATGAAAACTTGATCTCATATCACCCAATACCAGTTGCACATCTATATTGACATTTAACCACTGTCCCATTCTTCTTGAAATGTAAACATACAAGCGACTTCATAACCTCCCTGTCTGACTACATGACCTAATTGTCTTACTACATCATACATGACCTCCCTGTCTGACTACATGGCCTCCCTGTCTGACTACATGGCCTCCCTATCTGACATGACCTCCCTGTCTGACTACATGACCTCCCTGTCTGACTACATGACCTCCCTGTCTGTCTACATGACCTCCCTGTCTGACTACATGACCTCCCTGTCTGAGTACATGACCTCCCTGTCTGACTACATGACCTCCCTGTCTGTCTACAGGACCTCCCTGTCTGTCTACATGACCTCTCTGTCTGACTACATGACCTCCCTGTCTGACTACATGATCTCCCTGTCTGACTACATGGCTCACCTGTCTGACTACATGGCCTCCCTATCTGACTACATGACTTCCCTGTATGACTACATGACTTCCCTGTCTGACTACATGACCTCCCTGTCTGACTACATGACTTCCCTGTCTGACTACATGACTTCCCTGTCTGACAACATGACCTCCCTGTCTGACTACATGACCTCCCTGTCTGACTACATGTCCTCCCTGTCTGACTACATGACCTCCCTGTCTGACTACATGATCTCCCTGTCTGACTACATGACTTCCCTGTCTGACAACATGACCTCCCTGTCTGACTACATGACTTCCTTGTCTGACTACATGACCTCCTTGTCTGACTACATGACCTCCATGTCTGACTGTGGGCACCATGTCAGGACCATGTTTTAGTACATCCCCTCCCTGCCCGACTACATGAGCTCCATGTCTGACTGTGGGCACCATGTCAGGACCATGTTTTAGTACATCCCCTCCCTGTCCGACTACATGACCTCCCTGTCTGACTACATGAGCTCCATGTCTGACTGTGGGCACCATGTCAGGACCATGTTTTAGTACATCCCCTCCCTGTCTGACTACATCCCCTCCCTGCCTGACTACATGAGCTCCATGTCTGACTGTGGGCACCATGTCAGGACCACGTTTTAGTACATCCCCTCCCTGTCTGACTACATGACCTCCATGTCTGACGGTGGGCACCATGTCAGGACCATGTTTTAGTACATGACCTCCCTGTCTGACTACATGGCCTCCCTGTCTGACTACATGACCTCCCTGTCTGACTACATGACCTCCCTGTCTGACTACATGAGCTCCATGTCTGACTGTGGGCACCATGTCAGGACCATGTTTTAGTACATCCCCTCCCTGTCCGACTACATGAGCTCCATGTCTGACTACATGACCTCCCTGTCCGACTACATGGCCTCCCTGTCTGACTACATGACCTCCCTGTCTGACTGTGGGCACCATGTCAGGACCATGTTTTAGTACATCCCCTCCCTGTCTGACTACATGAGCTCCATGTCTGACTGTGGGCACCATGTCAGGACCATGTCAGGACCATGTTTTAGTACATCCCCTCCCTGTCTGACTACATGAGCTCCATGTCTGACTGTGGGCACCATGTCAGGACCATGTCAGGACCATGTTTTAGTACTTCCCCTCCCTGTCTGACTACATGAGCTCCATGTCTGACTGTGGGCACCATGTCAGGACCATGTTTTAGTACATCCCCTCCCTGTCTGACTACATGAGCTCCATGTCTGACTACATGACCTCCCTGTCAGACTACATGGCCTCCCTGTCTGACTACATGACCTCCCTGTCTGACTTTGGGCACTATGTCAGGACCATGTTTTAGTACATCCCCTCCCTGTCTGACTACATGGCCTCCCTGTCTGAATACATGGCCTCCCTGTCTGACTACATGGCCTCCCTGTCTGACTACATGGCCTCCATGTCTGACTACATGACCTCCCTGTCCGACTACATGAGCTCCATGTCTGACTGTGGGCACCATGTCAGGACCATGTTTTAGTACATCCCCTCCCTGTCTGACTACATGGCCTCCCTGTCTGACTACATGGCCTCCCTGTCTGACTACATGAGCTCCCTGTCTGACTACATGAGCTCCCTGTCTGACTACATGAGCTCCATGTCTGACTGTGGGCACCATGTCAGGACCATGTTTTAGTACATCCCCTCCCTGTCTGACTACATGACCTCCCTGTCTGACTGCATGACCTCCATGTCTGACTGTGGGCACCATGTCAGGACCATGTTTTAGTACATCCCCTCCCTGTCTGACTACATGGCCTCCCTGTCTGACTACATGACCTCCCTGTCTGACTACATGACCTCCCTGTCTGACTACATGACCTCCATGTCTGACTGTGGGCACCATGTCAGGACCATGTTTTAGTACATCCCCTCCCTGTCTGACTACATGGCCTCCCTGTCTGACTACATGACCTCCCTGTCTGACTACATGACCTCCCTGTCTGACTACATGACCTCCATGTCTGACTGTGGGCACCATGTCAGGACCATGTTTTAGTACATCCCCTCCCTGTCTGACTACATGACCTCCATGTCTGACTGTGGGCACCATGTCAGGACCATGTTTTAGTACATCCCCTCCCTGTCTGACTACATGAGCTCCCTGTCTGACTACATGAGCTCCCTATCTGACTACATGACCTCCCTGTCTGACTACATGAGCTCCATGTCTGACTGTGGGCACCATGTCAGGACCATGTTTTAGTACATCCCCTCCCTGTCTGACTACATGGCCTCCCTGTCTGACTACATGACCTCCCTGTCTGACTACATGACCTCCCTGTCTGACTACATCCCCTCCCTGTCTGACTACATGAGCTCCATGTCTGACTGTGGGCACCATGTCAGGACCATGTTTTAGTACTTCCCCTCCCTGTCTGACTACATGACCTCCATGTCTGACTGTGGGCACCATGTCAGGACCATGTTTTAGTACTTCCCCTCCCTGTCATGTTCCTGTCTTGTTACACAAGCGCTGATATTCACTCTTCAATGGCAGGTCTGTGTGGAAATGTTCAAGATGACAAGACCTCAGGTGTTAGATAACTTGCTGTTTTTACCTAACAGACAGAAATGACCTAATTAACATTCTGAAATCTTCCTTGCAGTTGCATTTCCAACCTCACAAACATGCCATATCTAACAAAGCTCAGGTGTGAGGAATACATATTGAATGTAACTGACAAAAAATAAAATAAGGTGGGACCACACTATGATTGCTTTATGAAAACAACTCCAAGATAAAACAATCTACATATGCCTTTGATGTTGATGTGCAAGCAACGCTCTCTTGCAGTCTATGGATAGGAAAACATATTACATTCTTAAAACTAAAAATAAACAAAGTAAGCTTTGGAAGTATGGCTTCAGTGAGTGAGTGAGTGAGTGAGTGAGTGAGTGAGTGAGTGAGTCAGGGATTGGGAGGGTCAGAGTGAGTGAGTGAGTGAGTGAGTCAGGCCTTAGGAGGGTCAGAGTGAGTGAGTGAGTCAGGGATTGGGAGGGTCAGAGTGAGTGAGTGAGTGAGTGAGGCATTAGAATGGTCAGAGTGAGTGAGTGAATGAGGCAGGGATTGGGAAGGTCAGAGTGAGTGAGTGAGTCAGGGATTAGGAGAGTCAGAGTGAGTGAGTGAGTGAGGCAGGAATTGGGAAGGTCAGAGTGAGTGAGTGAGTGAGTGAGTGAGTGAATGAGGCAGGAATTGGGAAGGTCACAGTGAGTGAGCTGATTCTCTTAAGCTGCTGCTGATAGACAACTGAAACTGGCCCAGGCAAACCAGTGATTGATGGCATGAACAACTGTCCTTAGCAATGTATCTCAGTGAGATGCAAACAGCCAGGTCACAATTTGCCCTCTCTGATGTCAGACACATTCAACAATTGGTACTGAGTATCTGTTCTGACCTAGAATCCCCATGAAGGAAATACTCTTTGATTTTTCAACCAACTTAAACTTTAAAAAGTTCAAACATAGTGCTTCAACAAGTATCCCTGTACACAAATCACCAATCACCAATCACCATAGCTGACTGAGCCATCAAGTACTCATGTTTCCCTGTCACGGGGATCGTGTCATCAGTTGAACTAACAGCAGTGACAGTATAATTCACTTCATCACACCAACCTCCTGGTGTTTATAGTGATGAGTAGGTGCCATGGATGGTACACCTATCTGTGCAGAATACTTAGTCTCAACTTGGAAGAGTCAACGTAAGAAGGCATTTTTATCTATCAAGATGTTATAATAAGAAAAACTAGATGAGGCGACATAGGGGCGGCCGTGTGTCATATCGACTTCTGAAACTTCCAACCCAACCATTACAGGATGATATATGTATTTGAAGGCAGTCAGCTATTGAAGCTCACCTTGAAATTATCATACATCAAGATCGTATCAGATTATGTGATCACTTTTATTAGTTTTAACATTTTACTTGGTCCACAATGTCTTTACTGCTTCGGCCAAAGGCTGATAGCACTCAATCAGACAATCAATAGATCACAGGAAGGAATAATTCAAGATATATGGAATAGAAATCCAATTTATTTATGTGAGGCAGACATTACATAATCTAGTTTCTGTGTGATTAGCTGACAGAAACTGGATTCAAAATAAGCACTGCAACATAAAATTGCACATAAAATCACTTTAATGACAACTAAATCTAGCAATTTGTTAATATCACAAGAGTGTTTCTTGTCATTAAACTATGAATCAGCCACAGTGGAACTGAAACCTATGAAGACAATAGTGACTTCAGCAACATTCCAGTATGATGACTACAGGGAACAAGGCGTCAGTGAAACAGGGCTAACATAGACTGGAACAGTATTCCAGTCACATCACGCTGTATCGACTTGTAGTGGGAGGAAAGCCTAAAGTGATATAGGTCTTACACGTTTACCACTTTGGTGAGCCCAATGAGCATGTGTCAGCGAGTCTGACCACCCAATCCCGTTAGTCGCCTTTTACGGCAAGCATGGGTTGCTGAAGACCTATTCTACCCAGGATCTTCACAGGTCAGCTTGTAGTGGGAGGAAAGCCCAAAGTGATATAGGTCTTACACGTTTACCACTTTGGTGAGCCCAATGAGCATGTGTATGGTGCTGACAAACCAAGAAAAACATCCGAGTGAATCCTGGACTTAAACAATATACACAAACTCAAGTACAAAATCGTGTTAAACATGTTTCTTCCTGCATGTGATTTCTCTACAGTCACAAATGCCATACCACCTTTCAGTCAGTATATCAGATATGAAAATCTCATTAGAGGATTGGAGCTATTTGTAAACTGCATCATTTATTAACAGAGTTAAGACTGCCGGCACCCAGGTGAGCTTCCCGCTCCTATTTCATTCCGCCTTCTTACTGGAACCGAGCGGCCCTTTGGGGAGAATTCAGTTCCATCTTATGCTGCAGTAGATAACGTAATCAGGAAGGGAAGATTTGTTGGCGATATACCCCTGACCTCCAACATGCCCAGCCCCGCTCAAGTCCCCAGTCTGCTCTCCACTTCACATCATTAACCTTATCATACATGGCTCAGGGTAAAGGGAGGTCACTCTGACATCAAATTCAAATGCGCCATAGATGTATAGTATGTATGATGGATGGTATCTTACTCAAGATGTTTGAAGTTCTTTCAGTGTGTGTGCCTGTACAGGACATTTTTATCCAGACATGAAATATTCATCTGTCCATAAATAATTTGTTTCGCTACTTCCATGGGAACAAACATTGAGAGCGGCTGAATCTTTTGAATCAGCAAAACACTTGACAGTTTCTTGAGGATTTCCTTGTTACATTAGCACACGAATCAACTATTATTCTAGCCATGCCAACTTGACAACACATTTTAAACCCAAATTAAACCATAGCAATGTATCAATGGTTTTAGCAATCAATCTCAGGACCCATACTGATCTGCTATTTCACAGCACAATTCCATGCAACTGAATTCCCATCCACAAGTGCCAAAATAAATGTATTGAGAATCCGAGTCCTGTGACAACATATGGTTACTATTATTCTACTGACAATTCATTTGGATTACCTTAACCAAAAGTCATGAAAACATTTACATACAATGTGTACCTCCATATAACATGGGAGAAACCAAACTTGGTCTTCACTATTTATGCAAAAATATGACAGTTTTATTACAGCTGTAAGTTCGAGTTTAATGATATCCCACAGAAAGAGACCTAAACCAGAACCACTGTGATTCAATAGTTACACTCCGCATATATTGAATTCATTGCTTGTATGTTGGTCTGAATTACTGCAACACATACCTTCTCTCGATGTCAGTGTTTCACCAGTGTGATCATAGCAAAAATATGAAACTATCATCAAAAGCAACATTTTAGAGCTCTTGAATTGAAAATGTCAATCCCTTCAAGATGAACAGGCACACAAACTTTTTCATAATATGACAAAATAGGTTAAAACAGAAAAGGAATTGAAGAACAGCCTTGAACACTTTCCCTACGCCTATACAGGTGAGCTATTCAGTGGAACCCCCAGCTTATGTTATGGCAGTATAACTGAGACTAACACAAGACTGCTGTCCTTAGAGCAGGTGAGCTATTCACTGGAACCCCCAGCTTGTGTTATGGCAGTATTACTGAGACTAACACAAGACTGCTGTCCTTACAGCAGGTGAGCTATTCACTGGAACCCCCAGCTTGTGTTATGGCAGTATAACTGAGACTAACACAAGACTGCTGTCCTTAGAGCAGGTGAGCTATTCACTGGAACCCCCAGCTTGTGTTATGGCAGTATTACTGAGACTAACACAAGACTGCTGTCATTAGAGCAGGTGAGCCCAGCATATGGTGGAACTCCCACACAGACTGCTGGTACCTGATCATCACGCAGTAGTACACCAGAGCAATTTAAGCTGATTGTGTTACCACACTCTTCGTAATCATCAAAACATGCCAGAAATAAGCAAAGCTGAACAAGCATGCCTGCTCTGTCACACTTGGCTAGTTTGACGATGAGTTTGCATGTCCTCCACACACAAATAATACTTTCTGACATCTGGAAGAGTGGGCTCACCAATCATCCAGCATCCTCATCAACAATATGAGCACAGGTAAAGGTCAGTCCACATTGATATGCCTCATGTCAAACTGAAATGGTCCTCATCTAAACATAAATTCTGCTGATATGTATCAAGCAGGACTTAAACATCTCAAAAGCTATTCATCTTCAGTAACGTGTCATGACAACTTTCCTTTGCATCCTGCAAATGGAGGACCACCAATGACTGGATTGTTACAACATGAAGGTTCACCCAGAAGAGTGGAAAGATGGTGTATGCTGACATCACAAAGACCAGGATATGATTCCAGGCAATCACTTGAATAATGAATTACATATCAGCAAATTGTTGGGGGGAAAGCCAAAGGCAGACAACAAATAAACACAGAAGATTGGATTAGGTGTGTGACATATATTTTCCCTATTTTGAAACCAGCCCCCATCACACTATTCATTGGCTTTCATCGTCCCTGACTGCAGGAGACTCATAATGTCAACCATTGGTTTGCCTGACCCAGATTTGATTATTTACAGGCAGCCTTGATACAGCTGGAATATTGCTGACTGCAGCAAAAACAGCAACAAACAAACAAATCACACCTTTTCCAGTCCGATTCTAAAGCTGTGTTACAGGCCAGAAGCACTGTGAGTGACTTAGAGAATAACCAACACACAATGAGGCGTAAAGGTTTATGTGTCTCAAGTGAAACAATCCCGTACAATAATCATTCTCAAGGGACAGAGGGTCCTTGTTCTGGATTTCAAGCAGGTAATTATAACATGTCAAACAATCAAAGAGGAAGGTTCTCTGATGTAACATGATCTATATGTCACACTGTGAATTGATGATAATGTAAGATCATACATTGTTCTCAATGATGCTGTGGCCCTAGTTTGCCATCCAACAGTCCAGCACGTGAGTGAGTGAGTGAGTGAGTGAGTGAGTGAGTGAGTGAGTGAGTGAGTGAGTGAATTGGGTTGAACACCGCTTTTAACAGTATTCCAGTTATATCATGGCATTTCAGCTTTAAATGTGGGAGGAAAGCCCGAAATGATGCAGGTCTCAGACGTTTACCACTTTGGTGAAACCCACGAGCACGGGTATGGTGCTGACAAACCAAGAAACATAATTGGGGCGACCCGGGATTCGATCCCACTATCATAGGTTTCTTTCACAGCAAATTGGGCGCCTTAGACGACTGGGCCACCCGTGCCCCCTCCACAGCAAGAGGGTATGATGACACACTAAACAACTCATTCCAGCTGCTCACCAAAGTACTTTCAATAGTCAGTCACCATAGTGGACACATCCCAATGTTAGTGACCTTTTATGCTTGGTCATAAGACGTATTCTGGCCCAGAACTAGGCTATCGGGGGATGTAAATAAGAGATATATGACTTAATGGTTGGATCTGTGGCCTAAAGCCAATTTCAGGTCTATGTCTTCATGTCATAATTACTGCCTTATGGGAAACTTGCTGGAACTGCAAATCAGTCCCAAGAGATCTCCCCTTTAAAGATGGGGTTAGGAATACATAAAAAGAAAGAAAGAAATGGTCACAAATAACATATGCCGGGCTAATATCTGTTGATGTGTTTGTTCAAAATATTTCACACAACTTATGACACATTTAACATTGAAGTCTCAAAGAATTAGAATTCTAACCAAACAATATGCCAGGAAATCTCCACATGTCAAATTTGCTGTTACTCTATTTTGAGCAGTGACCCAAAGAGTTCCACCTCCATGTTTATGTGACTGCTTTGACTCTCAGTCTGAGGAGTGGTAATGGCAGTCAGACAAGGGGATTCACAGGAGTGTCTGCTCCGCTGACATCAATCAAGAAAGTACAGAAAAAAGAGTCACTGTCAATTCCAATTTGATGTGCCAGTGAAGCCCATATTTGATAGAACCTTTTGATCGTGTCCTGGAAGTGTGTAATTGAAGATGATGTACAACTAGCAGGTAGTTATGGAATTTATTCCTGTTGTTAGATCCAAGTAACCTTGTAATGGTATTACCAACACAAACACAGAGCAATTAACATTACTGTGGAAGCATTGGGCTACACCTGATCGTTATAAGGATACAAGGAAGTTCTCATTGCTCAAGAAAGACAAATGGTAGTTTGGCGAGTTAAATTACACTTCCCTTACAATGACAATGGACATATTCTATAAGTAAAGATAAACCCACCTAAAGCCTGGAGATCCCAAACCATTAGTTTTGAGGAATGAGCAACAGATTTATGGACATTCTGCTTCACTGTAGAGGAATAATACCTGAAAGTCAAGGTCATCCTTGTTTGGGTCTAATTTATGTTGCTCGTATCACATCTGTCAACACTGTATGACACACATCACTACATCAAATCACTTCTAGTACACAGCTGCTTCTGTAGTAAATCTACTTGTGTACGTCATACATGTAGTAGAGATAATAAATGCTCCAGAATTCCTGAGAGACCTGTCAGAGGGGTAAAAAATATGGAAAAGAGAATCCTAGTTTAAGAAACACCACAGGCATCTGACAGCTGGGCAATGGAAGTCCTGACCAGACTTTACTGGTTGCACCCATTCAAGGGACTGAAACCTGGGTCTTCCACAAGAGACATGTTTGTGATGTCAGGGATGATTTTAGGACAGGGTGGGTACTTACTGCATGATCAGAGTGCAGTACAGACCTGATGGGGAACAAGAGACATGTTTGTGATGTCAGGGATGATTTTAGGACAGGGTGGGTACTTACTGCATGATCAGAGTGCAGTACAGACCTGATGGGGAACAAGAGACATGTTTGTGATGTCAGGGATGATTTTAGGACAGGGTGGGTACTTACTGCATGATCAGAGAGCAGTACAGACCTGATGGGGAACAAGAGACATGTTTGTGGTGTCAGGGATGATTTTAGGACAGGATGGGTACTTACTGCATGATCAGAGTGCAGTACAGACCTGATGGGGAACAAGAGACATGTTTGTGATGTCAGGGATGATTTTAGGACAGGGTGGGTACTTACTGCATGATCAGAGTGCAGTACAGACCTGATGGGGAACAAGAGACATGTTTGTGATGTCAGGGATGATTTTAGGACAGGATAGGTACTTACTGCATGATCAGAGTGCAGTACAGACCTGATGGGGAACAAGAGACATGTTTGTGATGTCAGGGATGATTTTAGGACAGGGTGGGTACTTACTGCATGATCAGAGTGCAGTACACTCATTACTCACCTGCTATTTAATCAAGAAAGAAGTAAGCCTAAGCAATAACAAAAATGCTTCGATCAGGGGGAAAAACTGTAAACTAGCCCATTAAACATGATTATTAAAAAAAACAAAAAATAGATTATGGGCAACACCTGTTGGCAAGAGCAGTTGTATTTTCCCTTAATTCTCCTCAATAACTACATGTGTGCTGCATGTGGGAGCAGGCATAGCCTTGAGAAGAAGCTCCCACTTGGTATGCATGCCCAATTAGCATCAGCCGTCACAACATCATCATATGGATGCCTCCTCCCACTACCCCCAGCCAAAGGTGGTTTGAGGAAGAAAAAAACACTGACGGATGCGTAGAATTGATTTGGCTAATTTTATTATCTTCTTGTGCACACATTGAGAATTTTAACTGTCACGCTTGTTGTGATTGAAGTATGTCGAGGAATCTCACAAACAACTTACTGAGCTTTTCAACAAATCCAAGGGACAGAAAGCACTTTCTGCTTTTTATGAGTTGGATGCAAAGCTCTCGAAGTATGAACAATTTTTGAACCAACTGTCAGCCTGCATCTTTTTGGCAGACAGACAGTACTTGTGAAAAGGAAAACAAATTGCATCTACATATCTGCCAGATACACTCTCGACACTTCATCATGTTTCATTGTACTATGACAGAATCTGCCCAGACTTGAGAGTGATTTCATATTCCTCATAAGCGCATCCACCACAAATGAGAATTTGACGATATTGTGCAACTTGTAAAAACAGCATGGTGCTGCTATTACAATCACCTGCTGAAGATCTTGCACTGTCCATTAAACCAGCTAGGAAATAATAAAATCCAGGAATGCTTTTTTGATACTTAGACTAAAATCAAATAGAAATGAAACCTTGATTTTCTTCCCAGTCCCCAGCTGTTTGTGAAAGTGCTCTCTTTAACATCATGACTGATTGTAATATTCATGCTACATTTACACAAAGGTCCCACCGACTTCCAACAAACTTAACACTCATTAAGCTAAACCAATCACATCCAAATAGGAAAGATACATCGATTTGTTGATTAGAGTGATCTTAATGCACTACTTACTGATGGAAGACAACTATTTTCTTACTAAATTGTAGACAATAGAGGAGTCAACAATTCATTTTGAAATTCCTATGTTTTTATTCCCAATAACCAACCAACCAACCAAGTGGTATGCAATCAACAATTGTATTACAAAATTAACTAGGTTTACAAATCACTACAAATTACTGCTCATCAATTACAATGGCAGTACACAATAGAGTGGTAGGACAATATTCAATGGCAGTACACAATAGAGTGGTAGTACAATATTCAATGGCAGTACACAATAGAGTGGCAGTACAATATTCAATGGCAGTACACAATAGAGTGGTAGTACAATAGTCAATGGTAGTATAAAACATGATGGCGGTGGTCAGTATCTAATACAAAACTACAGTGGTGACAGCTAAAGTCAGTGAGAACAGTAGATTCACCCAGCGGCGACAGTGGTCAAGCTTCCAAGATGGGCCCAGGCAGGGATTTGGGGTGAAGAGTGATCCTCACAAGAAAGCTGGTTCAGATGTGATGAAATGCGTGAGAGATACAAGAGGCTCTTGTCCCTTTATATGCAGCCTAACTCGCTACTGGAAAGTTCCACATAGTGACATCACAACATAGAATATTCTCCATGTTTCTATAACACACGATCACAGTCCACGGTATTCTGGATCGGAGGTTTACACACCACACTAGCATCTAAATATAGTAACTTCCTGAAGACCGATCACATTAAATAGTACTACATTCCTGACGACTAATCACTGTCCAAACACAATGCAATGAGCGTCTACCGAATCTCAACAGAAACAATGTAACTATATAACAATGTAATAGCTACAATCATTGTTCAACAATAAAATACACTGCCACATAACACAAGCCAGGGCAAGAAAAAAAACTCAAACATCAATGACGTCATGTTGTCATGAAAAATATTTGACCTCGAAAGAATTCATAAATTCAGTAATGAAAAACCCGACACACAGCAAACAAACATTTGTCTGTTCATTTACCTTGGTTCCTCTGAATACCATTCAAGTGTGGACAGTACAATTATGAACATGTGACCTGGTTTAACACTTGGCTCCAAGTCATGTGCATTGTAGAGGCACCAGATTACCAGCATCAAAGACTTATACTACCAAGGATTACAAACAGGAATTAATGGTAAAAGGCTGCCGTGGCAAGTGTGTAATTTACCCATAACCCTCACATTAAGGGCGTAGATCAGAGGGAGTACTTAAAGAAAGCTTCAGGATTTAAAGCCAGGAAAATCCTTCCATTCAGCTTTATAGCAGGTTTTAACTTTTTCTTGTTATCTTGCAACCAGACTATTCTCGTAACATAACATCTAAAATAATTATCGCTCTTAAAAATTAAGACAATGCCGGCTTTTTTCCCCCAATGGCATATTTTCGCAACACAACGAGGCAATTATTTTAAGTGTTGTTAGAAGAGAACCTTACTACAAGTCAGTCAATTATGGGAGATAAATATGAGTACACTCAAGCTTTGGCCCACTCTCTTCAACAGGTGCAAGCCTCCATTCCTTTTATAACTCAACAGGTACTTGGCAGCTGTGTTGAAATATCCATAAAAGACACTCATGATAGGTAGCATCTGCTTACAAACCAGAATTGACAAAACATATATATTTTCAGATTACAAGTATGATCCATCTGTCTCAAACAATCAAAGAAACGTGATGGCAAATTTGAAATGTGAATTTTTACTTAACACAAATCAACATGACCAGAACATGTCTGAAAAAATAAGTACTTGTTACTTCCACAAAAGAACAAACAAACCCAAATAAGTTTTCAAACTGTTTAGCATCATTGTGAACATTTGGTGTGTGTTTGACCCTGTTTCATCACTGAATGTGGGAGGACAGGCCAGGCACATCACAGACATTCACCACTTCCATGAAACCAAAGAGCATGGGCAGGGTCCAGACAAAATATCCCAATCAGGAGAAATCTGATAGTGAAACACAACACAAGAACAACCTGGCACAGCTAAGGGACACAATCCACAGAGCAAGCTGCTGCTCCCCCCCCCCCCCCCCCCCCCCGAATCCTAGATGACAAAGACTAACCTGACGTTGACATCAATCTAGATTAGTTGACATTCTTCCATCTTCTACATGCAAATACACTACCTTCCATGCATCCCTTACAAGGCTCCAAGTGACAATGGCGACATTCAAATCTGATTGATGCCAAGTCATCCATCCTATTTAGTTACAATCATCCTTTCAGATTTACTCTTGGCCTTGAGTGTGATGCAATTTTCACTCCGAGAATACAATGGTAGTAAATTGTGGTAGGTTTTTATAATTTTTCCTCCAAGTCAACCGTTTGGCCATTTTAATCCTGAATAGTGTGCTGAAGGGCTGCTGATCAAAAGGAGACGTCTCTTTGTTTTATTTGTTCATGTCCTGAACTATATTTTAAGGTGATCCAAGAGTCATTAGGTGATGATATCGTTCCTTCCAAATGGCATGGTGTGGAGATTTATAGGAGGTAACGTAACAACTATATCCGACAGTGAGACATAACAACCACAATTCATGTAGCCAGGTCTAATGAAAAGAGCAATCATTTGTTACGAGCTTCACTGGGGGTGGGGATCTACACACTCTTTAAAGTGCAACTTTATTCATATACAGGTCAGTCCTGATAATGAACACACCTTGGATGCTGTCCAAGGTACAGGAAAAAGCCATCAAAATAATTCCAAAATGTCCCGCTTTAATTTGAGGCACCACCTGACTCTTTGACTAGGGTTCCTGACAAACTTAATGTTATACTGTCCTTAAGAGCAATATTATGGAATGTTCAAAAATACAACATACCCCATTAGCTGTCTATTGTGAATATTCATCAGACTGAAATTGTCAAATTTGAGAGATCTTCCTTTAAATCATTTAAAGTTTTAGAACAATCATAAAACCATCCCTATATCTAAGATACTGATGCAGGAAATGATGACTGTTCTATGCTGCCCGTCAGCAGTTCTCAAGTTGTATGACAAGGGGTGTATGACAAGGGGTGTATGACATGGGCTGTAAAACAAGAAATCTGGGCTAGGACGAGGAGTGATCAAGACTTTAGGTTGTCTGGGTACAATGGCACACAATCAGCATAGTCACAGAGTATGGCCAAAACAATCCACAGGTTTAGAGTTTGTCCTGCACCATGACTGTGGAATTTATATATAGAGAGATACTTTTTACTAAAAGCCAAGGCAAGTCCAGATCAAACTAAAGCAAGTCTAGTTTCCTTGATTCCACATGAAAACAGCCAAAGAGGAAAGGTAATGATTATTTTAAAGAAATGTTTTCATTGACAAAGTGTTAGTCTAGTAGAGAGTGTGTGAGTCTGCTTTAATGCAGTGAACAGTCACATCACAGTGTGTCAGTTTGATGTTTGAGTAAAGCCTGAAGTGTCTTAGACATTTACCACTTTGGTGAAATCCACGAACACAGGATTGGTGCTGACTAGCCTAGAAACATAATCAGGTGAACCAGGACTCGAACCCACAATCATATGTGTCAGGCATGCCATAACTGAAGGACAAAACTCTGTACCCACAATCATATGTGTCAGGCATGCCATAACTGAAGGACAAAACTCTGTACCCACAATCATATGTGTCAGGCATGCCATAACTGAAGGACAAAACTCTGTACCCACAATCATATGTGTCAGGCATGCCATAACTGAAGGACAAAACTCTGTACCCACAATCATATGTGTCAGGCATGCCATAACTGAAGGACAAAACTCTGTACCCACAATCATATGTGTCAGGCATGCCATAACTGAAGGACAAAACTCTGTACCCACAATCATATGTGTCAGGCATGCCATAACTGAAGGACAAAACTCTGTACCCACAATCATATGTGTCAGGCATGCCATAACTGAAGGACAAAACTCTGTACCCACAATCATATGTGTCAGGCATGCCATAACCGAAGGACGAAACTCTGTACAGTGAATTACGTTGCATGAGAGAACTACCACTTATCTCTCTCCCCCCCCTCTCTATTTTCAGAAGATATGAAAGGTTAGGGGTTG